>NC_080199.1:30400150-30730775 GCF_030028045.1 Hippopotamus amphibius kiboko
AAGAAGCTCACTGCTCAACAGGCAATATGTTCCACTTTTAGACATTCCCATGTTCTACAAAGTACTTCCTAATTGTTAAGTGAAATCCACCTGGCTGTAATTTTCACGTATGTATCACCTTTGCCCTCGGAGTTTCAATGCAATACATTGACTCACAATTCTCCATTGAGTATTTCAGGTATTTAACAATAGGTATCCCAAGTCCTTGATTACTACACTTTTCCAGGCCAATTATCCCAAATTGCTTCAACCATTGATCAAATGTCTTGGCCCCACCTCCCTTTCACTCTCCTATAGAGTCCTTGCATGCAAGTGTCCCTTCTGATCCCTTCTGACCAGGAACCAAGTACAATGTTCCCCAAGGATCCGACCAGTTCAGACCATGGTGCAAGGATGAGCATTTCATTATTTTAATAAGCCCAAGGTCGAATTAGCTTTTGAACATCTTTACTTTTTAGTGACTCATAAAAAGTTTAATTTCTAAATTCTATAAGAAATTACTTCTGAATCAGATGCCTTCTACTCTAGAATAGCATGACTAATTTTTGGAATATAAGGCTTGGCACTGAGACTTACTAAGCTGCATTTTGTGAATCTCAGGCCTTCTTTTCAACTTTCCCATTTTGAAAAACAATTCCAGCTCTAGTATTCAACATAGTTACTCTTCCTCCACTTTATTTCAACTGCAAATTAGATAACTACTTCTCCTTCTATACCATCACGCAAATCACTAGAGAAAATGTCTGAGTAAGGGTCAAGGATACACACCAGAAAACCCCACATAAAGTTGACTATCACGGGAACCACCATCACTCATTAGGTCCACCACTATTCAGGAGCTACCACTCTGGAAGGCATGGTAATGCCCTCATTTCTTCAATACAAAAATAGCATCTGCACCATGATTATGGTAGCTGCTAACGCATATTGTGAGTGTTTCAGTGCTGGGTATTTTTCTAAGAGGTTTGCGTGCATTAGTTCATTTAGTCTTTGTAATAACTCTATGAAGTAGGCCATGTTATTATTCCCATTTTGCCTGTAAAGAAACTAGGCCACAGAGCAATTAAGATGCTCGGTCAGACAGTGGTGGCAGAGGGATTTCAACTTAGTTCACAAAGACTCCAGAGCCTGTCTTCCCAACCCCTCATTGAGATTTTGTCAAATGACATGCAAAAAATACAGACTTTTCATGATTCTCCTGATTAATCCAAAATAAGAAATGCAGCTGGTTTAATGTGGCTTCTAAGTGAAACTAAGTGAAAGCAAACATGGCTTTTAGTGATCACGACTTCTTTGTAAATCATCACAAACCACACCTGCAGTAATCCAGAGCTAGCACTTTGTCAGGAGTAGAAACCAAGTTCACAGCTCTCTAACCTCAGGGTTTATGTTTGTTCCATCTTTTTACACTCTACATGACATGTGCAGTCCAGCTACCCTGAGAGCTTATTGACAGTGATTCAGAGGCCATATTTCCTTGGCTATGCTCAAAAATAATAGAACAGTTTAAATACTTAGCCTATCACTCTTTCAGTCAGCTCACCTTTCTTGAGCCTCAATTCTTTTTTAACCTTGACCCCTGGGATCCTCAGCCCCAGAACATCTCCCAGATTTAAAAAAAAAAAAAAAAAATCAGAAAAAAAAAAAAAAACCCAGAAGTTGAGTGTTTCTAGTCTCTTGCTTTCATCTGTAAACCCTACAGCATCTTTTCTTCATAGCGGGCCTTTCTGCACTGCCCTAGAAGTCATAGTAAAGAATGCCAGTGTAGCAGGACACCTACACTTCTGCTCCAAATACGGCTGAAGGGAAGATTTTACCAAGGCATACAGTATGCTAGCATGTTTCAGGGGCGGAATAATAGTTCTACCCAAATATCGTACACAGTCCCTGTAGGAGAAAATGATGCTATGTGACACAGTTCACAGCAAACAGGTTGACCAGAGTGGGAGTGGCCACAGGAATCAGAACCCAGAGACAGTGATAGAGAGCCCGAGGGAGTCAGGGGAGTTGAGGGATCACAGTCACTGGCACAGGAAAGAATGGGAACTAAAGAAATGAAATATGAGAAGATAAGGACCAAAGAAAAGAGAAGACGAAATGGGGAGAAAGTGATCCCTATGGGCTGGGGTAATTGGCACGGGTCATGGGTGTCTTTGAACAGTCAGCTCGCTTACCTTTCCAGCTTCAGCCCCCAACGGTTTCCTCCCATGACCCTCGGGTACACCCAAATCCAAATGTCGCCCGCAGCCAAGCATCCTGGGCAGCACATCATGGCATCATGACTCTTTGCCTTTGTTCACAATGAAAGAAGATTAAGCAAGGAGAGTGTTTGGTGCTGTGCCTAGAATATAGTAGTTGTGTGGTTTTCATTACTAGTTATCTTCTCTGTGGCTCGTGACACTCAACAGAAGGAAAAACTCACTTTTGCTTTAAATACAGACCAGTTTTAAGGGCCTTGCAGAAAGTGTCTGGGACGGGAAAATCTGAGGTTGACCTTGGAATGACCTTGAGGAGTGGGCTGACTATATAGACAAAGCTGAATCAGACAGCCTGCCTGAAGTTCCTCGACATTGATTTCATGTTTAGTATGCATATTCCAAAAGTATGCCTCTATGAGCTATTAACTACAAATGTAAATTGTTTCAAAAACAACCCATTTGATCCAGGATGTAGTTAGTGCTCATTGTAGACGCGAGGACCCCTCCACTGCCACCCCCCACCCCCAATACCTTTCCAGAGAAGATTCATTAAAAATGTTTGTTTTTTTTTTTTTTAAAGCAAACACTTTCGGAAAAGAACTACATTGGAGGAAATCTAGCAACATGAGTTGTGCATTGGGCTTGACCTTTTGAATAGTGGTCAACGAGAGAATGTGTAACTCATGGTTTAGAGAAAAAGTATTGAGAAGAGTGTTGTTCGCATACTGCTACTAAAACAACAGAAGTCGTTTTTGTCTCTGGATGTTTCAGGACAAATTGAATCCAAAAGAAATAAAGAGGGGGAATGTTTTTCCTGGCTCCCTCTCGTGGCTCCCAGCATCCTGGCTTGGTGGGGGCAGAATCACGTGACAGTCTTTTTGAGATGGAGAACATGGAAATAGCCCTTTCTCAGACCGTGCCTGCAATCTGTAAATTCCAGCCAAGCCAGATTTCATTCTCCCTCTCCAAAACTGTTGCCAGGCATTAACGCCGAAACAATTATATTGCACAGACTTTGTAAAGAAATCAATGACAAACCTTTTTTTTTATCAGCCAAACAAATTCAACCACCAGAAATATTTTGGGTGAAATATATATAAAGAAACACAGTTGTTTTGCATGGTGTTTAAGGGACAAACTTCTTTACGCACCAAGGTAGAGTATGACAAATGAAACACAACTTTTCACAGCACGCCGCATTTTTTCTCATGCTTCCTCTGTGAAAGACTGTGAATGTTAAAGACCTGCAATGGGGAACCAGCAGCCAAAACAGAACTCAGGGCCATTCTCACTGACAACATTGTGGAGTTACTGAGGGAACGGGAAGATGAAGCTTTCAGCTTTTTTCAGTGTCTAGGAGAAAATATTTAGAAGTAAATTGTGCTTGGGGAAAGTTTTGTTAGCTTCAAAATCGAGAGTCAGGATGCAATTAGGCTGAAGGAAAGAAATTACATTTGCGATCCCCAAAGGGTGAAGCTAAATTTTCACAGCCACTCGTCAGAAAGGGAAACAGCCTTAGAAACACAGGGTCCATGAAGAAATGTGTTCTGTACGAGATGATCCCAAATCCTTTAATTTATCAACGTCCTACCAGCTACAGGTGCCTGGAAAATTTGGTCAAGCTAATCAAAATGACTGGCTGTCACAGGAAACTTTCCATATATAGGAATCCCAGGTCATGTTCAATATTGGTAGAAAAGTTTTTAGATCTTCTATAGGAACCCCTCCATGTCCAAATAGAAGAAAAAACAGGATCAGACGGATAAGTGACACCCTTCGACTGGGAGCCGAGGACTTACACTTTGTCGTAAAAGGCAAGGAAGGCACTGACTGAAAAAAATAAGGTATCTGTTCATTTGGAATAGGACTGGCTATCTGCAAGAGTTCAGAGGACTTGAAGAACCCTCCAACCCATATGTAAGTGCTTCTTATTTGTTAACTCCCTTTAAGACCTTCTCCTCATTGTTGCCAAGTGGGTGGCCAGCCCTGGACCTCAGTGTGGTCCAAAAGATAAAGCATGGCAACCAAGTAAGGAGATATTCCCAGGCAGAATGACTGTGATTCTCTAATTCATATTTTTAAAAATCTGGGAGAAAATAATGTCATACATTTTGAAAATGTTCAACCACAGAGGTTAGAACACAATTATGGATAGGGGGCAACCACCGCTAATACAAGTGTAATCGCCATAGTGTCTGCATTCAATGTGCTTGCCTAGGAAGCTAGGTACAGTCCAAATCAGTTGCTGGGCTAGCTAACTCTAACCGAGATCAAGCACAGGACCGCACTAGGTGATAGCAAAAGGCCAGAAGATCCTTATGTTTACGTGGAAGGAAGCCTTGAAGGACTTAAAGGACTTTGGGGATGTTCTGGATTCCCAGACTATAGTGGAATGCTCAGCTCAGTTTCTCATCAGTTCCTCAAGAGCATCCCAAAGACACCCTTCTCCTTTACCATAAGGAAAAGACTGGGGAGGGTAGCAATCCAGCCTTTGAAATGAACTTAATAACTGAGTTTCGTGCTGGGACTGTTGATTGTATTCAGCTGAAATGGAGAAGAGAGGAAGTGGGAAGAAAAGTGGGTATAATCATAAAAATAGGCAGAGTGCCTAATTTGGAAATCAGATCTCAGAAAATGATCTGACCTGCAGATTTGTCTTACTGTGGCTACTTAATCTCAGGGATGTAGTTATTAAGTTGATGGCCTTATATGACAGGCAGAACTCTAGTTGTGACAAACAGAGGCCCCTCTAGAGAGTCCTGGTGCTTCCGCAGGCACCAGATGCTAGTCATTCCTCAAACTCAGCATCTTGCATGAAAGAAAGGCTCTAAGGGTTAGCCCTCTTTCACCACCACACTGTTACACTGTGAATCTTCTTCCTGTCCTACACCCAGATGATAAGGAAATCCTCCAAAATTGTGATTTCTTTTGGTTACTGCCTTTGAAGTAGCACTAAGACCTGGGGTCTCAGAACGAAACTTACGGGTTTCAACTTGTCAGGCTTCCTTTTGGTTGAGTGTCAATGCTCTGATCTCCCTTGTCCTTGCAGCAGGTGTAGGGAGACTCAAACACATCCTGTGATCATTCCCCCAGTTCCCAGTATCTAGATGAAATGCATGGATATCCTCGGTAACTGCCAGAATCCCCACAGTGGCCTTTAGCCCTTAAAATAATGGCTTAGTGAAATTCATTGGTTCAACTCTTCCCTACACAATGAGTACATGAAGCAATACTGCTTCCTGGAAGAAACTGAAGAGATTTGTGCAATTAAAAAGCCTCTAAATGGGCAGGCATGTTGCTTGTTATCAGATTATCATTGAATTGCCCAGTTTGGCCTGGCTTAGAGGTGATGTAGGCAGGTACTAGGTGAAAGGTCAGGGCTATGGGATGGAAGTTTTTTCCAAGGGAAACCCTGAAATACAACAGAGTACACAGTAATCTTAAGGGCACCTTTTATTCTCCACTTTGCCTAGAAGAACAGGCCCAAGGACATGAACTCCTTTGATTTCTAGGAAGTGGCTATTGATCTGATTCCATGATCAAGAACTTGGAAAGAGACGTATTGGGAGTTGGTGATAAGAAATTTTGAGAAAGGGGTATGGGAGTAGACTTCTTGGACTGGGTTCAAGGTCTGAAAATATGGTACATCATGGCAAGTTTCTCTGGCACACACTCCTGGGACTTCCTAGGTGGCGCAGTAGTTAAGAATCCACCTGCCAATGCAGGGGACATGGATTTGAGCCTTGGTCTGGGAAGATCTCGCATGCCGCAGGGCAACTAAGCTCATGTGCCACAATGACTGAGTCTGCACTCGAGAGCCTGTGAGCCACACCTAGTGAGCCCACGTGCCACAACTACTAAAGCCCACACACCTAGAGCCCATGCTCTGCAACAAGAGAAGCCACCACACTGAGAAGCCTGTGCACTGAAACGAAGAGTAGCCCCCACTCTCCGCAACTAGAGAAAGCCCACACACAGCAACAAAGACCCAACGCAGACAAAAATAAATAAAAATAAATAAATAAATAAATAAATAAATAGAACACACTCCTTGCAGAAGAAGGTCTAGCTAAGGTAGAATTGCCAGCTGTTAATGTTCTCACCTCCTTTGTGTCCCAGTAGTGAGACTGGAACATAACCTGCTGTCGTTTCCCTGGATACTCAGTGAGAACAAGGTGTCCCATTTGGTGGGTGGTGATTGCCCTGCTTATCCAGGCAGCCCTGTGCTTTCTCAATGGAGTTGAGGGAAGGAAGCCATCATGGGCTCTCACACATATATCTCCCATCACCAAGGCTGATGAGGCCACTTCTACAGCCAAGGGCCCAGTCTGCCAAATGACTGCGATCCCACAGCATAGTTCAAGGAAACCAGCCAGAAAATCAGCCAGTGGCAGTTCCATTTCCCTGACCCCTGAATTGCAGTAATTTGTTCTTGCTGAAGTAGAGACTAGTTTTCCATGTTAAATTGTTGAAAGATGTTTTCTTTCTCTTTACTCTCTCTCTTTATTCACATCCTATTAAACATAGAGAATGTAATTGGTGGCTAAATTTAACTGTTATGCTGTATGTTAAAGAATAATATAGTCTCGAACCCAGTGACAAGACAAGAATAAAGATGCAGGTGCAGAGAATGGACTGGAGAACATGAGGTTGGGGGTGCGGGGGGGTGAAGGGGAAGCTAGGACGAAGTGAGAGAGTAGCATAGACACATATATACTACCAACTGTAAAATCGATAGCTAGTGGGAAGTTGCTGTATAACCAAGAGAGATCAACTCGATGATGGGTGATGCCTTAGAGGGCCGGGTCAGGGAGGGTAGGGGGGAGTCGCGGGAGGGAGGGAATATGGAGATATGTGTATAAACACAGCTGATGGACTTTGGTGTACCTCAAAAACTGGTACGAGTGTAAAGCAATTATATTTCAATAAAGAGCAAAAAAAAAAAAAGAATAATATAGTCTCATGATAGAATTAGAAGTGGAATGAAACATGATTTTTGTCTCAGTGAGCATCTGATGAGGTTGGGGAGATAAAACTAACACCAGAAAAAAGAACATAACAATAAAAAGGTACAAGGATGCAGGAAGGATTCTCGTGAAATAATTTCTTCCAAAAGGAGAGCTTACTGAGGATCTGAGAACTCTAGAAAGGGCCACTGGGCTGGTACAACGACCTGAGCTTGAGGAAGGGATGTTTACATGAATGAAGCTGGACAGCAGCCACAAGGGAGACGTTGCAAGAAGAAGGTATAAGCAGTGAGAAGCGAGGCGAACGCATTGGTGATTGTGCATAGATTCAAACTCTGGGTGGGTGAGTTTCCATCTGGACACAGACTCAACTCTAAGACCCAAAATGTCCCTGTCTTTGTGCAGGAAGTATATTTGCAAAATCATCATGTTATCTGAAACGCTTTTAATATACTTTAAAAATGCATGCTTTCCTTTTCTGCCCTTTAATACCATATAATTTATTTCAAGTCATCTAGATTCCTAAGGAAAATGTCTTTGTCACTCCCAGCTGCTAATACTCTTTTATAAAGAGGAGGTTTTATTCAAACCTGATAAAAATGCAAAAGAACAAACAATAATGTTCCGCTTTCCATTGCATTTCCTTTCACCCAAAATTCTTAAAGTACTTTGAGAATATTAATTATATCTCTGAATAGCTGTAACATAATATGACTCTTCCATCATCTCTTTTTTTTAACCAATGAGAATAAAACACAGACCAATATAACCATTGACTCAAGTAAATGAGGTCCCAGGATCCAGGCTAAGAGCCAATACATCACTTTACAAACCAAGCCATGAAAAGAAAAAGAAACTAAGGATATAGGTCCTGCAGATTAAAAGAGGCAGATTCCTTTCTCCTTCTTAGAACATAAAAGATCTATTCAATTTTCAGTACTTTTTTTTTATCTGTGAAATAGGCATAACAACTTTGAATGACTGTGGTACATGTGTACATCACTTAGACACTTAGAGGAAGGGCAGAAAAGGAAGCTTTCCTATTTTCCAAAATTATTTTTCTTTTGCTGACAAGCATTTTTACCAACAAGACAAATTTTGGCAAGATATATTTTTCCCCAATAAAAAGGAAATGAGCCTCATTTGCCTGAACTAGAAACACAAATGATCTCTTTAGCCATTACGTCTAGCTATAATTGAAAGTCAGCTCACACCCTCTAATTTCCAGGAGTATTGATAGAGGATTTAAAGCCCCAACTCCTCTATGGGAAGGTTTCCTTTGCATCCAGCATTCCGAGCGTTTCAATCCAGCTTTGTTTACAGAGCTTTCTTGAGTTTCCAGAACAGCGTTTCACAGTTGGCAGTAGGCGACAGGGTGGATAAACTTTCAGCTATAACAGCATTTCCTCCCAGCAATTACAGTGTTAAATTATGAGCAAACACGGCCTCTTTAAAATAAAGAACTCTACCAAAGTGACCACTTAATTAAGGGCATTCAAATCCCTTGATGCCTTGGCTAATTCACCTGTGCCCTTTTCTGACCTGAAATAAGCCATCTAATCCAAACATGAGATTTTTTTTTCCTGGGCCAATGAAGCCACAATTTGTCACTCAGGTCATTTAGTGCCACATTTTGCCATAAGTCTTGCTAATGCAGTGCAAAGTCATGGTTATGACATTTAGGGTTTCTGGGTAGCCAATTTTAATGAGGAATAAATAATTTCTCCTGTTCAGCTAATACCTGTTGGTGTAGAAAGGTAATCCAAATGTCACTGTTCCATCTCTTTCTTGTAGAAAAAGAATAATGGGCAACATCTGCTTTGAATATGTTCCAGGAGGGGAAAAGGCTCGCGGTCTCTTTTCTAATCAAGAATGATCTCTGAGAGTTGAGAGAACCTGTGTACCCCCAAGAGTCACAGTGTTACTTAAAACACACACACACACACACACACACACACACACACACACACACGCACAAGAAAATACAAACGGGAAGTTCTGGGAATAAAAGCCTTCAGCATCATTACTGCCCCCATGTGTACACATCTCTGCTCAAAAAAGGTAGAAAAGTATCCAGAGGAGGAAACCACATACAGCAAATGTGTTTACTGCCCCTCTGTAATAAACAGTGGTGATAAGAGGAGATTTTAGAGACAGTTTTAGTTCCTTCCAGCTTTAATTTTGTCCACAGAGCTGGTGGGAACCTGGGCAGGATGCCCCAAAATGGACGAATTGACAGTCTAGCCTCTGTAAAGCCTCATCTTATCCAAGTTGCCTTTGTGTCCTACTCAGCACCTATGATGCTGGGGCACACAGGGTCAGAACCTGATGCCTGTCCCCACCTGTACCCATCAGCTTGCTTCCAATGGGGACCAGCCTTTTCCCATTTATCAGAAGGCTGAAGCCTTGTTTTATTTTTTTTAAGCTGTTTATTGGAATATAATTGCTTTACACTGTTGTGCCAGTTTTTGCGGTACACCAAAGTGAATCCACTGTGTTTATACACAATCCCCATATCCCCTCCCTCTTGCGACTCCCTCCCACCCTCCCTATCCCAGCCCTCTAAGTCATCACCCATCATCTAGTTGATCTCCCTATGTTATGCAGCAACTTCCCACTAGCTATCTGTTTTACAGTTGGTGGTGTATATATGTCAATGCTACTCTCTCACTTTGTCCCAGCTTCCCCTTTGCCCCCCCACCCCACCCTGTGTCCTCTAGTCCATTCTCTACATCTGCATCTTTATTCTTGCCCTGTCACTGGGTTCATCAGTACCATTTTGATTTCTTGGCTTCTTCCTTTGCAGAGATGTCTGGATATTTAATTTTTCTCCTTTTGGGAGCATATAGCCAGATTTCTCTAGCTTCCAAAACAGAAAAATAAACTCAGTTACAAAACGAAGGAACATAATGTGACACTTTCTGGGCCTTTGACATCTGCTTTTCCCTGTTGTGTTTTTAATTTGGCCATTCCCCTGTACAAATTTGCAATGGACCAATGTTTAAACAAATAAAAATAGGGCCTTCTTTTAAACACTGTCACCAACTACAATATCCAGCTCTCTGTAGGAAAAATACATGTTACATAAGCAAAGAACATGAAGCCAAGACTTTATGCTTGTATGAAAAGAGATGTGGACTTCCCTGGTGGTCCAGTGGCTAAGACTCTGTGCTCCCAATGCAGGGGGCCCAACCAAGGTCAGTGTCAGGTTCGATCCCTGGTCAGGGAACTAGATCCCACATGCCACATGAAGCAATGAAGACCTGGCGCAGCCAAATGAAAAAATAAGTACTAAAACATTTTTTCTTAAATTGAATTAATTAATTAATTAAAATAAAATAAAAACAGAGACGTGGTCAGTTGTTTAAGCTGATAAGGAGTTAGCAAGAAAAAAAAAGTGCTTTGTTCTCTCCTCCTTACTTTAGATTCCAGTATTCATTGAGAACCTGTACTAATCAGGGTTATCTAGGTTAGGTTGCAATAAAAACAAAAAAAACAAACAAAAACCTAAATCTCATTGGCTTGCACAAGTAAGTTTACTTGTTTTGGTTTTTTAATTTATCTTTTTACATCACACTTGTCATTCAGATGCCTACACTGGGTGCTCCCGAGGGTACCAAGCTAACTTTCTGACCCCTGTACTGTAAGGAAGTCCCTATAACACTTGCATCAGTAGGATCAGCAAGGCACTGTAGGGACAGATCTCAGTGCCACTGGTTCCACACTGAATCTTTTCTTGGAACATGATGGTTAAATGAAGAACTTTTCCTGCAAGGCCATCAATTGAAAGTCATTCATAAAAACTAAATTTCAAAAGTAATTGGGGAAACGATGGCAGAGTGGTTGCTAGTTATCTCACAAAAGCACTGTTTCTTCTACGATTATCTATGAATTTATCATGTGATCTTTAAATCATATGTGGCCAATGCAAAACATTGACCACTCCTGCATGTTATACTTTTCTTTGGATTCTGCTTTTTATTTTTCAATTTCTAAAAAAATTGTCTTAAAATTTTTTTTTCTGATAGGGTGTTTCTTATTGATATAATATATTTATTGGTATATTCTATTTTATATGTAATTATATATATATTTATCTACATAAGTATGTATACTTCCAACATGAGGAAAATGTAGCATTTCTCTATCTTATTTTCCCAAAGTTTCTTAACTTTTATTTATTTCTACTTTTATGTGTTCCTAATAAACAACAACAAAAATCACACTTTGCTTTAACAGCCTCAAATCCCATGGCCTCTTCACATAAGTAAATGTAAAATATTTAAAAAAATAATAAATATCTGGACGGGGAGGGTGGGGGGGAGCCACGGGAGGGAGGGAATATGGGGATATGTGTATAAATACAGCTGATTGACTTTGGTGTACCTCAAAAACTGGTACAAGAGTGTAAAGCAATTATATTCTAATAAAGAGCTTAAATAAATAAATAAATAAATAAATAAAAAATATCTGATAAAGAAAAAATGAGCATCCTGAGGGAAAAATGAAATTATGACATCACTGCAGGCTCAATTGAATTGAAATTATGACCTCACTTCATGTCCTTTGAGAAGTCCACGTAGAATGCCAATATGCACTCATGTTTGGAGAAGCATTTTACATTTTAAAATGAAGTCCTTGGCTGATCTGTGGACAAGCATAGGGACCTTTTCTCTTTGCCATCATCTGGGCACTGCCCCAGTTGCCATGAAGTTCATCCACAGATGTTCCTGGATTTTTGGTTCATTTGGTTGTTCTTTGTTTTTTCTTTTCGTCTTCATGATGGCAACATGCTATGAGGAACAGAACATGAGCTCTGGAATAAGGTAGACCAAAGTTCAAAACTCTGCTCCATCTCTGAGATGTAGGCCACTCACCCACTCAGGTTGTTTCTTCGCCTACAAAATAAGAGTAGCTCTTGTGATTCACGGATCGTGTAAGTCTTAAACTGAAGTCTTATTATTTAATTTTGAGAACATCCTCATGTACTTTCTGGAATCTAAGCCCAGGTAACCCTACACCAACTGAGGCAGTACTGTCTCTATATCAATCTGAGGAATGTATTTTCAGAAGCCTATCTGTGACAGTCCCAGGCCCACTGAAATCAACTGTATAATGTTGGACAAAGTGTGGGAAATGCTGATTTGCGAGGCTCTGGGACAGTAAAGGATAACCAAATACTGACATGCATTCCTCGTGTGTGTTTCCATTTGATGAGCAACCAACTTCCTTACAAAGAGGAAGATGTTTGACTCATTCCCAGGTGGAGATGGAATCATCCCATCTGCCTAGACCCAAGTCTGTTCCAACCTAGCCTGGCTCTACACTGTCAACACTGACATCTTAATACCTAAGTAGGGTCCACCTTGAGAAAAGAAGACCCTAACATGAGCATGGATGAAACTTCTGCCCCTACTTCTCTAGGAAGTCTCCAGAATGAGGAGACTGTCACAGAATGATCATCAAGGCTGCAGATGGTGCATGGAGGAGCCTTGAATAAAGGCAGGATGATACACTCCTCAGTTTATAGGAGAGCTGAACGTAAAGTAAGCGGCCACAGGTCCTCTTTGGGAAGAACTAAGGTAAAATTATGTACAATTGCCTTGTTGTTGTAACATCATTTTCGCTGGGATTCAGCCTCTCCTTCAGTCAATGGCTCTGAGTAGGAGAACTGGCTCAAGTTTGGAAACAAAGAGATCTTGATTTTATTAGAAACAACTGCTCTCATCCTCCTGGTCTCCCATTCGCCCATGGTTTTTTTTTTTTTTTTTTTTTTTGCTTTTTGCTTTTTGTTTTACATGACTTGAGTAATATCCTTGTTGGCTACCCATCTATCTTTCCCCTAGAAAAGCACAGTGTTCTTTTAATCATTTCCATAACTCTCTGGCCCTGGGTGCCACTTTGACCTAGATGCTCATTTTGAAAATTGTAGTCACTTTGCTGCTGACAGATAAACACAGCCACCTGGCTTTTATTATATTGAGATCTTTTTATCCTCATTGCTCTCAGTTCTGTTCTAACAGCATCTCCTACCAGTAGCCTTGTCTTAAAGAGGACAGTCATCCCTGACCTTTTCAACAATACTTGTGTCCCTCTTTCCAATGTCCTAGGGGCCCTCCTGTGTAACTTAATGAGCTGGTGTGGTTCGTGTCCTTATATACCATATCCACCCTTCCATGCCCACATCTCTATCACTGTCTGCTGTGGTCATTCAGATGTTTCTACTTGAATCAATGTGTGTAATTGCTTTATCAAAGCTTTCAAGAGCCATGCTATTAGTGGGCTAGCATCATCTCTCAGAGACTTTGCTAGGTGTTTAATCCATGTGATGGGAAAGTGCTCCCATATTGATACATTCTTCCTTACCTACCCTTATGTCCCTTCCCCTTTGATGCAAGTCCCTCAGAATCTAGGCCCACTAAGATCTTGATTATACATATTAGCCTAGAGTTTCTTTCTCCCTTAGCAGACCCAACTCTTTTGCAGTTATTGGTACAGGACAAGGGGGCCAACTGGTAGACTCTCTGGAGGCTGTATGCTGTCTTGAAGGGCAGAAACCTCTGCATTTTTTTAAGCAATGAGGGGAGTGTTAGTCTTTAACAGGGAGGAGTAACCAGTTGTTCAATCCCACATGGCAGAGGGGAATCTTGGGACTCAAGGTTCTTTGAGTGTATCAACCCAGACTTCCCTCTCCTAGAATCAGGACTTATTTCTTCCCAATCAGAGCACTGACCTTGGTACAGCAGACCTAGCTTAAGTGAGAATTCAACTTTTTTAGAGCTGTACCATTCTTCTAATTAAGTCTTTTAAGTCCTGGGCATTAGCTTTTTTTTTTAAACTTGAGTTACAAGAGATGACAGTCTCCGTGAGCTGCCAAGGAGGGCCCCTGGCTTTTAGACTTTACCTTAAATGCATGATTCATCACCCTCAGCTTTTCATTGTCTTTTTTTTTTTTTTTTTGATGCATCAATAGCAACTGGCCAGAGCCATCTGATTCTATAATCTTTTTATTATTTTTTTAAATTTTTTATTTATTTTTTTTGGCTGTGTTGGGTCTTTGTTGCTGAACACAGACTTTCTCTAGTTGTGGTGAGTGGGGGCTACTCTTCATTGCAGTGTGCTGGCTTCCCATTGCAGTGGCTTCTCTTGTTGCAGAGCATGGGCTCTAGGTGAGTACACTTCAGTAGTCATGGCACGCGGGCTCAGTAGCTGTGGCTCACGGGCTTAGTTGCTCTGCAGCATGTGGGATCTTCCTGCACCAGGGATCAAACCCGTGTCCGCTGCATTGGCAGGTGGATTCTTAACCACTGGGCCACCAGGCAAGTCCCCTGATTCTATAATCTTTATAATTACTTCTAATACCAAATCTCTCACATGCCTGAGCTATAACACCCACCAGATATCTATGCAGTCCCTCCCTCCGATAGCCCAGACAGGGAAAGTTTTAAAAGTATACTACAACCATATGTCAGTGTCTATCAGTGCTTTGTATTCTACCAGTGATGTGGTGTTATTGTTAGTCAGCCAGTCAGCAAGGAATCCATCTTCAAAATCCCTCTTTAGTGTTCGCTCCTCAGATCATTTCAAGTGTTGTTTTACTGAGACATAGACACTGATGCAGAGATTTCATGTAGATGTTTATTGAGAGGGTCTTTGGGAACAACACCTATTAGGGAGTAAGGGAAGTAGGTTTGAGCAAAGGGGGAAGTTGAACTGGGATGGTTTCAACAGAGGCCTCAATCAATCCTGTGAGTAGCTCAGGAACTGGGCACTTCAAAAATAATCCTCCGTAGTTGGAGACTTCATTACCCCACTTTGAATAGTGAATAGAACAACTGGGCAGAAAACTAACAAGGAAATAGAAGACTCGAACAACACTATAAAACAACTAGACCGAAACAGACATCTTTCAATCTACAAAAAACATCTATAGAACATTTCCTCAAGTGAGCATGGAATATTCTCCAGGATAGATCATGTGAAAATAAACCTCAATAAATGTAAAAGGATAGAAATAATACAAAGTATGCTCTCTGATCACAATGAAATGAAACTAGAAATAAATAACAGAAGTTATGGAAACATAAAAATATGTGGAAATTAATACACTCCTAAATAAACAACATGTCAAAGAAGAAATCAAAGGAAAGATTAGAAAATACTTTGAGGTGAATTCAAAGGAGGATATGGCATACCAAAAAACTTATGGGATGCAGCTAAAACAGTGAAATTTATACCCATAAATGTTTGTTAAAAAAGTGCAAAGCCTCAAATCAATAACCTAACCTTCCATTTAAAGACACTGGAAAAAGAAAAGCAAACTAAATTTAAAGTAAATAGAAGGAAGGAAATCATAAAGATAATAGTGGAAATTAATGAAATAGAGAATTAAAAATAATAGAAAAAATCAGTTAACTCAAAAGCCATTTTTTTGAATAGGTCAGTAAAATGGATAAACATCTAGCTAGACTGATCAAGATAAAAAGAACACTTAAATTACTAAAATCAGAAATAAGAAAAAGACATTGATATTGATCTTATAGGGAAAAAAGATTATAAAGGAATACTATAAAGAATAGGATAACAATAAATTAGAAAATTTAGATGAAGTGGATCAGTTCCTAGAAAGACACGAACTACAAAAACTGACTCAAGAAGAAATAGACAATCTAAGAGGTCTATAACTAGTTAAGAGATTGAATTAGTAGTAAAAAAAAAAAAAAAACTATCCACAAAGAAAAGCCCAGGGACAGATGACATCACTGGTGAATTCTACCATACATTTAACAAAAGAATCAATTTTCCACAGATTCTTCCAAAAAAAAAAAGAGGTGGGAACCCTTTCCAACTCATTTTATGAGGTAGTAATATCCTGATACCAAAACCAGACAAAGATACTACAAGAAAACTACACACCCATATCTTTTATGAATAAAGGCACAGACATCCTCAGTAAAATACTAGCAAACCAAATCCAGCAACATATTAAAAAAAATTATACACCCTGACCAGATGGGATTTATACCAGGAATGCAAGATAGGTTTAACATCTGAAAATCAATTGATGTAATATACCATATCAATAGAATGAAAAACAAAAACTTAATAAGTATTTCAATAGATGAAGAAAAAGCACCTGACAAAATCCAGCACCCTTTCATGATGAAAACATTCAACTAACTAGAAATAGAATGGAACTTCCTCAACCTGACAAAGGGCATGTAGGAAAAACCCAGAGTTAACACCATACTTAATGGTGAAACACTAGATGCTTTCCCCTGAGATCATGAAGCAGACAGGTTGTCCACTCTCACTACTGCTATTCAACTTTGTACTTGTGATTCTAGCCAAGGCAATTTGGCAAGGAAAAAAAAAATTAAAGCATCCAGATTAAAAGTCAAACTATCTTTATTTGCAGATATGTTCTTGTACATAGAAAATCCTAAAGAATCCACTAAAAATCTAGTAGAACTAACAAATGAATTCAGTAAGTTTGCAAGATACAAGATCAAGATACAATATCAATCGTATTTCTCTATACAAATCAATTGTATTTCTATACACTAGCAATAAACAATCCAAAAATGAAATCAAAAAACAATTCTATTAACAAGAACATCAAAAAGAATAAAATACTTAAGAATAAATTTAACAAAGAATTTCAAAACTTATACTCTGAAAACTACAAAATATTGTTAAAAGACATTTTAAAAGATCTAAATAAATAGAAAAATGCCCCACGTTCATAGATCGGCTGACTTAATATCATTAAGATGGCAGCCTTCCCCAATTTATCTGTAGTTTCAATGCAATCTCTGTCAGAATCCCAGCTGGATTTTTGTAGAAATTGAAAAGCTGATTCTAAAATTTTTTATGTAATTGCAAGGGACCCCGAATAGCCAAAGCAGTTTTGGAACAGCAGAATAAAGTTGGAGGACACACACCTATTAATGTCAAAACCTCATGCAGAGCAATGGTAATCAAGTCAGTCTGATACTGACATAAAGGCAGACATAGAACAACAGAATAGAATTGAGAATTCAGAAATAAAGCCATGTGCTTAAGGTCAACTGAATGTTGCCAAGACCAGGTAAAGAAATGGAAAGGAACATATCTGTACTATATGATATAAAATAGGTCAGGCAAAGCCTGGCAATAGGAAACAATAGAATTGCTTCATAGTTGTGACCAGCTCTGGGCTCAGTCTCATCTGCTCGGAATTTCAGCTGAACATTCTACATGGCAAAGAGTCCCAGCTGTGACTAGAGTTGGGACACTCTTTCTATGTGGTCAGCACTTACGCCTTATCACCAGCAAGATATACTAGTTATTTTGGTTTTGTAGAAACAAAGGATAATACTTTCCATCTGGCCTTCTGGGTTGTGAAGAAACCAATTCTCCTCCCTTTGGCATCAGCAGAAGTGCAGTGAGACTCCCTGAAGAAGAAAGGATGGTAGGAATAGCTTAAGTCTTCCTGAGGATAAAAGGAAGAACCAAGCTCATTACTTCCCTGGTAAAGTTAACTAAGTCCTAATCAACAATAAGAAAACATCCCGCCTTTCAGGACTGTGGCCTTGGCCTGCTTTTGGCCTTAGGAAAACTTTACTTTTCTAGAAACAGAAGGCAGAGCAGCCACTTCTACAGTCTCTTGGCCCCTCAGCTGAGGTTCTGTGTCAGAAAAGTCTCTTGTTTTAATCAGCAAAAGAACTATCTTTCTCCTGCTGTTAACCATGATTTTTTAGCACTGTTTAAACTCAGCATTGTTTTCAACAGGTGATATTTACGAAATAAGATAAAAAGAAGGATGGAGCCATGCAGAAGTGATTTTTACTTTAAAACTCTCAGTATTCATCCCACTTTCCCTGGGAGAGTTTAATACCAAGTGCCACTTAGTTATTTTCCCCTAGAAAATGACAGCAGCCTGTCTGAGGAGAAAAAGGGAACCAACTACATTAATATATTACTTCCCTTGCTCCCAAACTTCTGCCTGCCTTCCTCCTACAAGGGTGTCTGCCTGAGAAGCTAAGAGGAGAGGGCGTTTGTGGCTGAAATGTACTCTTCCAGTTCGCAATATGCATTCTTTACATTCTTTATCTTTTAAATACACCAGGGTCGGAGGAGACCTAAGAAGGAGCTGCCCTTTTATCATATGGGGTGAGTAATAATGGACAAGGCAAAAAACAAGAGGATTTCCACGTCATTTTTTACCTCACTTCTCCATGGAGTGGTCAATTTTTAGTCCCGATGACCAGTGCACGGACCACATGCAGGGCGCGGAAGCTGTCCAAAAAAAAAAAAAAAAAGAAAAGTGGATCCAGAACTTCCGCAACTTAAAATGTCCTCAAGTCAATAGGCAGAAATGGTTGGAGGTTTCTAAGGTTCTGCCAGTTGGTATTTTAGAAAACTCAGGAAGACTACCTGAAACTCTTAAATCTGACACTAAGTCACTAGCAAAACAATCCCAGACTTCTTTAAAACATTATCATATGATCCACGTGTCAAGACTAAATAGACTACAAAGAACAAAGTAATAAAGACCAAGGAGGTGGTCTTTTGTCCCTCTCTGTCTAGCCTCCAGCAAGTGGAAAATAATAGAGATATTTTGGCTCCAGGAAGTTCCTCATCTAAGCCTTTCAAATAAAATCTTAGTGCTAGATTTTATAACCACAGAGTACCACCATAGGCGAGTTGATAGTGCCCTGAATCCCATGGTGGGCACAAAAAAATGGCCTTGAGGGCAGACTGAGAAGATTCTGTTTACCCTGGAGAGTAGGAACTTAGCAGGTCCCTCTCTTCTCTTTTTTCCAAGATTGGATGTGAGAGACACTATTGTGAGAGGTTCACTTATAAGCTCCCAAATACCATAGCCTGCTGTTCCCAACTAAGCCGCCCAGTAAGATTGGTTCCTGTCTCATCATCCCAACCCCAGCTACACTGGCCCATCAGCCTGGGTGTGTGAGCTACCACCAATGCCTGGGAACCAAGTGCGTATTGTGTGATGATCTTGCACACTTTGGAGATGCCTCTCAGGTTAGAGGGAGTAGTGGACACAAAAGTAGATCTCTCTTGGATCAGAAGAGGGGAGTTCGTAGATTCCCCAGGGACAAGATGCGTGGTGTAAAGTGAATGCTTGAATTTGCATAAGTCATGATCCCCAGAACAGCTGGCAAGACATGGTGATCAAGACCACAGACCCTGGAGACACACTCTTCTGGGTTTGAATCTCTGCTGGGTGGTTTATAAGTTCCGTGCCCAGAGCCCCCATGTCCAGCTTCTCTGCAGCACAGTCCCTCAGATACAAAACAGGGGTAATAGAACATACCTCACAAATCTGTTTTGAGGATTAAACACAACATTGTATCTAAAAGCACAGTATCAGGCACGGCCCTTAGTAGATGCTCAATAATTGTTATTACCACAACGATTCCATTACATGGGGGATATTATTTTTAAAAATTTCCCAATCCTTCCTGCTCTAAACCCCTCTTTGCAAAGCACATTCTGGTTTTTAAATAGTTTTAATATACAAGGGTTACAGATTCCTCCAGAAGGCAGAAGGCCAGCTGCCCTTCTTACTTTTTAGTAAGAGGTCCCCTTTTGGTGCTCTCCTGCTTCAACCATCCATGCAAGGTTCCTGGCCTAAAACTCTCAGATCAGATTTGAAGAAAAAAGTAAAAGGGTTTTGTTTTGTTTTGTTTTTTTCTCCTCCTCAAACTTATGAAGATGAATTGCTAATTCCTTCTCTGAGGAAATAAGGCAAAGTATGTTCAGTAATTACTTGGAGGCCAAAGCATGCTTGTCAAATTAGGAAAAGCAGATGTTCTCTTGGAGGAGTGGCAAAAGAAAAGTGGGGAGGGAGGAACAAGATAAGGAAGAGCAGGGCTGTCAGTCTGGAGAGAACGCAGGGCAGTGTGAACCTGCCTCAGTGCTCATCCATCGAGGGGCACCTTCCAGAATGTCGACCTTCTACAGGGTCTCCACTCCCCGAAATGCCTCTGCACTCAGTCCCCTGGACTCTACGTGCAGCAGTTCTTCAAATCTTAACCTTGGAGAAAAACACTGCCACTCTGAGCTCAATGCATTTGACTGCCATGCACTGCATTTGGGCCTTAGCTCCTGACGCTGGGCTCGGCTAAGTTCCAAATTGAAGCCCCACAAAGTCCCACTGTCTGGGGATGGGACTCTTAAATGAATACATTTGGGTATTTTTTTCCTCATGTAGAGAAACTGCATAACAATGGGAGAGAAGATGAAAATATGGGTGGGCAAAAATTTTAAGAAGTGCCTATAAATATCTTATGTATTTGGTACATTTAATCTTCATAAAATACTAAAGTTGGGATTGTTTGCTACATTTTACAGACAAGAAAGAGGCTCAATGCAGACTCATCAAGAGAAGAAGGGAGAGGGTCCAAGTCAATAAAATCAGAAATTAAAAAGGAGAAGTTACAACCGACACCACAGAAATGCAAAGGAGCATGAGAGACAACTACAGACAACTATATGCCAATAGTATGTACGAGCTGGAAGAAATGGACAAATTCTTAGAAAGATACAATCTCCCAAGACTGAAGCAGGAAGAAATAGAAAATATGAACAGGCCAATTATCAATAATGAAATTGAATCCGTAATTTTAAAACTCCCAGCAAATAAAAGTCCAGGACCAGATAGCTTCACAGGTGAATTCTACCAAACATTTAGAGAATAGTGAATACCTATCCTTCTGAAACTATTCCAAAAAATTACAGAGAAGGAACACTTCTGAACTCATTCTACGAGGCCACCATCAGCCTGATACCAAAACTAGACAAAGATATCACAAAAAAAGAAAATTACAGGCCAATATCATTAATGAACCTAGATGCAAAAATGCTCAACAAAGTACTAGCAAACCAAATCCAACAATATATGAAAAGGATCATACACCATGATCAAGTGGGATTTATCCCAGGGATGCAAGGATTTTTCAGTATCTGCAAATCAATCAGTGTGATACACATTATTCACAAATTGAAGAATAAAAACCTTATGATTGTCTCAATAGATGCAGAAAAAACTTTTGATAAAATTCAACATTTGTTTATGACAAAAAAATCTCCAGAAAGCAGCCATAGAAGGAACATACCTCAACATAATAAAGGCCATATATGACAAACCCATAGCTAACATCATACTCAACAGTGAAAAGCTGAAAGCATTTCCTCTAAGATCAGGAACTAGACAAGGATGTCCACTCTCACCGCTTTTATTCAACATAGTTTTGCAAGTTCTAGCCACAGCAATCAGAGAGGAAAGAGAAATAAAAGGAATCCAAGTTGGAAAGGAAAAAGTAAAACTGTCACTGTTTGCAGACGACATGATATTATACATAGAAAATCTGAAGGATGTCCTCAGAACACTACTAGAACTCTTCAAAGAATTCAGTAAAGTTGCAGGACACAAAATTAATATACAGAAATCTGTTGCATTTCTATACACTAACAATGAACTATCAGAATGAAAAATTAAGGGGACGACACTATTTACTGTCACAAAAAAAGAATAAAATGTTTAGGAATAAACTTACCTAAGGAGGCAAAAGACCTGTACTTGGAAAACTGTGAGACACTGATGAAAGAAATTGTAGATGATACAAACAGATGAAAAAATATACTATCTTCTTGGACTGCAAGAATCAATATTGTCTAAATGACTATACTACCCAAGGCAATCTGCAGATTCAATGCAATCTCTATCAAAATACCAATGGCATTTTTCACAGAACTAGAACAAATAGTTTTAAAATTTGTATGGAAACACAAAAGACCCTGAATAGCCAAAATAATTTTGAGAAAGAAGAACAAAGCTAGAAGAATCATGCTTCCTGACTTCAGACTATACTAAAAGCTACAGTCGTCAAAAGAGTATGGTACTGGCACAAAAACAGACCCATAGATCAATGGAACAGGATAGAGTCCAGAAATAAATCCAGTAAATGGTCAATTAATCTCTGACAAAGGAGGCAAGAATATACAATGGGGAAAAGACAGTCTCTTCAATAAGTGGTGCTGAGAAAACTGGACAGCTACATGTAAAACAATGAGATTAGAACATTTCCTCACACCACATACAAAAATAAACTCAAAATGGATTAAAGACCTAGATGTAAATCCTGAAACCATAAAAGTCCTAGAAGAGAACATAGGCAGAATACTTTTTGACATAAATTACAGCAATATCTTTTCAGATCCATCTCCTAAAATAAAGGAAACAAAAGCAAAAATAAACAAATGGGACCTAATAAAACTTAAAAGCTTTTGGACTTACCTGGTGGCACAGTGGTTAAGAATCCGCCTGCCAATGCAGGTAACACGGGTTTGATCCCTGGTCTGGGAAGATCCCACATGACGTGGAGCAACTAAACCCATGCACCACAACTACTGAGCCTGTGCTCTAGAGACTGCAAGCCACAAATACTGAGCCCATGCACCACAACTACTGAGGCCCACATGCCTAGAGCCTATGCTCCACAACAAGAGAAGCCACCACAATGAGAAGTCTGCGCACCGCAGCAAAAAGTAGCTGCCGCTTGCCACAACTAGAGAAAGCCTGCGCTCAGCAACAAAAGACCCAATGCAGGCCAAAAAACAAAAAAACAAACAAACACAAACTTAAAAGATTTAGCACAGCAAAGGAAACCATCAACAAAGTGAATAAGCAACATACTGAGTGGGAGAAAATATTTGCAAGTGATATGACTGATAAGGGATTAATATCCAAGATATACAAACAGCTCATATAACTCAACATCAAAAAAACAAACAATCTGATTTAACAAATAGGCAGAAGACTTGAACAGACATTTTTCCAAAGAAGAGATACAGGTGGCCAACAGACACATGAAAAGATGCTCAATACAGTAAGTCCCCTAAGTATGAATGAGTTCTGTTCCAAGAGCACATTCATAAGTCTGCTTTGTTTGTGAGTCCAAAGAAGTTAGCCTAGGTACCCAACTAACACAATCGGCTATATAGTACTGTACTATAATAGGTTTATAATGGGTTTCACGCAAATAATACATAAACACAAACAAAAAAATAAAGAAAACATTTTTAATCTCACAGGACAGTAGCTTGAAAAGTACAGTAGTACACACAACAGCTGGCGTACAGGGGCTGGCATCGAGGGAACAGGCAAGAAGAGTTACTGACTGGAGGAGGGAGGGGAGGTAGGAGCTGGTAGAGCTGAAGGATCATCAGCAAACAGGAGACGGAGGGCCAGCTACAGTTTCACTCACTGTTGCTGCTGATGGACTGCGTCTTTGAAAGTGTGCAACTTGAAGGTTTGAATGTAGGGGGCTTACTATATCGCTAAGCATCAGAGAAATGCAAATCAAAACCACAGTGAGATATCACTTCACACTGTCAGAAAGGCTATCATCAAAAAGAACACAAGTAACAAATGTTGGGGAGGATGTGGAGAAAAGGGTGCACTTGTACACTGTTGGTGGGAATGTAAATTGGTGCAGCCACTGTGGTAAACAGTATGGAAGTTTCTGAAAAAACTATAGAACTACAGTATGACCCAGCAATCCCACTCCTGGGTATATATCTAAAAAACCCCAAAACACTCATTTGAAAAGGTACATGCACCCCAATGTTCATAGCATCATTATATTTACAATTGCCAAGACATGGAAACAACCTCAGTGTCCATCAATGGATGAATGGCTATAGAAGATGTGGGGTATATATTCAATGGACTACTACTCAGCCTTAGAAAAGAATGAAATTTTGCCATTTGCAGCAACATGAGTGGACTTGGAGGGCATTATGCTAAGTGAAATACGTCAGACAGAGAAAGACAAATATTGTATGATATCACTTATACGTGGAAACTAAATAATACAACAAACTAGAGAAGAAAACAAAGCAGCAGCAGACTTACCGATATACAGAACAAACTAGTGGTTACCAGTGTGGGGGTGTGAGGGGGGGGTCATATGGGGGGGGAGTGGAAGATACGAATTAGTGGGTGTAAGATAGGTCAAGGATGCATTGTATAACATGGGGAATATAGCCAATATTTTTCAATAACTCTAAATGGAAAGTTACCTTTAAAAATTGTTAAAAATTTTTTTGAATTAAATAATTTTTAAAAAGAAACACGAAAGAGGCTCACCGAGAGGTAAAACCAGGCTTCAAATGCAAGACTCCACATCCTATCTGGTGCTTGTCACCACACTGATTTGCCTCCCTGCTGTGTTACCACAACCTGGGTATCCTTAGTCTGTTTCTAGCACTTTTATGAGCTTTTTCTCACTTATAACGTTGAGAGATTGGAATAAATCACCTCCAAGTTACTTCCCAGCTCTGTCACTTATTAAAAGGAAGGGGCTTCCTGCAATGGTGAGGCCTGAGGATAACAGGATTGTTTCAACGTTTGGAAACACCCAGCCCCCTCTCTCAGGGCGGGAGACAAAGCTGGGATCCGTGGGGAAGCTGGTCGTGGGCTGAGAAACCAGGCAAGTGTGAATTCTAATCCTGGTGCTGACATTGACTTCCTCCTAATCCTCCCAGTCACTTTGTTTCTGGGTTTCCATCTCTGCAACAAGGTTAATAGGACTCATCAATCTCCCAGGAGGTGATCACGTCTGCCCCACATTTGCAAGGAGCTAAAAACCTCATTTCTGAGAGCTTGCAGCCGTTTTACGTGGAAGAACCCTCAGAAACAAAAATCAGGAATGCTGGAGAGCAAGTGGTTGAAAACTGCATTAAAGAAAAAAAAATAGCATGTGTGAACCTGCTCAATGATCTCAAATCTAAAACTCATTTTAAGAAGCAGTAGTTCCATTATTTGTCCAGCTATTAAGGGAAAATTGTAGCTAAAGTGCAACCTAGGAGAAGGCACATAGGAAAAAAGTTCTAGAATAATACCAGAAATTTTGGAGTTCACACTCACAAAAGCAACATAACCTAATCTCTTTCTTTTCTTTCTTCTTTTTTTTAATATTATCTTTACCAACAGAATGACAGACTGAGTTGGAACACAGGTTAGTTGTTTACATCCTCATTTAAATGGTTGACTTTTTACCCTGAAGAAACATTCTGGAAAAAATAGAATCATCCAGAACTTGCTCCAAGTTTTGAATGGGTTGAAATAGCCAAGCACAGCAGGAAATCCCCAGATTCTATGCTTGTCTGTGAGGTGAAACAATTTACCAGGTGAGTTTCATCTTGTCATGCCTTTTGTAGATGAATATATACCCCCCCACACACACACACATTCAAAGCATAGAGCTTTTGTCAAAAAGTTTTTCCTAGCCTGCTGCGATGGGGGTGCCTGCCGTGGAGAGTGGGGGGAAGAGAGTGGGTCAGCCAGCTGTGCACCTGCATTGGTACTTCCTCCACCGGTACTTCCTCCATCCCGCACATCATGGGGAGAGACATTTCCTAGCGTCGCTCTCTCTACCTTCTGACTATCCTCCGAGGCAGATCACATCCGCACTCCCTCTTAAGAGCAGTGAGACTCACTTTTCTTTTATGTAGGTCTTCCCTATGATTTTTTTTTTCCATCCTGAACTGAATTTCTGACTGCCTTTCTCAGGCTGTGATAAATCAGGGACTTCTGTTTCCCACTCCGGACTCTATTCTGCCATCATAGTAGCTATACAACCCACAGAGTTAAGCAAACAAAAGAATTTTTCATTTTCTCTTTCATTCAATAAGGCTCCATTTTCTGTCACCCTCCAACCTTCTGACCTGTGTCCTAATGGCGCCGGTCACTCAAGGGCAGAAGTTCAGCAGCAGGTTAAGTGTGTGTGTTTCTGTGGAGAAGAGCGTCCGTGTGTGCTCACTTCCTGTTGTCTATGCCTGCACAATGCAATTGTTCTCCCAGGACCCTGAGATCCCACCTGCTGAGTGAGCACCTTCCCCTTTGAAAGACAGGTTAAAAAAAAAAGAAAAATGTTGTTTTCCCTTTTCTTTCCCTCTGGTCACCAAACCGTTTTGTCTTTGCTACAGCTGAGCTGACATTAGCCAGTCTTACCTTGAAGAGTTTGAGGCACTAGGTACTCTAATACGTACTATTCCATTTGGTTGTGACAATTGCCCCGTTTGCATTTCCTAATATTTATTCATCCATGAATCCTAAAAATTGCATTAAAATGTGCTTTGGGTTGCTGTTTTAAAATGTTTGAAATGAAAGGGAAACTATGTATTCAATAACTGAAGCATCATGGAAACACAGACTAGATGGGGAAATTTCTAATTTAAATAAGTCACATAATTTCCCCTATAGGATCCTTCTCTCCTCTATGCCTAATCTTGCCAGGTCACCTGCTACTGCCCTACTCTGCCATCCTACCACGCTGCTTCCAGGAGATAAACTCTCTAACAGCCACTCGTATCTGTGTTAAATAGCTGACTGGTTATGGAAAGTGTTGCTGTGTGCAAAATTCATCCATTTATTCATTCATGACTTCATCCAATCCACACTATTATCCATGCGACCATTCATCCCTCCCTCCTCCAGGCAGGCTTGAGCTCCAGAGAGTGGACAGCTGTGAACCAGTCTGAGTAGCTCCAGGACAGGGTGGGATAAAGCGTAGGTGAAACTGGCCTGGAAAAGGACATTGTATTCATCAACCACTCATAATAATACACACGGTGGCTTTTATCTCCTATCTCCCTGTTTCTCCACCCAGCCTGTGCCACGTGAGCAGGCATTGTGTACACAGAGCAGCGGTGCCATCCAGGGACCCCATTCTCTCATATTCAACTGGCCCCTGAAAGATACCACAGAAGGGATATTTAATTTGGTACCTCTCCAGAAACACTGATTTACTCTCCCTGCTGGTTCCCTCTTTCCCCTCCAAGTCTGTATGACAGACTCTAAGCCCAACAATGGGCATGTAATTAACTACTTGACCTCTGCTCGGCTATGTGGACGGATGATATGTAATGCTTCCTTCCTTCTTTTCCGTTTTTGCCAGGATTCCAAGTTATGTGTGCCTTTCGGTTGCTCAATCTCTTGTTTCGTCTTCCCCCATATGGTGTGACAGATCACTGCAACAGACATTATGGATGGGCTCTTGTGTGGGAAGACTGCCCTACTGAGGCAGATTAATGATCACCCTGGAGGAGTGCCACAGTCTGTTTTCCAGGGACCAAATCCAGATGCTACTGAGGAAGATATAAAAAACCTATGGGCACTTAATTGTGTGATGTTATACTTCCTAATGCCAGCTGGTGACCAAATTATGAGATGAAACAGGAGGATTTATAATCCTTGAAATTTCATCTGAGCTGTGTTGTCACAGAGGCAGTCTGACCATATGGTCCATCCTTCTTTCAGGGTTCCAAGAAATCCACCAGGGTATTGGAACCCAAGGGTTAATTTCGTTGTCTACTTCCTATTACAGCAAGAGAGAAGGTGCAATGGAATATTCCTATTCCGTTTATTATTTTTTCTTTGAATCTGTGTCCTCATCAAATTTGAGTGGTTCTCTCCCTAAACTATGTGACTCTTTTTCCCAAAATGGTTTAGCATTTCTTACTGTAAATCCTTCATCATACAGCTGTTCCTTGTTCTTTATCTGAACTGTCATACTTTCCTTCCTCGGATTTCTATCATTGTCCTCATTCTAGTTTACTATAAGTATTTCCAGAATTTGCATGGTGACTGTGTTTCTCGTCTCTAACTCAAGGATCTGTGCCAATATATAATATATGGGACATAGTTCTCTATTTATGGTTTCACCCCAATATCAACAGGAAAATAATGTCATTACATTCCTCTTCCCCAAGGTTCTTCTATATCTGTGTATGGAACTTAGGAGATAAAAATGCCTCATTCGAGATATAAAAGGCAAACCTAAGGTATTTAGGACATGTTGTATAAAAATCAATGAGTTAAAATTTAGATACAAAAAGCCATCATGCATCTCTGAACGGAGATACTGAAAAGGAAGATAATGGCCAGCCTGGGAAAGAGTAAGATACCTTCAATTAGATTTCATGAGTAAGTGTTGCCTAAAGATGGAATCTATGTGGAGTTGCAGGCACTTTTAGTTAAAAAAAAAAAAAGAAGAAGAAGTTCTGAAGGAGCACGAAAAACATGGGAGATTCAAGGTCAAAGTCATGGATGGTAACCTGAATAATTCACAAAACTGAAAGCAGAAGAGGAAAGTGAAAAAACTGTCATTAATGTAATTTAAATAAGCACTTGTTGATTTAATTCATTGTTTGAAAACTAAGTTTACCATAAAGGGGACTATTTTCAGGCCAGAAAGGATATAAAGAGAGAAAAAAAAAGTTTACATCTTCAGAAATCCAAAAAGGGACTCCAGTTAGCATAGGCAGGTAGAAATATAATTAGCTAGTTATACCCCATTGACTAAACATCAATGGTCAGATCTTAGAAGCAAGATGGATGGATATATGTCACCATTAAAAGCACAGACTCAAGCCAGGCTAATTGAAATAAAAGCCTGACTCTGCCATTTACTAGCTGGGCAACTTGCACAAGTTTCTCGACCTCTCCATGCCTCAGTTTTTTCCTCTGTAAAATGGTGATAATAATAGCATTAACCCCGCAAAGTGATTAATTGATTATGGAAACTAAAGAAATATGTTTAACAGTTCCTGACACACAGTATGTACCAGGTAAGGATTAGTTGCTGTTGTGTTACTATTGGACAGAAATAAGAAACAAGAAGATACTATTACTATTTTGACCTTTGTTAATCCAGCTGGTTTAGGGCATAGCAATAAAACTCTGGACAACTTTAACTGCCTTTGCAGGATGGAAAAGAGGGAAAAGAGCCAAAGGGAGAAGAAAAGAATAGGGATGCCTTAAAAATAATTTCTGCTCTGTTCACATTTTTTCCAGGTCTAGGTCCGACCAGACCCTTTATTCCCTCATTTTCAACACTTCAACTCCCTGTAACAGGGACTAAAAATGAAACCCATTGCATGTATCCAAGGACATCCTTCTGCCATCCTTCTGGAAATCACCTAGGATATTTGCTGTTTGTAATCAACTTTCTTTAATCAGATTAGGTCCCAGTCCTCTAGACTCTATGTGGATTCACCCCTAATCTCACAAAGAGGCAGATGAAATTCTGAAAAGGAGAGGTAGGTAGAAAATGTTATCAATATGAAGGGAACAGCTCGAGTGAAGGCAGAAAAAAATAGGAAACATGAGGGTAAATTCAGAGAGCATTTGGACTAGAACACAAGTACACCTAAGTAACGGAAAGGAGAAAAGGGAGCTGGGACCAGGCAGATTTGATGAATACCAAGGTGAAGGCATCATGCTTAACCTGAAAGATAATACAGAGGGATCATGTGGACCTGGGAGGAGAATACTTGATAGTATTCATAGCTGAGAAGCAAAACGTTGAGGAGTCTGACCTGTTCACCAACTAGATAACCTTGCTCACATCACTTCTCTCTCAGCATCCTTATTGTTTCAATTTTTAAAATATGTTTGGAACTTCTGCTTTGTGTCAAACACTATATGAGTCCCTCTAAGGAATTAAAACCAGCATTTGTACAATTAAAGTCAGACCAAGAGACCTGAATGTTCCAACTCTAACATCTTATGATGCTGTAATCAGGATATAGCCAACTGGATTCCCAATCCCATTAATGAGGAACAGCCAAAATATTTACCAAATGTTGTTGCATATATCCTATAGACGGTTAAACTCTGAAGAATTTTGTTCGGATCTTCTACCACTGGCCTGGCAATCATTTTACTTTTTCCAGGTGAATAAACAGGTGAAGAAAACTTGATAGAGTGACTGATTTCCTATACTGCCAAGAAATTAATTACATATGAGAATGAAAAAAAGGAAGTGTATAATGATAATCAGAAGGTATGTTATCTTGTCTAATTTTAATCAACTTTAGAATTATATAACTAGAGATCTAACTAGTTGGTTAATTCTTTTCCAGTTTATGTGTTTTCAAGTGATTTGTGATTTTTTTTTTAATGTCTTTCTCCTTTCCTTTTAAGAATCCCTGGCAAATGGACATACATATGGTGAACATATGGCCTTCTCCTAATTGATTTAATTCAGAAGAGGACCCAGGGGAAAGCTCTGAGCACTATCTATTTGAGAGGTTTGGGGAATGTTTATTTCAGAGTGAAGGGTCTAAGTGTGATAGCATCAGAGCAGTGCAATTGAAACAGGCCAGGCAGTAGCAATGGTATAAATCATTAGGATAATTTTAACTCAAAGTCTCTGAATTGGCAGAACAACATGAAAAATACATTTTTAAATAAAAGTAGGAGTTAGTGATTGTGATGTTTATTTCAAGGGATTTTAAAAATTTTGCTTGTACTAAATTTCCCCCACTTGTAAAACTGTCTCTCCCCAGGTGAAACTGCATTGCCTAATTAACCAGTGGATCAATCTGCCTACATTCCAGAACGAGCCTATGTTTGCCTAATGCATCCTGCACCTGATAGAGATAATTCTGTAGCTAAACCACTGCGGAAGAGCTGGGGCAATCGACTGCATTCCTTCCCTACAGACGGCTATAAATAAAGCCATGTGTCTCTCGTCTGTTTGCTAAATGGCTCCTAGATGTAGTAATCCAGCTGTAACAAAACCGAAACCAAATTGACTGCACCCTCTTTATTGTCCTCCCTGGTTTGGCCCTAACAATAAAGTCAAAATACCTGTCATTAGCTGATGATGACCTTATTGATTTGGAGTTTGAATCCTTAATATTGGGTCACAGGACTAAATTTTGCAAATGTGACATCTGGCCATGGTCCTATTAATCTAATACCCTATACCCAACACCTATTTTGCTCTGTGATACAAATAAGGGACATATCAGATAAAATCAGTCCTTCTGGGTCAGGCATAGGAAATTTATATTTATATATTATACAAATATATTTTTATGTATTGAATATATGTGTATATATTTAATGTATGTGTATATGTGTATATATACATACACATTTATATTATATATATGTACATTTATATTATATATGTATGTGTCTTTTGTTTGTCTCTTTAGCCTGCAGCCTGACACGTTTTTAATCAATGTTTGTTGAATGAATAAATGGCTGGGCACTTTCCATGGTTTACATAAATAACCATCTAGTGGATAATTTTGCAGTGGCAGTAGCACTAGTACTGGTAGTAGTAATACTGTTACTAACAATATAGCCCCTATGAACTGAACTTTTACAAAGTCCAGCCAGTAATGAAAATGTGCTTCGAACTAAATACTCTGTCTCATTGAATCCTGACAATTGTCCTAGAAGAGAGAGCTTGTTATTCCCCAGACTACAGATGAGGGGGTTGGGGTGTCAGGAGGTTAAACAATGTGCCTAAGCACAAAAAGGTGATAATATAGAATCCAAATAATCTGCTTGTAATCACAGCAAACTCTTTCAACTCAGGGAGTACACTGTCATTTCAATGAGATTTCACTGGAAGATTCAACACTATTTTTGCCTGAGCAGTATGATTTCACTTAAAGTTTCCTCCTCTTCTAGGAGTTAATCACATTAAATTGTTCTGGCAAATTGTTAACGACCCTGTTTACACAGACTGTAAACTAGAAGGGGTACAGAGTGGGGTCTTTGATGTTGGACACGGATTGCAGTTAAGAACAGAGTGAGACAGGAGTCAGAAAATATTTCTAAAGTGCCCTTGTCCATTTCCACATGCCTGAGCAATCCTCAGAAAAACTATTATTGTACCTAATTAGCAACCATTGGGTTATCTTCAAGTCCTTTGCAAAGGAGTGGACTATCATTGCTTCAGCTCCATGGTATGTTTAGGAATTTTCCTTTAGGAACTCATCCTAAGGAAGAAGATTTTAAGATCTGCTCTGTACAGCACATCCCAGAGTACACTAGCACATTTTGATGTTTTGTAAAGCGATGCAACATAAGTGCCGTAGAAAACAGCACCCCAGTCAATGACCCTGAACTAAAAATTCCCTTCCTAAAGCTCATATGACCATAGCACCAAGAGAAAAAGGAGACCTGTATCATGATAGTACACTTTGTTCTATCCAATGGAACCCAAAGAGGGAAAATCAATCCAAATATTACTTCAGAACTAAATATTAGCTCATGTGATTTATCTCACACAATAGAGTTACTAACACATCTGGTGTCATTTCTTAATCAGCTAGAAGTTGACCCGCCATAGTTCTTACAATTTATTGCATAATTGGAGCATAAATTGTACACTTAACATTTCTGCATTATCTACAGCTATTAACTTAATAAGAGGAATAATGTAGACTCACACTAGAGGTCTCTTCTGGATACCTTGAAGGTCACCTCTATGAACAGAAGCAGAATTGGAGTCCATCACTTTTTGAAAGTCTTTTCACAGAATTTCCTCCAAAGCCTTTCCAGTCTCATCTCATGAACCTCTCTTTAATATACGGGCAAGGTGATTTTCCAGTGCAGAGTTTTCCAGACCACGTAGTTATAGATATCCTTTTTCATAGGCCGTATCAGCACACTGAGGGCGGTCAGAGTATGTTTCCTGATTGGAGGTTTGGAAGCCTCGCCACAGGACACATGTAACAACTAAGCAGCGTAAGTTGAACACAGTGCATCTCTCTCCCGAGACAGGACAGTATTTTGAAGGGAGCAGGTCACGATTGATCAGACAACAAGGGAATTCACACCAGAGGGGCCTATGATCCTGCTTAAAATAGTTCCCTTGCTAAAGAAAGACAATTCGAGTAAATATTTGTACGGTGAACAGTTTACTTTCTTCCTTTCCCATAAATGTCTACCTTTCATCAAAGATCCACTTGTCACCTGCACAAATTGCAGGTGTTGAAGCCAGGCCTGTGACCCTGAAGTCCATCTTTGCCGTTTCTGAATGACCTATGCGTCCAAAAATGTGCCCAACGTCTACAAGCAGTTGAGCTCCCGAAATGTTGGCGAAGGAATACAAAGCATGCAGCTGGCTCACATATCACCCGTGGTGTCAGACAACTGCGCTCTGAAGTGCTCTGGTTTTCTGATCAGGAGACACCTGTCATGCTGCTCACGTAGTGGGGACAGCGTGGGGCTGGGACGCCAACGACTGGATTCTGGGCCGGACTTGGCCACCAGGAATGTGTGGGCACAGGAGAGTTCCCTTCTTCCTAAGCCTCCACTTCCTCACTTGACAGGTGACTCTATGAGCTTTCAGGTCCTTAACCCAGTTCAAAACACCTGTGCTCATACGATTTTATAATCAAACAGGATAATGGGAGTTTCCTTTAATCTATTCAGAGCTTCTTTGGAATTCTGGTTATTAGATACCTTGGAGAATACTGTTTTACAGAAAATTACTTTTTAGTAATTTTTTACTTAGAAAAAAAGTCCACGTCCACCCTCTAACAAATCTATGGTGTATTATGAAGATCATAAACTACCATGTATACCTTTTCCGGTGCACAAGCCCTCATTGGCCAGCACATGAAGCTTTATAATCAAGCATATCTATCCATTTTGCAAATGTGGTTCAGCAGATTCATAACAGATGTAAGCTAGCACAAAGACAACAGAACTTATTTATGGTAACAAAGAACTGGAGAAAAGTAGAAAATAACTATTTTGTCTGCTTGAAGCATTTTGTCTGAGTGACTGGGATTCACTACCGAACCAGGACAAGTGGCAAGAAGAAGGAGACTCAAAGAAAATTTCCTCCAGCCATTCAAAACCATCCTGAGCCATGGTGACTTACCACTTCAGCCCAAAATGATCCCTCCAGGGTCAAGCTGACTCCTGTCTGAGAAGCAGCTCTGGTTTAAAAGCTCCCACCCAAACAGAAGAGTGCCCCCTCCTGAAGCACTGGGCAAATAAACCATGACATCCCTAAATCATAGAAAAATAACAACGTAAGAATTAATATTTTCATGACAATTTACACTTAACAAAGCAATTTCACCTTCCCAATTCAGACTCCCTCCAATGATCTTTAGAAGACATTTCCCACAGACCAGGTGCTTTGTTTGGCTCTATTATTATAATTTTCTCTGTAGAAACAGTATAGACACACAACAGACTGCGAAATCCAATTTTATCCAAAATCACAGACCTTGACATGCTGGAAGCTTTGAAAATGTTTTCCAATTTCAGGAGCGATGAGAAGCTATGCACCTGTAAATCTCAAGCATGAAATGGAAACAGGCAGCTGGTCATCTGCTTTCTGGTTGGAGCTGTAAAACTGTCCTGGGATGTGCTGAGGAGGCATCTAGGGGTGTCTCACAGTGGAAAGTACTTGCTAATGGGAGACAAATTCAGGTAGCAGAGAGTTGAGGAAGCGCCAGATTTAACCCCTCAAAAGCAGATACTAGTTTGTGGTAGAAGCGTTTAACTAAACCATAGCTCTAGTGATACTTGCTTTCATCAGGACCCATAGTCCCTCATGCAGGATTTTTAACTGAGTAGAATAAACCCCTCCTAGTTTACCAGATGTCTCTGCTCAGAATGGCCTCTGTAGACACACCCTATCTATTCTAGTATCTTTCCCCTTAGCTCTTTCGGAGTTTCCACCCACCCAGAGAGCCTCCACGATCTGCCCTTCCCTCTCTCCCAAGTAGACATTGTCACTTGACTACACATCCCGGTGTATGTAGCCTGCTGTCTTGTCATCATTCTTAATACTGCTGCCTTTCTCTCTCAAACATACCTCATTTTGGAAGATAAATTATATGGTTGTCATCTCTTGCCTTCTTCCCTTCCTCCTTTTTCAATATCTTTAATATCTATTTCTGTAGCATCAAAATACTGTGTCACTATGAACGTCTACCAGATCACTCCTCCAGCCCTGCCTCTCCCTTCCAAGCTCCAGACAAACAGTTCCATTTCAGTGTTCCATGTCTATCTGAGAGTCCTTCTAGAACTGTAGACTCAACAAATAAATGAAGTCATCTGCCCCTCTTTCTCAGACAAACCAGTTACTCTCTGGTATTATTATTTCTGTTAAAGGAAGCCAGCAAAGTTCAATATTGAAAAGCCATTTTGTCACAGGAATCATATGTCATTTCCCATACGTTCTTCGGGGTCAAGATGCTGCAGATCCATGTTTTATGCTCCCTTCCCCGGAAGCACCTCCAGCCCCAATTTCCTCACTCCCAGGTGATTACAAAAGGCTTGCTCACAGCTGCTCAAAAATTAGCTGTGATTCCACAGGGCTGCTAAATGAACTTCATCCCCTTGGCCTGGCTTTCAAGGCCTTGTGCCTTCAAATCAACTTGTTGATCAATTTCAGCCCTAACCTATCAGAACTTCATGATTCTAAATATCCTTCCTTATTTCTCAGTGGTAATCAACCGTGTATTCTAGGCCTCAGGTGAATCTGTCCACCTACAAACAGGTTGTATTCATTTCTGAGAATAATCCGTAATTCCTTGCCTTTTGGCCTCACCTGTGTCACCTTTAAAAAAAATTTTTTAACAAACTTAATTTTTTCGTTATAGAAAAATTCCAAAGATAATACAGAAAGTTCCAATATAGTGTGCCAGTTTCTTCAGCCTAGAATGTTCTCACCTTTGTTTCTACTATCGAAGTCTACCCATTCTTCAAAGACCTATTCAAACACCACTGCCTCAGGAAACCTTTCTTTCTCCACTCTCCTGCAAATAAGTAACGCTGTTCTCTCATCTTCACCTTCATCACTATTACCATTATTCTTTATATTCAGAACTTAACATTATAGTGTCCTCTGAAGCTTCCACTTCCTTTCTTTTTTTTTTTTTTAAATATTTATTTATTTATTTATTTATTTGGCCATGCTGGGTCTTTGTTGCAGCACTTAGGGTCTTTAGTTGTGGCATGCGGGATCTTTTAGTTCTGGCATGAGGACTCTTAGTTGTGGCATGCATGTGGGATCTAGTTCCCTGACCAGGGATGGAACCTGGGCCCCCTACTTTGGAAACACAGAGTCTATACCACTGGGCCACCAGGGAAGTCCCTCCACTTCCTTTCTTTTTATTTTTTTACTTTTTTTTTCTTAACTTTTATTGAGATATAATTGAAATACAATAAACTGCATATATTTAAAGTGTACAATTTGATTTTTTTCTTATTAGTAGTGTATATATGGCAATCTCAACCTCTAAATTCATCCCACCCAAACTGCCCCCCCCCCCCACTTTTCCCTTGGTGTCTGTATGTTTGTTCTCTACATCTGTGTCTCTATTTCTGCCTTGCAAACTGGTTGATATGTACCATTTTTCTAGATTCCACATACATGTGTTAATATACGATATTTGTTTTTCTCTTTCTGTCTCACTTCACTCTGTATGACAGTCTCTGGGTCCATCCATGTCTCTACAAATGTCCCAATTTCATTCCTTTTTACAGCTGAGTAATATTCCATTGTATATATGTACCACATCTTCTTTATCCATTCATCTGTTGATGGACATTTAGGTTTCTTCCATGACTTGGCTATCGCAAACAGTGCTGCAATGAACATTGGGGTGCATGTGTCTTTTTGAATTATGCTGTTCTCTGGGTATATGCCCAGTAGTGGAATTGCTGGGTCATATGGTATTCCATTTTTAGTTTTTTAAGGAACCTCCATACTGTTCTCCATAGTGGCTGTATCAATTTACATTTCCACCAACAGTGCAAGAGGGTTCTCTTTTCTCCATTCCCTCTCCAGCATTTATTGTTTGTAGATTTTCTGATGATGTCCATTCTAACTGCTGTGAGGTGATACCTCATTGCAGTTCTGATTTGCATTTCTCTAATAATTAGTGATGTGGAGCAGCTTTTCATGTGCCTCTTGGCCATCTGTATGTCTTTTTTGGAGAAATGCCTATTTAGGTCTTCTACCCATTTTTTGACTGGGTTCTTTGTTTTTTTGATATTGAGCTGCATGAACTGCTTATATATTTTGGAAATTAATCCTTTGTCTGTTGATTCATTTGCAACTATTTTCTCCCATTCTGAGGGCTGTCTTTTCATCTTGTTTATAGTTTCCTTTGCTGTGCAAAAGCTTTTCATTAGGTCCTACTTGTTTATTTTTGCTTTTATTTCCATCACTCTAGAAGGTGGGTCTTCCACTTGCTTTCAATCATAGCCATATTCAAATTCATCTTCCATATTGCTGTCAGGCTGATCTTTCTAAACATGAAACTCATCAGAGCATTTCCTGGCTTAAAAGCTTTTAATGATTCTCTCTTTCCCATAGGACAAAACTCAAACTCCTTTGGACACTACCTCTCCAAATTCAAGTCTGCAGTTTTCCAGTTTTCACCCTTTATGATTCAGCAACACTGAGCCTGATAACTTTTTCCAAACAGACTATTGGGTGTTTTGCTATTGCCTCTTCCCCAAATGTCCTTTTCCTCCTTGTCTACCTAAACACAACTCTGATGATAATTGCCCTGAGACACTGTCTTTGATCATCTACTTTTTTTTGCCTTCTCCACTCCAGACAAAAGTAATTACTTTCTTCTCTTGGTACTACCAGATAGTGCTTGTATTATTTCAGTTATCTCCATATATTTCATTTGATTAGATTTTTCTACTAGGCTGTGAACGCTTTAAGAGTAGGACTTATGGTTAAAAGCATGGACTCTGGAAAGAGAATGTGGGTTCGAATCATCTCTGCTACTCACTAGCTGAATGATGTTGTACATCAGTTCATTGTTACTACAAGAATGTGGCATAACAAGCACCCACAAATTCTTAGTGCTATATAACAACCCTTTTTTTGCTCATGAGTCTGTGGGTTGACTGGTAGTTTGGGTAATTTAGGTCAAACTTGGCTGAGCTTGTGTATGCATTTGTGGTCCGTGGTGGATCCGCTGGGGCTGGATGGTCTGGGATGGCCTCCGTGGGGATAACTCATTTCTACCTTTCTGTCATCCTCCAGCAGACTTGCCTGGACTTCTCATCATGGTGGAAGCAGAGTCTCAAGAGAATTGCAGGGATATACATGACCTCTTGAGGCCTAGACTGGGAACTAGTGCAATATCATATTTACTCCAATCTATTGGCCAAACCACATACAGCCCAAGTTCAAAGTTTTAGGAAGTAGCCTCCAAATCTCCCAGAAAAGATGCAGAGACACATTGCAGAGGGCATAGATATAGGGAGGCCACAAATTGGAGCCACTCTTGCAATCAATCTACCACATATTAGACAACTACGACTTTAATAATTAACAAACTTTTTTAAAGCATTTACTACATGCTATGTCCTATTCCAGATGCCAAGGAAACAACAGTAACAATACCAACAAAAATCCAATTCTCAAGAAGCTTGAATTCTAGAGGGGAAGACAGAGGATAAATTAAAAAAGAAAGTAAAGCCTATCATTTGTTAGTCGTGATATGGGTTAAGAAGTGAGTGAATAGAAAGAAGGGAAGGTGGAAATGAAGGTTGAGTGTCGGGGACGTTTTAGATTGAGTGGCCAAAGAAGAGGATGTAAAGGGGTGAGCGCATGAACTGTGCAGATGGGCAGGGGCGGTTTCCCAGGCAGAGGGAAGAGCACCTCCACAGGCAGTGAGGTGGGAGTGTGCCTGGCACTTCCCATGAATAGCGAGGCCAGTGTGGCCGGAGGATCCTGAGATCGGGGTGAGAAGTGGGAGAAAAAATGCAGTAAGAGGAGAACGGGGTGGCCAGGAGGAGTCTGTCTTTTACTCTAAGTTAGATGGGGAAGCCATTGCAGAGTCTGCAAGAGAAATGACCTCATTGACTTAACAGAACAAGGAAGGTCACTGCCAAAAATAGACTGCAGTGAGTGTTGGGCAGAAGAAGGAAGACCAATTTGGAGCCTATTCTCACAATGCTTTGATATCCCACACAGAACTCACATTCTTCAGAGCCAAATGTGCCTGCAAACCCAGAGCAACTCAGTCTTTTTTGGTTTCTCTCACTGCACCCTCTTTCCTCTTCTCTTTCCTGTGCTTTTTATAGAAGTGACGTAACACAACTTTGTGTCCTGTTTCTACTACATGCCCTCCGCTGCCACCCCAGGGTGAGGGTCTTAATTGTCACATGGCTTCTCACAGGAACCAGCATCTTAGGAACATTTTGAAAACAGACCTCTGAAATATAAAATATCAGAATAAAGTCAACTTCTTTGTATTATTTAAAGCAATTTGGGCCATTCTACAGACAATGGGGTGTAATGGAAAGAAAATTTAAAGTCCAATGTGTCACTTGAGTTCCAAAGGGCACGCCTACTAATTGTGTCACCTTAGGAAGACAGCCAAACTGGACTCTGCCTCCCACACCACCTCCCTGGAAATGGGGATAAAAATACTGACCGTGATGGACGACGGCAAGGATTAAATGAAAGAGCCCGTGCAGTCCCGGAGCAGTGTCTGGCATATATGCTAATTCCCTCCTTTTCAAAATGGGTGATTTGGGGATGGGGCAGATTTTCTGTGTGACTAAAGCGATACAAATATAGAATTTAAGTCAATTCATGCTAAGGTGGGGTGAGTTCTTTTATAGAAAAGAATCTGGGTGAGCTGGACTGGCAGTAGGCATCAGATTGGAGCTCCGCACAGTACTTTTGGTGGTTTGGAAATTTTTCAACTCTGAAAAAACTGATTGCTCCCCCAATAACCCACAATGTGCCTCTGCCCTGGGCTGACTGCAGCCCAGCATGTGTTAAAGGCCTTTGAGATTTGCCTCTACTTTGCCCTTGGAGCCCCTACTTTATCACTAGGTTCCTTAACGTGTCAGGCACTTTCCCTCTCTTCCTCACAGGTACCTCCACTTACCTTTCCTGAGCCTATCAGTCTGCAAGGTGAACTCTGAGGTAGAACGCAGTACTACAAGCTCCCACTTCCTCCAAAGTAAAAGGATAAACAACAAAGATTAGGCAAGAGTAACTAAACAAATATGTAGAAATTATTACAGTTCCAGAAATCACATAACGTGCAGCTCTAAAAAAACCCCAAAACACAAAACAAAACTGGGACTTCCCTGGTAGCACAGTGGTTAAGAATCTGCCTGCCAATGCAGGAGACACGGGTTTGGTCCCTGGTCCAGGAAGATCCCACATGCCCCGGAGCAACTAAGCCCATACGCCACAACTACTGAGCCTGTGCCCTACAGCCCGAGAGCCACAACTACTGAGCCCATGTGCTGCAACTACTGAAGCCCACGCGCCTAGAGCCTGTGCTCTGCAACAAGAGAAGCCACCACAAGAAGCCCGCACACCGCAACAAAGAGTAGCCCCCGCTCATCACAACCAGAGAAAGCCTGCTTGCAGAAATGAAGACCTAACATAGCCAAAAATTAACAAAAACAAAAACAAAAACAGAAAACCTCTCATGAAAGCTCTTGGCTGATTTTAGAAATTGTCTTTAGAAATCTGGCCCAAATCTGTCTTGACTGGACTCTACATGGTCTTATTTCAGTTCCACAGTTTCCTCTAAACCCAAATCCCCCAATTAACTGGTAGGGAAACAGTTGATGCTAATAGCCATAGTTAACGTATTCAGTCCTTAGGCTGCGATAGGCGTTACTGAAGGGTATCTACATGGACACGCTCATCTAATCTTTGCAATACCCTATGAGTTAACTACCATGAATCTCACCCCTATTTAACAGATTAGGAGTCTTAGTGGGGCATAGAAAATTTAAGTTACTTAATCAAGGTCTGCCTTGCTTGTAGGTGGCAGGACAGGGAGTTGATCCCAAAGTGTCTGTTTCCTGAGCCTGGGCATCTTCCTGCCGATCAGACATGAATGTGACCCAATACAACTGTGATGGAAAAACCAAAGGCAAATGGAAATACCTGAGTGGCCCTCGGGAAGATGTTTCTATTCCTACGATATTGTCAAGTATGTCAAAGAAATTCCAGTGGTGGTTAGTACATTCTTTTCTTCCTCTGGAGCATAAAAGGTGAAAGAAAAAAAGAAAACAGGTGGGTGAAGGTAGAAGTGGAAAATTCACTGTATTCAAGAAACATTTTTCTGACAAAAAAAGGTAATTTGGCAATCATTTTTAAACAAATTTACATGCCTTTTATCTAATTAACCATTTTAGAGTAACAATGTGAATAAATGAGGGGATTTTTATGATAAGTGATAGACATATGGAAATAAATCTAAATTACTGAAAAGAACAAAAGTATTAGTATACATAATGTCATCATCATTAGAGTATTGTACTGGTGAAGACAGGAAAATAACTCAGTACTCTTTGAGTGGCAGTCAACTAATTTCACTTCCAATACTTTGGAAGTGTCTTTCTTCATTTAGCTTTCTTCCTTCCCCAAATATGGAGTGATCCCTTTTTTCCATTTTGAAAAGTGTCATTTTCCTTATGGATAAAAAAAAATTTTGATTTTGAACTGTTGCTTACCTATCCTCTAAAAATGCTCTTCTATATCTGAACACAGACACTCAAGATGTGAAGAAATATTCCCCTCAAATATTGCATGAGGCAGTCTAATTGGTATCTGTGCTTTGAGCTCCTCTGATGAACATAGAAACAACAACATTTAGAAGTAGATTCAGGGGTATGGTCCTGTGTAGCCTACAATTCAGTGAATAGTAAATACATTTTATTAAAGGAGGCATTTAAAATTACTAAAATCAGTAATAACGTATGTGCAGCATCCCACTTAATTTTATGAGCTATCTTTACACAATTGAAATGACTGCTTCGTTCTTACATATTCTACACAAAATCATCACAGTTTGATTCCTAAACCGAAGACTCTCAGAGTAGTCTTGCATATTTATATGGCAGTTTTACAGGTTGACTTGTTTCTGAAAAATAATGTGGTAGCACGAAAAATGGATACCGATTCAGGCATACACATTTTTTGCTGTCCATATGATTTCCAGCAGAGTAAACGCGTATATCAAGTTTAAGGCCCCTGGTAAGCATTTTTATGTGCCTAAACTAAAACCTACATTATCGAGGAGAATAAGATTTTTGAAAGCTAAGGATTCAAGAACATTTAAGTCCAAAAAATCATTCTGGGTTGTCAACAAGTCCAGCATCTGATACACGTTGCTGGCGATCATTCTATCCCCTAAACAGAGTAAATAGATGTGTGAATTCAGACCCACAGGCGCGCACCGATACCCCAGACCGACTCGGAGATAGGCAATCCTTTATGTCTGTTCTGACTTTGGCTTTTGCAGCTGCTGTTTTCTCAGTGTTGTCTCCGGGGCAGTTTCCTGTTGCCATAGCTGATGGCCTGCCCACGCCTGCCTGGGCCTTTCAAGTGTCAACACTCCCAGGCCGGCTGCAGTGGTCAAATGCTTGTTAATGAGATATAGCAGCTGGGTAGGGGTGAACCACTGAGACGGATAAAGGAATGCCTCTGGTGCAGGAAGCGATGCCTTTTGAATCTTTTCAGCAGGGTGAAAGCTTTCAAATCAAAGAGGGTATGTTGTATTCATTAATAAACCCAAGTTCCCATGCAGTCACATTAAAGCCAGCAGTTTAACTTTGCATCAGACAGGTGAATTTCCCCCCGATTTTACCCCGAAAGACAATGAGCGAGAACACAAGGCTTTAGCGTGGAACAAAGCAGCACTTCCTCATCTGTGGGGCTGACCGGACTGCTAAACCAAGCAAGGACTGCTGCATTCTTTTTCAATTTATCCTTTTGTCCGTGTGTGTGTGTGTGTGTGTGTGTGTGTGTGTGTGTGTGCGCGTGCGCGCGTGTTTCAAAGCTCATAGCAACCACTCCTGTTTCCTTCTCTTGAATCTTGTAGGCAGAGCATTTCTTTTTCTCTCTCTTTTTTTTTTTAAAGCTGGCTTCAAAAACAGAATTAACAACTTAACAACTACTTGTGAGGGAAAAAAATACACAGGCGTGGATATGGGCCCATATCACCTCTGTCTCAGAAGGAATATACCTGCCCACCCCCAACCTCCTACCCCCATCCCAGCCTATCCCTGAGATGGTTTCTCCAGGGGGCTGTGCAAGTTGTCAGTGACATGAGACAACTCCCAACAGCTGGGAGAAGGCAGAAGAGGGGAAAAAATAAAAAAAGATCCTGAAAGCATCTAACTCATCTAACTGGGGGAGTTCTAAAGATAGTGTTGAGAAAGTGTTATTATTTTCTTAAGTGCATTTGCTAGAAAATTGGACTCATGGGGAATGCAAACAGCTACAGTCAATAGATCAGAGATGGATTCTCTGCTTTAGGGTTGTTTGAGATGGTTCGGAATGAATGACACAATTTTAGAATGACACAACGTGTAACTTGAACCGACAGAAACACAGAAATATTCTAGCATCTCCCTGTCTCCATTTTTCCAACAATCTTGTGAACTAGCTAATAATTCACCAGACATATCTAATCACTACCAAGCAAAGGCAGTATCTATGTATTATCCTGATGACATTTTTAACTACAAAGATGACTAGCTACCCAAGGAAATAAGTCAATAGAGGGGAAGAGATGCAGTCTTCAAAGTACTTCAGTTTTTTGAATATTCACAAATTGATATATTTTATGTCTCAATTCTTATAAGAAGGACTTTAACAGATGTGAAAAAAGTAATGGAAATGCCATTTATTGGATGCTTATAATAATGTCAGGCACCAAGCTAGATAAATACTTTTTAAAAATGTATATATGAAAATATAGATGTAAATATATATAATCTCTTTAAATGTTAAGCTAATACTGTGGGTAATTTTGTGAAGCTTTTCTTTTACTAATCAGGACCTTCAGTTGTGGAGAGTTTATATCACCTAACCAAGACCATAACTGATTGATAATTTTTAAGAAAACACTCTTTACCCTGCCTACACATTTTATTTTGCCCAAATTGCCCCCCTAGCTGGGCTGATTTTGGCCACATCACTCTGACCTATCAAATACTGTTTGGTAAAAAACCAATCCAGAATAGTCAGTGCTTTATGTAAGTGTCTATGTGAATGTGTATTGTGTTTGCATGTGTCTGAGGCAGGGTAGAGGGATGCATTAATACTAAATAACCCAGAAATCCTAAAGAAAGTGCCATAATGGGCTTCCATGGAGCCTATATTTCCACTAGATTTAGCCTTGAGGTGACTATGGGGTATTATATTTGCATTTCATATGTTAAAAGGCACCTCAGGACTATGTATCTTGATAGCACTCCAAAATGGAATGAGAATGAATGGAGAACTGAGGAGAAGGGTCAGGTCTGGTAAAGGTTCTTTTTTATTTATTTATTTATTTATTTATTTAATTTATTGGCTGCATTGGGTCTTCATTGCTGCACACGGGCTTTCTCTAGTTGCTGCGAGCAGGGTGCGCGGGCTCCTCATTGTAGTGGCTCCTCTTGTTGCCAAGCACAGGCTCTAGGCACGTGGGTTTCAATACTTGCGGCACATGGGCTCAATAGCTGTGGCTCATGGGCTCTAGAGCACTGGCTCAATAGTTGTGGCGCATGGGCTTAATTGCTCTGCAGCATGTGGAATCTTCCCAGAGCAGGGCTCAAACCCGTGTCCCCTGCATTAGCAGGGGAATTCTTAACCACTGCGCCACCTAGGAAGTCCCTGGTAAAGGTTCTTGATTAGTATCTACAGAGCATCTCCTGGAACGTTAGCTGTGTCCAATCTCTCTTTTATGCCAGGTTCTTTATAGTGGGGATCTAAAGAGATTCTGCACAGAGAGATTCTGCACAGAGAAATTCTGCCAAGACTTGACAATTCATATTGACTTAAAAGACATTGTCCAATGGTTGGTTTTCTAAAATCTCATCTCCTTCTGTCTTAACCCCAAGTTCTGAGTGCTTCCAAGGAGCTGCTGGGTCTTTTCCTTCCAGCAGCAATAACAGTCTGACTCACATGGAGCTGCTGCCTCTGCCCTGGCTCCTGGAACTGGCCTGTCTTCTTAACAGCATCCAGTCCAAGCCCATACAGTGGTAACCTGGGTATCCACCAGTAGCCTGGCACACTTTCTCCGGCCCAGGGATGGAACACAGAAGCACATATCCGAGTCCTTGTGAGCAGCTCAGACCTGAACTGTTTTGCCTGTATCCCTCTGTTTTCAAATTCACTGGATCTTAGTAGTTCCTTGGAAAGGCAGAACCCTAAACAGCACAAAATTATTACAGGTTTTATGTAAAGCCAAACAGAACCTCATTCCCCAGAACACACGTGCCTTTAATGCAAGTTTGGCATTTGATACACTACTGCATTTTGTTCTTTTATTTTCTGCCTCCCTCCAAATCACCCCTACTTTACACCATATTCTCTCATATCTTTTGCTTTTTTTTTTTTTTTTGGCTAAGAAGGTTTTGACTTAAAACTGAAAATATTCCAAGTGACAATTAAGTAGCCCCTTCTCAAATAAAACCTGCAATAACGTGCCTGGATTACATTAAGGAATGCTGGAGGGGATCCCAAAAACCAGTGTTTGAACAGTCAACCTGACAGAATCCTAGGACACCATTGAAAGGGCTCCTGTTACCTAACTGACTTAGAGCTAATCGGTGTAATCCGCATGACAATACATTGTCTGACTTTGGGAACCCGCTGCATTACCGGCGGTAGGGGGAGAGCTGGAGGGAGCCACTGGGAGTGTCCCAAGCCTTTGCCACAGCAATGTGACAGCAGCTGCCTTGCCCTCTGGCTCTGCTTTTGAACAATGCAGACCCAGAAGTTTCATAGAGTGAGATAACTTAGATTTACTAAGGCGAGTAAGCTTAACACGGAGACAAAAACAGAGAGAAAACCACAGAACGCGATCAATAGCTAATGTCCAAATCCCAGGAAACGGAATAGCAGTGAGCGTAAGTTTCTTGGCAGGAAAACCAGATTGGTCTAGAAAGAAGTTTGGGGAAAATGTTTGAACCAGTCTCGACAGAATGAAAACGTTTCTAAATGAGCCCTTTGACTGATTTTCCTCCTGGACAATGTGAAGAACAATTGATGGGATGGTTAAATCTTTTACAAGTAACTAACTTTCCTGTGGCTCTTTAGCCCCGTTTCTGAGAATTTGTCTCATGACTCTTAAAAGCATAAGAATGCAAGGATAAACTCTCAGGGGCGGTGGATGTGTCACCTCCCAGATCTGGGTTGAATTGGTAGGTAGCACAATGTCTTAGGACAACAACTATGTCTTTTGTTAAAGGCCCCTCCCACTCAAGAAAAATACTCCCAATATCTGCTGTTGACACTTTTCAAAAAAGAACACTTCTCTTATGAGATTCTTGTTTGAAACTGTTTGATCAGAAAGGAAGGTATGTACATGTACACCGTGGTTTCACTGCATTTCAGGCCATGCGGCCCGTGAGAAGGCAGGCTGGTACAGAATGGCAATCTCATTTACACTTACATCCTGCAGACACAACTTATGAAAAATAAAGGATACTAGAGGGAGGGAGAGGAAGAGAAAGAATTTGAGAATTAGAAGGTATATTCTATGGCTTCTACATAATTTTGAGCGGGATTACTGATCTTCAGTGGTTCGAATAGCAAGATGGTCCTGCGGACCATCAGCATAGGCTATGGTTAGATTACTATTTCTTATCTCTTGTTCAAAGCTCTACTTCAAAGGACCATTATCAACTGTTCAGCAAAACCTCGCAATGCCTTAGAGTACTCCAGAGAGAGGAAAATGTGAAAGCATTCTTTCTTGAGATAGAGGTAGGTCTGGGGCACGTTGAAGAGAAGAGAAAATGGCTGCTAAACCAGTCAAAGTGCTAAAGGACTGATGAGTGAATAGACACCGAATCAGTCCCTGGAAAATTAAAGCACTTAATTAGAAGTCAGAGTAACAGGGTGTTTGGATGAAACTGAATTTAAATCGAATCTGGGGAAAGCTAGACATGGTATTGCAGCAAAACCATTCAATTTGGTCCAGTAATTTTCTTAATGATTCACTCATTCGACAAGTATTTATTGAGTAACTCTTAGCTGCCAAGCTCTGCTGAGGCATTGGCAAAACTGCAAAGAACAAAATAGGTGAGAATCCTGCCATCACAGAGTAATCCTGGAGATTACCATTTGCTATACAATCAATACAACCAAGCTGAGACTGCAAAGACTGGCCTTAGTCAATCATTCTGACCATTTTTCTCTAATAATTTATATTTAATATAGCATGTCTATGATTAACCTCATCTATGAAGAAAAGATACCTTTTATGTCACAGTACTGTTAATCACAGCTTAATTTGACTCTGTGTGTGTGTGTGCGCGCGCGTGTTTGAGTGAGGGTAGGAAGGCATTTTAAAATGTGAAACCCACAGAATAATCACAGAGAAGAAAATTATTTTGGGGAGAGAGAGTTGGCCTTCCTGGAGGCACTCTATACTTTTTTCTCCAAAATCACAGTTTCCCAAGAGAAATAATTTACTTTCTAAAATCTCCTAGGATGTTTTCTTCAGGGTCAAGTGGTTACAGTTCAGCCAACTCAAGGGAAAGGAGAATAGCTTCAAGAATATGCACCAAACACAGGGAATAATGAGGACCAAGCCCAAGGATATAAGAGAAGCCTACGTGTTGCAAAGAGGAAAATGAATCTGGAATTCTGACTGTTTGTTAAGTACGAATTCTGCTAAATATTGTTTTGTGCGTAGAAGTAGACCAAGTATTACCTAATTATAATAAAACTTGAATTCAGAAAGAAGAAAGGCAGTATCCTTTAAAAGATAAATATAAGTTGTGACTTGTTACATTTTATATAAGCTTTGCAGCAATAATAAAACATTCACTGGGACAAACTCTTATCTTTAAAGATAAGGATTAAAGGATTCAATACAGTACACTATATTTTCAAGTGCAAGGACAACAAGGAAGTTCTCTGTAGAAAATGCCCATCTATTTGAAGCACTTTCTTTCATTTTTCCACCTCTGCCTTATTTTGGGCTCTTCCCTCTGCAGTGCCCAGAAAGGTATATGGTGCTTTGCTTTCCAAAACATTCTCTTGAGGTACCTAATAACTTTTGCCCGGGAGTGTAGACAGATTGTAGCTGATTTGACTATGCAATATATCTGTTTTATAGGTCAATGTCTATGTATCTGTTCTATATCCTCTTTGCTCCACACAAGGTGCGCGCCCACGCGTGCGCCCGCGCGCACACACACACACACACACACACACACACACAAAGAAAAGAAAGGAAAAAAAAAAAAGTAACAGATCTATCGCAGACTGATCCCGTAGGAGGAAGCCAACCCTTTGATTTTTATCTTAGGTAAGGTCCAGTACAAACGATGTTCAGTTGTTCACACTCAATTTCAATTTTAGCCATTTTATTTCAAACCCATAATTTATGGATATTACCAGTTAACATAAAAAGACTAGACCTCATTTTTCTAAAATTCTTTAACAGACATCTATAGTATAGATGCATCTGTTCCAAACTATTTTTTAACCATCTGTTTTATTCAGTGAGTCTTGCTGTTGGTATGCACTGAAACTTTTGTTCTCAAAGTGATGCCACTTTTTTTTTTTCCCTTCTTCAAACCGGGTCAGTGTAGTAAAGGGAAATTGGACATTTTCTTCATACAATAGAAAGAGCTCAACTAAATAATGAACACCAAAAAATATCCGCTTTGGAAATTATTAAATCAAATAAACTTGTTTTTGCTGAGTGGTCAAAGGTCTGTATTTGAAGCAGCTAGTCTTTTATCCTATATGATATTTTAGGATGGTTATAGAGGTCTTGTGGGTAGAGTAGTATCATTTTAAGTTGTCTTGAGAATGAGGAAACACAAAGGCTGGGTCCAGTTGACTGAATGTGGCTGACGCAATCCAATGACTTCCCAGTGGATTGAACCACACATTATATAAACCATGGAGATGATTGATGTGATCAGATTAGCCATGCCAAAGTATAGTTTAGCAATCACCGATAGACATCCAGCTAAAGTCCATGTTGCCTCAGCTCTCCCAGAGCCTGATTCTTAAAAGCATTGCTGAATTACAGGTGTCCCTCATCTAGGAAAACAGACTAACAAGGTTCCAAACTCTCAAAAAAAGTTACTACGAAATAATTCAAACAGCAATAAGATTTTCCCTGTAAATTACCCTTAAAGTATAAGAGCTTTTTGCATGTCAGCATTGTGTGATTTGCAAAAATGTGAATGTGAATTGTACTCAATGTTTCTGTGTCACATTCATTGTGTAAAACAGATGGTACGTGAATTAAAATCTCAAACTTTTATGGAATACGAAGCACAGAGGAACTGATTGGAAAATAATCTAGGTTCAAAACCCTATGTTACACAAAACAATGAAGAGCAGAGTATAACCAGTCTGACCACAGCAGTCACAAACCTTAGAGATTGTACCCGACCATCAGCATGTCTTAAACTTCTAAAATCTGGAATGTTTTAGCCACCACACTCTTTTTTAATCTACATATTGTTGACTATAGTGTATGAATCATTCAACATTCACAACTCAAGTCTGACCTTTCACTTTCTTATCTAGAGAAAATTTCATTTTCAAGTGTCCAAGAATATGTAAACTATTCAAAGTATTTCAAGAGAACTTTTGGCCCATGTCACCCAAGCTCAATAGCTAACAGTTGCTGCCACCTATAGGCCCAATCTCAAGAGAAGGAGCTGGGGACATGAACAGAGGCTTGTAAGTTTCAAAGGCACAGTTCAACAAAGCAAATTTTTAGGCTTTTTGGTTTGGGGGTTTTCCTCACAGAAAAACCCAGTTGGTTCCATAGACTGTTGATGCCGTTCCCTGAAAAATTGTATTCGATATGACAAATTGCATTGGTTTCCTCAACCACGATCTCTTTAAATCACCTCATGAGGGGCAAGAACTCTAAAGTAGCAGCCTCTCCACTCACAAAACAAGCAAAGGAAACAAAATGAATCGTGTTAGCTAAGTCTTCAGTCACATCTAATTGTGATTGCCATGGCTATACAATCATGTGAAAATAAGTGATTCAAGGGGATATTTTCTCTTGTGTCTATTAGCATGTACTGCATGTGAGAGTCTAAATTCTGGGGGATAGACTCTCTCCCTTCTGGAGATTTTGTGAATCTTTTCCTCTGATAAATTATAATATAATATAATATAATATAATATAATATAATATAATATAAATCCATCCTAAGGCTGAAAGAAAAGAAAAAAATGTATCCAGAAAACAACTCAAACTCAAATCTCAGCTTCTAGATTTTTTTGTCAGTAAAATGAGCATAATGATGACTACCTTTAAATGTCAGTTTAAAGATCAGAAGACATTTTATTTTTATAGATTATATACACATACACATAAGCATACAAACATTTATATTTATTCATTGAATATATATATAGATATTTCAGTGAGCAGCACACAACAGTGTATAAAAATGTTACCCTAGACATACGCACTAATTTTATGATGTTCTGTAAGTCATTTCATGACTGGACTTTTCCTTCTCTATTTGTAAAGTGAGGAGCTTCGACTAAGAAACTCCTAGATTCCTCCTTGGCTGACATCTAGCATAAGGCGTTTGGGTTTAGCATCCTCTTTACCCATATCGTTTGGACCTGTTTCTGTGCTTGGGCTGCCCTAATGCTGGATAAACGGTTGAGGATCAATGCCCTCTCGTCATGTGTTTCCTTTGTATTCTGTACTTGGAGACCAGAGAGGAGGGAAGTCTTCTTGGTGATGTCCATTTCACTATCCTAAATACAACCGATCCCCCTGAATTGGATCCCCCCCAAATTGATGTGTTGAAGTCCTAACTTCCAGTATCGCAAATGTGACTGTATTTGGAGACAGGGCTTTCAAAGAGACGATCAAATTAAAATGAGGCCATTAGGGTGGGCCCTAATCCAATCTGACTGATGTCGTCATAAGAAGAGGAAATCTGGACAAACAAGAGACACCACTTTGATACACATGGGACACCAGGGTACATGCCCACAAAGGAAAGAGCATGTGAGGACAGAGAGAAGGCATCAGAAAAAGATAACATCTACAAGCCAAAAAGAGAGGTCTCAAAAGACTCAATCCTGCCAACACTTTGATCCTGAAATTCCAGCCTCCAGAATATGAGAAGATAAATTTCTGTCATTTAAGCCTCCCAGCCCGCAATATTTTGTTATGGCAGCCCTAGCAAACTAATACACTTCCTGCCCTAACTCTATGACTTTGATGAAGCTACTTATGTTCTCAGATTTCTTATACTTCAAATAGAGATAGGAATCCTTTCTTTGAAAGTTGTAAGATTAAAAATGATGACGTATATAGATAACCTACTATGTACCTAACACAAAGCAATTACTCAAACATTAATTCTTTCCCTTCCTTAATCCTGCCTCTGCTGTCAAGTGAACTTGAATTTCAGGAATGTAACTTCACCTATTCTTTGTTCTTCCAGTAGTCACCTAGTCTACGTGTTTAGAATTTAATGAAATATTTAAAATAAGTATTGATATGTAACATCATTTGTGAAACTATAAACATAAAATGTAATTAGTTATATTTAACAACATATTTTGTTGAAAAAAACAAATATATATGAAATAAAAAACCTTCTAATCACTCCACACAGTATAGGTACCATATCTGGGTGAGCTCTAGGCTTACTTTACAAAGCTTCATGGATTTCATGATTTAGATAAACACTTCAAAGTCTAAATGTTGATTCAAATCTCACCTTAGGCGTACACATTTGCTGAGCTTCCAAAACCTAATATGATCAAGATCATCCTAATATGTCTTTTTTTCTCTTCCCATCTTATAGCAAAGTCTCAAACAAAAATGTTGGCGCTTACTTCTCTTACAGCCAACATGATCTCTCCACCTTCAGTTATATCCCAGTCTCTGCCTTCTTATGTTAGTGTAGGGATAACTCAGTATCTTCCTAATACATTTTTTAAAATTTACTTCTGCAGATTTTATGAACTTGTGAAGCCTAAGGCTAATAAAATCAAAATCAATTACTATACTTGTAAAAGTATACTCATTCAAGGCTGCGAAACTTTCAATAAGAATACCTCCCTTGCTTATTCTTTTGGCCCATTTCCATCATCTTTTTTTACTCCCTCCTCCCTTTCCCTCTAAATCCAAAACCCAAAGCTGACTCTTCCCAGAAGCCCATGAGGAAAGAAAAATAATGAAAACAAATGTAAGTTAAACTTTTGGCAAACTTTGGAAAATGAACTGTTCTGGTTCAGTTCAACTTTTTTGGCAAAGATCCAAGATCAAGATCACATGTCCACAGTGAAGAGTGGAAAGTGTACACAGTATAAAAGGAAGAGAAGAGCTGAACAATTATCAGTCTAATTAAAGAGGGAGCCAGCTTTGATAATCAGGTAAAATCAAGAATTTTCCTCATATGTGACTGAGAGAATTGTGACTGCCATAACCCCACATTTAAGAGTAAAAAGTAATAATAATAAAAAAAAAGAGTAAAAGGTAATACAGCAAAGTTCTCAAATTGACAACTGCTTGAATAAATAGATGTCAAAACTTGAATAATCTTAACTTTAGCATAAATGGTAAATACAGGAAAAGAAAAAAATCATTTGAAATTAAATGTATTAACCTGGTTCTTTAGTCCCAAGTAGCCCCAAGTATGACTATTTATTTGAGAAATAGCAACAGAATAAAAGAGACAATTCAAAGAAAATAAAAAGAATATTTATTAAAATTCCAGTTAGTATCTTTGGTGGACAGGGTTGATTAGCCGACTCCGTCCCATACACAACTCCTCCTCTTTAAACACCTTCCAATGACTGGTCCATGGTAGCCATGTGACCCAATTCTGGATAGTGATATTTAAACACAAGACACTGGGTAGGACTTTCAGAAAAGACTTTAAAAATATATAGTTATCTTTGGATATAGAAAAGATACAAATTCAGTTCAGCCTTTTGTCTTTATCTTTTCTTCTTTTGTGGAACCTGACAAGATGCCAAAAAGTGCAGTAGAGCTCTCTTACAATTGTGAAGAGATAAGCACAGGGAAACAGGTCCATGTGCTGAAGATGGCAGAGCCCCAAGATGGAGAGACCCTCTTTACTGGATCAACCCCAGGCTGCCTATCCTCAGACTCTTGCTTCAAGAGACAAACTGTTTTGGTTTGGAGGTTCCTTAAAAAAACTAAAAATAGAACTACCATATGATCCAGTAATCCCACTACCAGGCATATTCCCAGAGAAAACCATAATCCAAAAAGAAACATATACCATTATGTTCATTGCAGCACGATTTACAATAGGCAGGACATGGAAGCAACCTAAATGCCCATCAACAGATGAATGGATAAAGAAGATGTGGCATGTATATACTATGGAATATACAACTCAGCCATGAAAAGGGATGAAATGGAGCTATACGTAATGAGGTGGATAGACCTAGAGTCTGTCATACAGAGTGAAGTAAGCCAGAAAGAGAAAAACAAATACTGTATGCTAACTCATATATACAGAATCTGAAAAAAAGAAAAAAATGGCACTGATGAACCCAGTGACAGGGCAAGAATAAGGATGCAGATGCAGAGAATGGACTGGAGGACAAGGGGTTGGGGATGCAGGGGGCGAAGGGGAAGCTGGGACAAGTGAGAGAGTAGCATAGGCATATATACACTACCAACTGTAAAATAGATAGCTAGTGGGAAGTTGCTGTATAACAAAGGGAGATCAACTCGATGATGGGTGATGCCTTAGAGGGCCAGGACAGGGAGTGTGGGAGGGAGTTGCGGGAGGGAGGGGATATGGGGATACATGTATAAATACAGCTGATTCACTTTGGTGTACCTCAAAAGCTGGTACAAGAATGTAAAGCAATTATATTCCAATAAAGAGCTTAAAAAAAAAGAGACAAATAAACTATTTTGTTTATTAAGCTACCATAGCTGGATTTTCTATTACTGATGGCCAAACACACTTATAACTGATAAAGTATCTTTAAAGAGATTTATAAGGTAGTGCACCCATAAAAACAAGAACAGGTTGTTATGAAAAAGGAACAATCAGAGAACTTGAAAGAATTCTTGTGATTTCCACACAAGATTGGCAAAGTTTAAAAAATGGTAATAGAAGGGTTAAGGGATAGAGTAAAATTGGGAATTCTCTGGTAGTCGAGTGGTTAGGACTTGGCACTTTCACTGTAGTGGCCAGGGTTCAATCCCTGGTCGGAAAGCTAAGATACCACAAGCCATGCAATGTGGCCAAAAAAAAAAAAAAAAAAAAAGGTAAAGAATAGAGTAAAATCAATTTTTATGATCATAACACAAAAAGCAAAGATATAAAATTTAAGAGAAAAGTTCAAGGAAATAGCAGATACATCCAATGGGCATGAAATCTGGTCCAATAAGATGTTCAGAGGAAAAAAGAGGAAACAAATGTGAGGATGTAATCAAAGAAATTAAAAGAAATTTATTTTTCCTCTGAATTGAAGTTCAGTTCACATTAAAAGGAGTCACTAAATGTCAAGCACAATGAATGGAAAAAAATATCTATAGCTTGGCACCTTATCGGGAGGCTTTAGGATTCTGAGAATACTGATATATCTAATAAACACCCAGGAAGAAAATATAAGGGTTTCATCTACAAAGAAATTGTCATCAGATTTTTCATCATCAACAGAAGAAGCTAGTAGAAAATTTAACAATGTATTTAAAGTTCTACAGGCAAATGAGTTTTAATGTAATGTTGTATATTAAGGTAAACTATTATTTTAGGATGAGGATGTAACAAGAATCTGACTCCATTCTTGACATTTTACCACTGATAGTTTTCAACCCCCACCCCCTTGGTTCCATCTTGCCCTACATATAGGCAAACTTATAAGAAGGACCATGCACTTCCTCCCTTGGCCCTGGCAGTGGTTCAAATGCTCCCTCTAGCCTTACGGTACCTCTAATCACAATTAAAGCCAAAGCCACTTGTCCCTCCTTTCACTCAAGTCACTTCTGACTGGCTTGGGTACCTACCCTGCTGTCTCCCCAGAAAGCCTCATTTATGTGAGTAATAATTTTTCACACCACCCAGTTGAATGTATGATGGCTTTAGTCTCAACATTTAGACAGATTTTGAGTGGGGGATTGATCCTGCCCACCTGGAGGCAACCACACTGAAAAAGCTAACTTTCCATGCACTTTTCTGGAAAAAATTCTATTGAAGATGTTCTCCAGAAAAGTGTAAAATGTTCACAAGATGATATTTATCTTAAAAAAGAAATATGTTTCCAGACATAGAAGACAATTCAGCAGTGTAATAAAAATAAATCCTGGGATTTCTATGGCAAGTCTGGAAACAAGTTAGACTAAATCAGAACAGGAAGTCAGAATTCCAAGCAGTCAGAATTTGTAGAATAACTTCAAGACAAATGACATGATTGACATGTTTAAACTTCTTGGTGACATGATATAAATATGTTTCTTATGTCAATAAGAATAAAGACAACTGAAAACTTCAGGGGGAAAAGAGCTCAATAAAAACGTTATAATTCAAACATGGAGCAAACTGAAATGAGAAATAATCTTGAGTAATTGATGGTATGAGGTACAAACAGCAACAATGCAAAGAATCTGTCCGGCACTGATGTTCATTTAGCAATGCAGAGTTGTTATTTCGTTCTCCATGTATCAAATCTTACTATTTGGTTCTTCAGGTAAAAATACATCCATGCTATATTATGAATATTCTTCATTACTTTTTAATTTTAGGATCAACATATAGATAAAGCACAAAAGATACAGTTCAGATGAGAATGTCGTTGTTTAAAATCTTAACAATGAAAAATAATGTCTTAGCTAACAGACACCTAAAATAAAGATGGAGAGGGTGAGAAGAGATAAAGATGTGTGTATGTGTATGTACATATACATATATACACACACACATACATATGTTATGTATATATATATACACACACACACACACACATAAAAGAGACATAAAAATATGTCTATATAGAAGATATTGTGTATATATACAAACAATATCTTCTTTATGGTATCTTTTAATAAATACAAGTTCTTAATCTTCATAATGTCCAGTCTATCAATGTGTATTTCCTTAGTGATGCCATTCTAGCCCTGTAGGTTTTTTTGGGGTAAGTTTTAAATTATGGATTTGATTACATTAATAGACATAGGACTATTCAGATTTTTTGTTTCTTGTTGTGCCAGTATTGGTAAACTTATTTTTAAGGACTTTGTCCATGTCATATAAGTTGTAAAAATTATTGTAATAAAGTAGTCTATAATATCTTTTTCTTACCTTGTACTTGTGTATGATATATACTTTTGTTTATAGAATATATACATTCTATATCTTCTTGAATTTTTAAATGTATTATGTACATACATATATACGCGCACACACACACACACATGCATAGTAAAGGAATATATAAAGCACTCTTGTGAAGCAGTAAGAAAATATTGACAAACCAACATTAAAAATAGGCAAAAGACAAGTATTCTCAGTTTCTTTATCTATAAAATGAAAGTAATATCTACTACAGAGTTTGAGTTAGAAAACCTTTGTAGAATAAAACACATGAAATGAGGCAATTATAATTATTTTATTACTGTCGTTACCTAAAATTAAAAAAATCTATTTAAGAGGTAAACAAAGTTAGATGAGAGACACAAAGACATAAGGAAACATGGCCTATTTCAAATTTTCATCTTTCAACTAGATGTGTTGTCCCATAAGGATACAGTCAGAAACAGAAAAAGAGAAAAAAATTTATCAATGTGGACCAAAGATTTGCTCCCAAATAAATTTAAGCTGGCACAGGAAACACAGTCTGAATTAACTAATTTTCATTAATATCAACTCTTTACTTCATCAAGACGATGTCATCATTTTCTAAAAGAAGACTGCCTTCCAATCTCATAGGAAATATTTTATATATAGATCCAGAGCTAGAAAGATAGGAAACAAAACTTCTGATTTTTCAGCTTTGGAAAAATCTCTTCATTTATCAGTATGCATTTAGCATCTTTATCTGCTAAATGACATTGATAATTAAACTTAAAATAATACCTCAGTTTAAAAGCATATGTGTAAAAGACAAAATAATACCAGAATATAAAAACAGTAATCACTAAACATTTAGTAGTACCAGCTAAACAATATGAATTTGTTTTAGATTGTTGCCAAAAAAAAAAGATCATTTTAAGGTTTGTCATTAGTTTTGACTCTAAAGCTGACAACATTTTGTAAAGTAAATTTTGTATTTATGTAAATTATTGGACATGATCATACATTACCTTAAAAATTCCTCAAAGTTCATGAGTTTTTTTGGCACTTATGCAGCTTCAATATATTATGGGATATCATTAAAAATGTGGTGGATGGATGTCTAGATGAGGTACAGCCAGCTGCTGTGAGGCAGCCATTAACCTGAACTAGATCCCAGAGTGGCTCCCCTATCTTGATTTCAAGAATTTTTACATGGAAAATAATTCAAAGTGAAACTGTTCTTTAATCTAAATGAATAATAACTTAAAGTTGCACCCCCAAAAAAAGCATCAGAGAAAGGCATTATTTATATTTTAACACCTAATTTTTATCCTAGAATTTCTCTATGAACCTTACTATTTCCTAATGGATTCACAAAATGTGTACAGAAAAGCATTTTGTAATGGGGAGTGTTAACTGAGACCATTGTCCCAAATTTTTATTTCCTTGTAAAACCTTATTCTCTGGAATTACTGTATTGTTTTTCTGTTTTTTGTCTATCTGTTTGTTTGTTTGTTTGCTTTTTGGCCATGCCATGCAGCTTGCGGGATCTCAGTTGCCTGACCAAGGATTGAACCCGGGCAACAGCAGCAAAAGCCCGGAATCCTAACCACTAGGCCACCAGGGAACTCCCAATAAGTTATCATTTTAAAGGGCAATCAGGCTGTTTCTCTAGAGGTAGAGCTTTAAATTCTGCTTTGATGGAAAGAGCTTTCTTTTCTTTTCTTTTCTTTTTTCCTGTTCTTTTTTCTAAGCATGGACATTTGGAATATTCAACGTGAAAACCAAGATTTCTTCTGCAATTCTCCATCTTGAAATGTGGAAGGGCTGGGCCATGAAGGGAATCGTTTTCTTGTGGGTGAAGAGGGGCCTTAGTGGTCCATGATGCGTCCCAGAGTTCAGGTGAATGGATTCTGAGAAGGAAGCTGAATGGTCAAGAACATTGACAGGGTAGATGTCCTGGTAGATGGGGGTGGAGAAGCCTGTTCAGGGGAAACACTGATAGATGGAGAGTGGACTGGGATAGATAAGACTAACTTCAATTCAACATGTTTTACTAAGGAGAACACCTGCAGTCATTGCCTGAGGCTGCATTCTGGATGTTTAGTGTGAGGCTCAGAGTAGAAAAGCAAGAAGGAAGGCAAAGATAACTATTATCTTCCAAAGTTCCAGAAAGCTAGTTGCTGTGTAACCCCCAGTTTGAAGAAGAAAATAATGACTCAGGTTAAAACCTGTCTTCCAAATAAATCTCTGTTATAATGCTCGGTAACTAATGTGGATAGCTATTTACTCCCTAAGTAAGGTATGAGAGTTCACAACTTAAATGAGATGATAATAAGGAACTTTTTAAATAAATAAACAATGTTCTTTTATGTAGACCAAAGTTTCCCAGGATGAACCAAACAAAACCCCTTAATAATTAAAGGAAAATCTCAAATTAATGGGTACAGTAGGAATCAATCTAGTTTAAAAACAAGTTTTTATTTCACCTTCATTTTCTGAGGAACAGTATTTTTAATAGTAGGCCCTAGTCTTCCTTCAAGATAAGGAAAAGTCGTAACAGTTGAGTCTATGCAGCCTCGGAACATGAACTTAACTTCTGGTTGGAGTCCACAGATGACGTGTAGCAGCAACCTTTCCCCTGACACTTAGAAAAAAAGCATCGCCCTCCTGACGTCATCCCCGTCACTCCTGTGACTTAACTGGGAGACATTAAGTGGAGATTTAAATCACCAAAACATGTGGAAGCAGAGATTAGAGAGAAGGCATGAATACAGGACTGGAGGCTTAATTCCCATGGATAAGCACCAAAGAAAGGAAGTAAATGAATTCTAGAAATTCTAAAAAACGAATTCTTCTCTAACCAAATGATATTGAGTTATCATTAATGTTTCCTCTTTGGGTTATAAGAAGCAGGACATGTGTTCTAAGAGCCTCTGAGGATAATTGGGAGATTGGGCCCCACGATCATGGAGCTACCCATCAACATCCTTTTTGTTACACATACATGTGTCTAAATTCCCACTTGCTTCCCTTGATATTCAGCCTCCTCATGTCTTTGTCAGTCACCCCCACCCCGGCCACCTCAGCCATCTCTGCTCTCCTATCATGAACCAGCCCAATGCCCTCTCTTACTTCTGTTCTCCCCTGAGCTCTGAGTGTTCTGACCTTTCAGCGGAGTGCTCTTACAGGCTGCTTCTTAGAAGGATATTATAGGGAGAGACAGGAGGACCTAGACTATCCAGACTACAGGAATTAGTAAATAATTGGGATGTAAAACAGTGAGCTAAGTTTGTGATTAAGAATCTATAGGCTTTGGAGACAGATATATGGATGTCCAAATATTCAAATCCTACCCCTTCCACACATACACTTTAAGCATATCTCTTAAATTGGCCAAGCATCAGTTTCCTCATTTGTCAACACGAGGATAATAACACCTGCTTCCTCTAGTTGCTATGAGATTGAATGAGATGATACGCATAAAGTGATTCCACAATGTCTGTTAGATAAAGAGTGTTTAATAAAGGAAACTAAAACTTACTGTATTCTACAAAGATTTCCTTAGCCAGAACTGAACCTTCCTAAATCTTACGGCTTTTTTGGCTGATGCTAAAAAATGCTACCTTATAGCCATTTATCTTCGTTATCGGTGTTCATGTACCATCTCATCTACTGTTCTTGAATCCTTTTGAAGGAAGAGCTTGCATCTTGCACATCTTTAAATTTCCCTTAATGCTCAGCAACAATCCACATAAAGTACATGTTGAAAGATAAAAGCAATTTGCATTTAGTGGCATGGCCTCACTGTAAGACTGATCTCATTACTTAGCTATGATGGGTGCCCTCTGCATTCAAAGCTGATGCCTCTGATGGGTCTATAGCAGACTGGATGTTCTATAGAATCTGCTCGGTGGTGACAGTCTCCCAGCCTCACTGTGGGGCTGCAGAACTAATGAAACGCATCTGCGGAACCCTGAGCAGCTGATGGTGTGAGGAGAACGTGGCAGGAAGGCATGAACCACACCCACACATTCTCCGTCAGTGCTCTGTTCAAAGGACCCAACTGAGAAGGGATGGTGGCTTCTAGAGGAGAAGGCCACCAGTCTGAAGAGGGAGACTTTATTCTACAACATTTCACATTCTGAATTATTTTACTCAGCACTTAATTTTTTAAAGGAAGACGAGGGTTAGGAGAAAGAAAAGGAAAAAAACCCAGGACACTTGGTCACAGACCTTCCAAGGAGCAGAATTTGAGTTGGGGGCCCTTCCTTTGCAACAAAACACAATTAAAACCATCCATTATGAGCGATGGCCAGTGTGAACACAGCTTTTCCAAAATGTACATTTGATCAGATTGTTCGTGGCCCAAAAAGGCATTAAATTTTAAAATAAAATGTTATCAGGATGGATGGTCATCAACAAGAAAGTGCTTTTATGAGAAGACTAATTCAAGGGAGATATATTCTGTCCAAGCTGAAAAAATATATATACTTTTTTTTTTCAATTTAACTGCTAATGAATCTGAGTGTTTTTGGTTTTTGCTTTTCTTTTTTAAAGTGCCAAATGACCTCTGTAAAGAGTATTCCTCCTGCTTCTGAATGAATTGGGTTGCTGGTAATTAACATCCATTTAACATCCTCCAATGAAGAAGAGTTTGTAAGAGGGTCTGGCCTGGTTGAAAGCCAGCCATGGTATCTCTTCACGTTGCAGGAAATCTCACAGAATGTGCCTGGTGTGCTGAGAAAATCCTATGTTTTGTAAATAACCTCCCTTAAGTCTGATCTGAAAGTGCTCCCTTCCTGATTTCATCAATAAGGTTACTATGTGACTTTAAAAAATTCCACTGCTCTAGGAAAACTTCTGTTTCCTTTTATGCCCAGATTTAGCAGGTTTTTCAAAGCCCTTCTTATTAAGCAAAGTTGTGGCTGGAAAAATGGATAAGTAGTTACAACTATTCCAGGAAGCTATAAATATTCTGGTTTAAAGCATTTAAGAAATTATCCTCTTTATTGTCTCCCAGGGCCCACCTACAACCGGGTGCTGCCCTCCCAAAGTGAAGTGGATGGTCCTCAATGATCATAGGTGGGTTTTAAAAAATAAACACAAAATTAGTTTCACACCTACTTAGACAGCTTAGAATTTTAATGTGTGAAGTATGCCAGGACTCTGCAGTGAAATAAAGCTTTGCATTCAAACTGATGTCAGCCAATCAGAGAACAGCACAGAGGGCTGCCCATTTCATAATTAGGGAGCATTACTCCAAGTTCTAGATTTTACCTATTAATGAATAAAGCATTTCTTGACCCAGTTTCGCCATTTATTCAGAAGGACCTTGTTTTCAAAAAGTGTTAAAATAGCATGAAGGCCTTGATTTATGCCCACCAAATCCAGGAAATTCAAAGTTAATCCTCGGAACTATTTGTGTCTAGTTTTGCACCAAACATTCTATATAAAACTCTGTTCTGTTGGAGGATGACACAGAGTAAAGAGACCACGGCAGGCTGTCCTGCAAGCTTGACTTTTTCAGCTTCAAAGCTTTAAGTTATACACGGACATATTTTCTGTTGCATTTCTCTTTCTGCTGTAGCTTATTTCAGTTTTGCTCCCCTGTCCTTGGTTATACCTTTTGACATCCATGGGACTTCCTCCAATAGTCAGGAACAAAGGCAACTTTGACCAGGAGTCCCAGTGGGGTGAGGGCTCTCAGACGCCGGGAGGTGATAACGGTTACAAAAGTTCTTCTTTCTCCTCCCCCAAACTCCTCTCCCTGGAATCACTTTTAGACATACCAGATATTGAGGAAGGGTTCTTAGTGAAAAGAAAACAATACCCAAAACAACTGGAATGTGATTCAGGAGACCGCCATTCCCATTTCCCTCCCTGGACTGCTGTCTGTCTGCTCTCTCTGTCTAGACAAGGCCAAACCCCCATTCATCCTACACGTGCCGTTCATCTGCCATCTCTTTCAGCAGGTTATCCCTGTCTTTGGGTTCCAGTTTCCCCGAGTGTGACATTAAAGGGGAGATTCAGACCTGAAGGTCTGCTCCAGTCCTGAGATGCTGTCTTTCCTTAACCTCCCACGTACACAGTGATTTTCCAGGTCTGAACTTCAGGAATACTCTGTCCTATTCATGTGGTGCTTAACCTTTGCCGACTCATACTAGTTCAAGTCCCAGCTTTGCCACAGGCTACCTGCGAGACCTTGAGCAAGTTACTTCGTCTCTAAGCCTCAGTTTCCTCATCTGTAAAATGCAGATCACTATGGTGCGTAGTATACATTACAGAATTGTTTTAAGGACTACAGGACAGAACACATACAAAGAGCTCACCACCATGGCTGACAATTAGCAAGTGTTCTGTGAATATTAGCTCGAGCTAATTCTTGCTATTTTTTCATGTGTAACTTCCCGGTCACCCCAAACGTGATCATAAGCTACTTGAAAATGAGAGTGATGGGTTTCTTTGCGTGCCCCATCTTGCTTACTACAACGTCCTAAACATAATAGGAATTGAACAGTGTTCTGTTGTTTACTTGATTGGTACAGCCTTATGTCTGTTTTTCAGTCATTAACCATCCTGTACCTAGGTTTTCTATCTATGAACATGTGACTTCTACCAAGTCTACTCTTAAACCTCTGTGTGGAGAGTGACCCATGACAATAGTGTAAACTGTTTCCGACTGCATTGCTATGTACATAATTTTAGTAGAACAGTCAAAAAGCAAGAGCCTATGGGATTAGGTTGGGCCCTGCCCGGCTCAGAAGGCACACAGCCAAGAAAAGGCTGAACTGAAGTTAATGGAAGCCATTGTGTTTCTCCATTACAGTGCACATTCCAGTGGTTTTTGAGTATATTTGTGTGTTTTGTCATTTGTTTTTGATAGAAGGAAGGAGGAAGGGATAGAGGGAGAATGGGAAGGGGAGAGGCACATAAAGGACGAAAGAAGGAGGGGGAGAGGAAGAAACCAAGAGGTGAGAACAGAGAAAAGGAAGATGGAAAGAAAGGTGTTCTAGGAGAGATAGGATGAAAGGGAAGGACTTGGGAGGCGGGAACATGGAGATAGAGAAAAGACTACTGTGGTTCCAAAGCTGTAAAGATAACTCCGTCTTCAAGTCCAAATGTGCAGCCTGCTTACCCAGCCTCAAAAATATGAACAAGAGGCATGGGAAAAACTTAAAGAGGGTTTCACTCTGAAGCTGAAAGTTGGCCAACTCTGTTATTAGCGTACTATTCTTACTTGGTGGAGATTTCCATTGTGGAAGGGAAGATGGTGGGTTTGCAGGCTGAGGGAACCACATCAAATCATTATGCCTAGCCTGACTTTTCTGCAGAAGCCTCTTCACAATTCCGAGCAGAGTGTGTGGGCGACCAACATGAGTTTTTAGAGATTTTTTTTTTCTACCAGGTGTTTTTTCCCCATTCACACATCAGAGACTTCTCAAATTCCAAGTTCTGTAAAGGAAAAGGAATGGGCTGCAGTGACTTCCCAGCTGGCTGAATGTGCCTCCAAAAGAAGCAGCAGCATTCACAAGGCACTTTCAACAGTCTACACCGACATCTTGAAGGTTGCTGAATAGTTTGCCTTTCAGGTGACTTAAGAATACAGTACTCTTAACCAAACCATGGCCCCACTGGGGAAACCAATCAGACACCAGGCTGAAAACCCAAAAAGCAGCATGAATGGCCTTCTGTGAATCCGAGGTAAAGGGTGGTGTTGTTAGGAAGTACCCAACCTTCCAGGCAGATCTGTGTGTATAGAAATTGATTAACACACCCCAGTCCCATTCCACCTACATTTCAGGAAAACGTGCTTCTCTGCATCCACATGGGCTGCTTATCTGCAGGGATTTTTAGTGAGGATTAAGTCTGTTTCTTAGGGGAAACATTAGCAAAGATCCCTATAAGATATGATTTTCAAAGTCAGAATTATCAGCAGTGGGGTTGGGAGGTCTTAACTGCAAATGTAATCAGCAAGTCCAGCAGAGGCTGCTTCTCTGACAGGCCCTCGGATTTACTAGAATGCCTTAGCTCCCGCAAGGGAAGAACTCATTTCCTGTGAATTCCAGTCCTGCAGGTTACTGCAGGGTAGCCATTTCCTCCTGTTGCTGAGCTCCCTTCCCAACTCTCTCTCCAAGGGTTACATTCCTCTGCTGTGTAGCAGTGGACATCCCTGGCCCGTTTCCATGGAGGCGCATAGCAGGAGACTCTTATGCCTGGGTACCGGGCCAAGAGCTTTCCACTCTTAGAAAACATATTGGCCTCTAGAATTTCAGTGCTATTTGAAAACAGATACTTCAGTTTTCAAGAGTTCTCTTGTGAAACGTGCAGCTATGGCAGGATTTAAGTCATGCCTCATCACGAGATGAAAAAACAAGTCTACGAGAGTTAGAAAAGGTGAATTTAGGTAAACCTCCCCATATGTGCTTTCCTTGCACAGCTCTGGGACCCTCTGACACTCTGCAACCAAGACCATTTGAGACATTGTGGTATCAGTGAGTCAGATGGCTTAGGTTTCAATCACAACTCTGCCACCTCTAGCTATATACCTTGGGTAAGTTTCCTGACTTCTCTGAGTCTCAGTTTCCTCATTTGTAGCATGTAGATTTTTAAAAACAACTGGACTGGGCTTCCCTAGTGGCACAGTGGTTAAGAATCCACCTGCCAATGCAGAGGACACAGATTCGACCCCTGGGCCAGGAAAATCCCACATGCCGTGGAGCAACTAAGTCCGTGCGCCACAACTACTGAACCCACGCTCTAGAGCCCATGAGCCACAACTATTGATCCCACGTGCCACAACTACCGAAGCCCTCGTGCCTAAAGCCCGTGCTCTGCAGCAAGAGAAGCCACCGCAATGAGCAGCCTATGCACCACAACGAAGAGTAGCCCCTGCTCACCACAACGAGAGAAACCCTGTGCACAGCAACAAAGACTCAATGCAGCAAATAAATTCATAAACAAATAAATTTAAACAAACAAAAGACTGGATTTCTAGGGTTGTTATGAGAATAAATTGATAGAATGTACATGAGGCCTAGCATAGAAGCCGTCAGTAAATAATAGACTCCCCTGATGGGAGGTCAAAGTGGGTAAGGAATTTGAGGGTCGTTATGGAAACTAAAATTCATATTTCCTAACTTGTTCAATGGCCTGTTAAACTACATCACCTCCCTGCCTGGGGGCTGTCTTTCTCTGAAGATTTTTAAAGTTAATTCTCATGTCATGTTATAGTCAGGTGGCTAAAGAATGTAATTCTGCTCGCCCTAGGACAGGAGTATTCTGATGTGTATATGTTAACCTGGATAAGCTTGAGTTTATTTTTTTTAAAAAAAGTTTTTCTCTGCCACCATCCCTGCCTTTGTTTGCTCTTTGAGCCTTTCAATCCAGGCCCCTGGCTGTTTAGTTTCCCCACAGAATTCTTCCCTGACTCTTCTTCAAGCCTCACACTTCCCTTCAAAGTTCAGATTAAGATCTTTACAGCACACTTCTAATTAATACCACCCTCCTTGTTTTCTTTGAAATGAGTAGAATTTATGGCCTATAAGAAACAATTTTGAGATGTGGTACATACATACCATGGAATACTACTCAGCCATAAAAAAGGAAAAGCCATTAAAAAAATAATGCCATTTGCAGCAACATGGATGCAGCTAGAGATTATCATACTAAGTGAAGTAAGTCAGAAAGAGAAAGACAAATACCATATGATATCATTTATATGTGGCATGTAAAACATGGCACAGATGAACTTTTCTACAAAACAGAAATAGACTCACAGACCTAAAGGCCAGACTTGTGGTTGCCAAGGGTGGGAGGGGTGGCGGAGGGATGGACTGGAAGTTTGGGGTTGGCAGATACAAACTATTACATTTAGAATGGATAAACAGCAAGGTCCTACTCTATATATAGCACAGGGAACTATATCCAATCTCCTGGGATAAAACATAATGGAAAAGAATATTAAAAAATAACAATGTATATATGTATACAACTGAGTCACTTTGCTGTACAGCAGAGATTGGCACATTATAAATCGACTACATGTCAATAAAAATTTTTTTAAAAAAGAAACAATTTTACATTTAATTCTATCTTATTCTTACTGGTTCATGTATTAATTGTATCTCTAGCTAAATAAGTTCTTTGAACACAAAGACCCTTTTCTGTATTCTTCTTCCACAATTGCCAACTAGCTTTCAGCAGAGAAGCTGCTCCATAAGTACTTTTTATTGAATTGAGAATTATCAATTGGTAATTGATGTAATTTTATCAAAATTGTCATTTGCTTTTACATCAACCACCTCACAGAGTGTCCACAAATGGGGCTTCAGCCATGGCAATATCTTGTCTGGTGCTTCTTTCTCTCTCAGCTCTACCTGTGACCTATACTTAACATCTATTACTACCCCAGGATCACCAACAGGGCAACCTCAGCATGTTTCCACTTCCCCCCGCACTGAATTAATGCTTCCTTGATTTCAGGGCTCACAGGCAGGATACATGGCTGTCAGGCACTAAAGCATGTGATTTATACTGTAAGAAATATTATAGAAAAAGCCAAAGCAGAACATGATACTCATGTCCCACATAGATGCCTTGGAACTTCAAATAATATAATACATTGAGAATTCACAGAAGCAAGAAGCGTGGGTAGGTCAGCCCAGGAAACAGCCTAAGTGTAGAGGGAGAAGGCAGTGCATTTGTGCTGAAGGAAAGTGAACCATCATGCAGTCTATTGCAGGGAAGGGCACGAGCAGAAAAACAAATGTGATCACACATAAAACTGCACGACAAACATAATGCAGGCAACATTTAGTAGACATGCTTCCAATTTTGTTTCCAGGTAAATATATACATGCATATATATATATACACATATATATATATATATTTTAAATATATATACTTATATATATTTTAAACATATATATTTTTTAAGTTGGGATCATCACGTACATAATGCATTTATGAAATAACATTTATTTCAATTAACAATTTATCATAATTATCTTTGTTATTCTATACACTTCTGCAAGATTACTTTTAATGGCTACAGAGTATTCCATTGGGTGGAGAAATTTCTCCAAGATTTCCATTTTAGGATATTATTAGCCATCCTGAGATACAAATTTAGAGCTAAAACTTTCCTGTATCTTTTATTATATCCTTAGAAGTTCCTGGAAGTGGAATTTCTGGTGCCATCAATTCTTGCTCTCTTAACTCTGTATCTTCAGTCCAGTCACTAGTCCATTTTTGATCTTCTTTGTGCTGCATGTCTTCCCCTTAACTCTCCAAATCCACTCTCGGCCCCTCTTCTGTATCTCGGGAAATAGATCTGCATGAACTTCATTGACAGGCTCCCTGGGCCTTCTTGCTTTTGGGGGGGTTCAGTCACTGAGGCATGAAACAAGAGATCGGAGGGATGAAGAGGGGAGAGTAAACTTGGGGTGGACATTCCCTTGACCCCTTTACCTGGTAGATTGGCCGTGGCCCTTCATTTCACCGAGCGTCACAACTTCCATCAGGTGGTCCTCTCCACATAGCTCTTCTCCCTTTCTCTCTCCAGGTGCCAGTAATGACTCCCTTCTCTCACCTCTTCAGGTTAAGGTAGTAACAGAGCCCACAGTCAGGCAGCCCCACAGCACTGTGTTATCCTTTATGGTTTCCCCACTCCCTGTCCAAACCTTTGCAAGCAGTCCATTTATTACAATCCCAAATCACCTGAATTGAACTGGCCATCAGTTCACTACCATGCCATCATCTGAGCCATTCCCTCCACAGCAAAACTCCTTGCAGGAGTTGTCCTCATCTACTGTCAAGGCTTTCTCTCTTCTTTTTCTATCTTAAGAAACTCCAGTCATGCTCGTGTCCCACCACTATCACAAAACAGCCGTGCATCCTACGTTGCCAAAGCCAAAGCATAGATTCGAGCCCCATCTTTCTTGGCCTATCAGCCACACTTGGTCCAGTGAATCTGTCATTTGTTCTTCAAACACTTTGGTCACTTCACATCAGGGACATCGTTTATAGTTCACCCTCCTTTGCTCATTCTTCCTTACCTCCCTTAACCTCCAACATTAAAATTGTAAGTGCCCCAGTCTTTGGACCTCTTCTCTTCTCTGTGTTTACTTCTTGGTGATTTCCTTTAGTCCCCTGGCTTTAACTATCATCTCAATACCAACTACTTCCAAATTCACATCTGCAGTCTGTACCTTTCCCTTAAACTCCAGACTCACATAGCCAACTGCTTACTCAACATCTCAGTCAAAACTCATCTCTACTGTCACACATAAGAAACCTAATCCTTGATTTCTTTTTTCCCCTGCAAATGTGTAGATGGCAACTCAGTTTGTCTAGTTTCTCAGACCCAAAACTTTGGAGCCATCTTTCTTTCTCACGTACGATGTGTCCACTCTACTCGGAAATCCAGTGGACTCTGACATCAAAATGTACAGAAACCCACAACTCTCTCCAGTATGATTTCTCACCAAGGCGAGAGAAATGCCTCAGAACTGGTCTATTTTCACTCTTGCTTGACCCCTCCCAACAGACTCTTCTTAGAACAGCCAGATTATGTTATCCATCTGTTCAAAACCCTAGCGGCCAATGTCTTCACGTGATGTGCAAAGCCCTGCATCATCCTGCCTCTGCACATCTCTCTCTATTCTTATCTCATGCCCCTCTCCCCTTTACAGATCGTCCTTGCTAGCTCTTCAAAACACCAAGCTTGCTCTCACCTCAGGCACTTTGCATTTATTTTCCTTTTTCCTGGAATGTTCCTGGAATGTTTGTCTGCTAGATAGTCACAGAGATTGCTTCCTGAGTTTCTTTATGTATCTGCTTAAATATCATGCCATCAGAGAGGTTTTCCATAAGGACCTTGTCATGAAAAGCACACAACTAATCCCCTTACAACACTCCCTTAACCTGCTCCTGGTTTTATAGAGGCGATCACCACTTGCTGTATTTTATGTTCATTTTTATGTCTTTGTAGCCTTTTCCTTGCCCCCAGGATTAAGCTCATTGAGAGCAGAGATATGTGTTTGCTCTCTACTGTATTCCCAGCATTTAAAACTGTGCTTGGCACATAAAAATTCATTTAATGAATAAACCAATGAATGAAAAGATGTATGCATTTCTTCTTAAATGTTTATTACAAAAGTTTAAAAACATATAAAAATTAGAGGAACTAGTTTAATGCATCTTCATTAGTGAACTTCAACGATTATTAATACAAGGTCAATCTGGTTTTATTCCTCCCATTCGACTTTCCTCCACTCACTTCCTACTAGATAGTTTTAAATTAAACTCCAGACGTCATGTCATGTCATCGACACGTTATAAGTGTATTTTTAATTGTCCTCTAAAAACTTATGCAATTTATACATACAATGGGCAGTGCTGAAAAAGCCTGTTTCCTCATTTCCTACTCATACCAGAGGATATGATCATATAAAAACTATCTTTGCCAATTTTATTGGTGAAAAATCTCAATCCTTTCATTTTTAAAAAAAAGAGAACAATAAATAAAAACAATACTCCTGAGGTCTGTGATAATGTCCTCTTCTTTCTGTTACCTCTCACAATTCCAAAACACTAGCAGACAAAAATGTATTAAACTATATTTCCTTCCCTTTTGAAAAGTTTGTCTCATATAATTATGCACAGTAACTTGTGTAATTATAAGATCAGAGCCCTATCTTAATCCTCTCAGCATATAATACTAAAGGGCACAGTAGAAGCAACATAATATTTTTTGGAAAAAAAAAAAAGAAACACAACTCCTTCTTTGATGTTAACAGTTTAAGAAGAGGGTCTGGAGTGAATAGAGACATTGCTGAGAAAAACAAGATGCATGACCCTAGCCAGTATCTTTTCCAATTGGTCACCTCCAATGGTTAACTTTATTTAAAAAAAATCTTTCTGGAGCCTTGGCTCCATCTTTGAAGTCATCTTCCGACTGTGGATGGAGAAAATCAGTCCAAGGTGCCCCTGGGCCCCTCATCTGCTGGGACTGGAGACACACTGCATCCTGGCAGGGCCAGGAGGGCTCAGGTCAGCGGCTCTGGCAGTCACACAGAACGGCTCTGTGACTTTCCCTGGAGAAAGCCTTCTGTTCTCATAAGTGTTAGCATGTTAAGCATCTACCACATGGAATAGGATGGGGAGGGGTTCGGAGAAGAAAATGTGAAGACAAATGGGGATATTTAAAAACAGAAAAGGAAATCCAGTGCTCAGAACAGCATCCTTAGACAAGCTATAAATTTTCTCTCTTGTTGATTTCCTGCCCTGGAAAGAACCCATTAATGGGGTGGGGGCGGGAGGGAGAAGTATAGGCTGGAAGCTCAACTGTGATTTTTTTTTTAATGGTAAATCTGGTACCATTCATATCTGGGAAATGTGAAAGGAAGATTTGAAAATCTCATTTTGTCATTTTACCGAAAAGCTTGAACAACCTATTTAAAAGACAGAAAAATAAATTTACAATCCGGGCAGCGGTTGAGGAGGTGCGTTCCTTGCCTCTCCCCGTCCTTGCTTTACCAACGGAGCTTGAAGCTTCTTAGTCTGTCATCACATTTAACTCCACTCCTTCCCTGCCAAGAATCTGATGGCCGAGGTTCAGGTTAGACGGGGAGTAGGATAAACCTCTGTGGTAATTTGCTCGAGACCCTATCCAGCTAGATTTCTGGATGAGATATTTATTGCCTCTCTTCACTGAGGGATATAACAACAGGTCAAAAATTTCCACACCGCATGTGAATGGACGTTCAGTAGACCATGGATGTGGCCAACTTATCCATCAGTGTGCAAATTTAATTGGAGGCGAAGGGTGGAATGGAGGGCTGCAGGAATGAGGCCTCTTCGGTCTGATCCTTTCTGCACTTCCTGAGAGGACTCTTGGGGTTTCCAAGCAGCTTCTCCAGGTGTCTGTGGCTCCTGCCTTCCAAGTTCTGAGGGACAGACTGGTCCTTCCATGAGTGTTCCAGAGGCCCTCAGAACCCTCTCACAGTAGCTGCCATCCAAAGTTCACAGACTGGCCTTCTCGGGTGCCTGTCCAGAGCCTTTTAGGAACATAAATCTGAATAATACCAAAAGGGACAGGCTGCTGGCCATTCTCTGAGCATCTGAGACTAAGGCAGGATGGATGTTACTCTACTGACTCTACCTTGGCTGAGGCTGAGTACTCACAATCCCCAGAGGAGTCCTTTCCCAGGCAGGGGCAAGCCACGTTGGCCACAGCACATGGTGTGGGCCCTGGCTGTGCAAGGAAACAGCCTGGAAGGAAAAGAAAAAAGAATAGAAGAGAAGGGGAGGAGAAGGGGAGATGGGGGCGAGGAAGGAGGGGAGGAGGAGGAGAAGGAAGAGGAAAGGAGAAGGAGGAGGAGAAGGGCAAGGCGTTTACTGCTTTCATTACATCTGTTTCTTGGTGTCATTCTAAAAACTGAAGGTGCCACTATGAGATAGGGGCTCTTCATTTAATTGCTTGATAGATGTAGAAAGGTTTCAGTAGGGACTTCCCTGGTGGCGCAGTGGTTAAGAATCCACCTGCCAATGCAAGCATGGGTTCCATATCTGGTCCGGGAGGATACCACAAGCCACGGAGCAACTAAGCCCATGCACCACAACGACTGAGCCTGCGCTCTAGAGCCCACAAGCCACAACTACTGAGCCCACTCACCGCAACTACTGAAGCCCACGTGCCTAGAGTCCATGCTTCGCAACAAGAGAAACCGGCGCAATGAGAAACCCGCGCACCACAATGAAGGGTAGCCCCCACTCACCGCAACTAGAGAAAGCCTGTGCGCAGCAACGAAAACCCAATGCAGCCAAAATAAGTGAATACATTAATTAATTTATTAAATTAATGAATTTAATTTATTAATTAAATTAAGTAAATAAAAATTTATTTTTTAAAAAAAGAAAGGTTTCAGTAGTACCTCAACTTACATAGCAGGTATGTAACAATTTCTTCCTTCATTTTGCTTTATTAATGTAGAATTCCCTTTCACAAGTGACATAAAAACCAGAATTAAAATGTTATATTTAAATAGAACCTGACTCGGAAGTTAAAATAGATAGTTGTACTCATTCTTTAAAACAATCTGATGAGGAAATAATATACTGACTCTGACTCTGGCCAGCAACACAGTTTGCAAGCAGTTGATGTGACTAGAACTTGGGTCCCTTGGCTCTAAGGTTATTACCTTGGAGAAAAAGGAGAACGTTGTAGCAATGCCTCATTTAATAACTCATTTGGGAATAAACGTTTTCAATAACAAAGTCTCTCTTTTAAAAAGAAACTAATACTTTTGAACAGAACAAAGATTGGAAGATAAAGCATTGTGTGAGGTCTGCCCTCTGTTCCTCAATCTCTTTTATTTCCTTTTCCATTCTTATACGTCAGTCCCTCCCCATCCCACTCCAGTTCCCTGTAAAGCTCTCTTTCACTTCCCTCCCTGTTAATCACTTACTATCAGCTAATCAAAAAAAAATTTAACGTAACAGAGTTTCAGAGTATCAACTGAAACAACAATGGTATTAAAATAAAATGCCTGTATTTCAATGTATTGGTTTAAAGGTTTTGCCTCCTATAAAAAAAAATTTCAGGAAAAATACATATGCACCCCAATGTTCATAGCAGCACTAATTTTTTAAAATGGGATATTTAATGATGGACTATAAAATTCCATCTATTTCCATATTAATATAAGGCCTATGACACTAACATAGACAAAATTGAAACATTCGGAGTGACCACTAGTATATCACAAACCCAGCATATACAGAACAAGCAAGAGAAGTACAAACATCACAAAATTTTAACCATATACTTCTGAAATGTGAAGGACAACACCCCTGTGTTTCTTTACTGATGTTCTGTATTTCAAGTTGCTCCTTAAGTGAATATTGGAATCTTCATAGAAACTGCAGTCTGTAAGAAAAGAGTTAACTTTTCTTCTTTCTCCACATTCATTTTTATCAAGGTAGATTACAAAGCCAAAGATAAAAGACATGATGGTATACTTCTAGCTCTAAATCTTGAGTCTATTTATAGGTGCCAGAGAAGTGTTGAGGTGAGCCTATTCTTAAGATAAGATCTATAGCCTGCAACAAATTCTCAAAGGGGTTTGTTAACAACAACAAAATTGAGAAGCATTGTTCTAGACCAAAATTTAAAAAACCAAACCAAACAAACAAATAAAAAAAACTGCCTCCAAAACCAGCCACTTTAAATATAGGATTCATAAGTAAAAGTTGTAAACTTGAGCATGGATAGAACCATTAATGAAGTCCAATAAGCATTGACTTATTTTCTTCGTTGCAGAATAGTTTTTAAAAGGCATAAACTCTTATATCCATTTTTTAAATTTTTTTTGGTGTATTCAGAACATAGCAGCACTATTTACAACAGTCAAGACACGGAAGCAACCTAAATGTCCATCAACAGATGAAAGGATAAAAGAAGATGTAATATATATATATATACACACACAATGAAACTCTACTCAGCCATAAAAAAAAATGAAATAATGCCATTTGTAGCAACATGGATGGACCTAGAGATTATCATATTAAGTGAAGAAAGTCAGAGAAAGACAAATATCGTAAGATATCACTTATATGTGGAATCTAAAAAGATGATACAAATGAACTTATTCACAAAACAGAAATAGACGCACAGACTTAGAAAACAAATTTATGGTTCCCAAAGGGAAGGGCTGGGCGGGATAAACTAGGAACTTGGAATTAACTGATACACACTACTAAATATAAAATAAACAACCAGGACCTACTCTTTAGAACAGGGAACTAAATTCAATATCTTGTAATAACCAATAATGGAAAAGACTCTGAAAAAGAACGTGTATATGTATGTATAACTGAATCACTTTGTTGTGCACCTGAAACATTGTAAAGCAACTATCCTTTACTATAAATAAATAATAAATAAATAAATATATCAACAAAATGTCAGACATAAGCAAATGGATGGTGATAGAGACACACAATTTTTTTTTAAATCATGAGGCTATTTCTCCACGGATTCTTGGTGGTAGGGTGAGGGGTAGAATTAGCCCAGGATAATACTTTGGAGGTTCGTGTTGTCTAACTATGTTCTTGTTGGTATGCTCTTCCCTGACTGACCTCCAATCTGTACTCTCTCACTCCTTCCAACCTCATCATCATCACTGGAGCTTCTACCTACCGAAGACTCACATTAGATTTTGATTCTAATATTATTTTAGTGCTACTAACCTTTTTATATCAACTGTGGTGGCAAAACACTTTCCGTAACTTAAGAACTGACTCGTGCAAATACACAATGAATATGTATAACATTTATTCAATTCATTAATTAATAAGGACACCAATAGATGGTAAAGTTGTTTCAAAAAACATTTTAGGGACCTGAAATTTTTATAGGCAATTTGAAAAACAAAAAATATTAGGATAAAATTGCTAGTTTAATACAAAACTAGTTAATGTCTCTACAAACAATAAATGCTGGAGAGGGTGCAAAGAAAAGGGAACCCTCTTGCACTGTTGGTGGGAATGTAAATTGATACAGCCACTATGGAGAACAGTATGGAGGTTCCTTACAAAACTGAAAATAGAATTACCATATGATCCAGCAATCCCACTACTGGGCATATACCCAAAGAACAGCATAATTCAAAAAGACCCATGCACCACAATCTTCATTTCAGCACTATTTACAACAGCCAGGTCATGGAAGCAACCTAAATGCCCATCAACAGATGAATGGATAAAGAAGATGTGGTACATATATACAATGGAATATTACTCAGCCATGAAAAGGAGCAAATAATTGGGTCATTTGTAGAGATGTAGATGGACCTAGAGACTGTCATACAGAGTGAAGTCAGAAAGAGAAAAACAAATATTGTATATTAACACATATTTGTGGAATCTAGAAAAATGGTACAGATGAACCAGTTTGCAAGGCAGAAATAGAGACTCAGATGTAGAGAACAAATGTATGGACACCAAGGGCTGAAGGGAGGGGTGGGATGAATTGGGAGATTGGGATTAACATATGTAAACCACTATGCATAAAATAGAGAACTAATGAGAACCTGCTGTATAGCACAGGGAACTCCACTGTACAGTAGAAACTAACACAACATTGTAAAACAACTACAACCCAATTAGAAAAACAAAACAAAACAGGTTAATGTCCTACAAGACAATAAACCACTGTGTATCTTTTCTATCAGACAGAAATCATTTGCATCTCTGTCAAACAGGAACTATAAGTAAATATATATCTCCACAGTGCCTAGGACCAGTCAATAAAAAAATTTCAAAGTCAAACAGTAATATGTTGGCCTACAACAGTAAATAATCTGGGAATGGGCATAAAATATGACATTAAAAGATAATTCAGTTATCTTCTGGACCTTATTTGTAGGTTTTGGATAATTTTTTTTTTAAGTAGGAATGTGAATCCTATTGCTCTATTATTATTCCAATCCAGTTTATAACATTTCTGATTATATTTAAGAAGGGTCATTACAGCATATGTTTGTCATTAGTTGAGGTATCAGTGTAACTATGTATCTTAAGTAGGAAAGATATCCAACTGAACATATTTGTTAAAGGACACATCTGTCATGCCAGACAGTGGTACTCATCAGACTGGAGACTTCAGGGAAGGTCATTAAAATAGAAAATCAGAGTCTTCAGGAAGCATGCCTGAGATGGATCATGGCAAGGTAGAGATTGGGAAACTGATTTAAGAATCGGATCAAGGAGTATTCAGGGCTGGGAAAGCCAGAAAGCAAACCTTGAGGCTAGACTAAGTTAGATGTCAATAGCCAGGATCTTAATTAGCCAACCCGCCTCAGAGATCAGAAGAGATGAGGTAGACAGACAGACACGGCCAAAGTACTCAGACAGACTAAATCAAGGGCGCCACCTAAGAAAGGTAAGAGCTTTGATCTCACTTGACACCCCTCATCTGCCCACACGAGGAAGGTTGCTTAACGCGAGGGCAGAGGCTCCATCCCAGGGTCGCGTTGCCCAGCTATGCGACTCTTCTACATGCTCCATTGTTTAGAGACTAGAGATAAATTTTGATAACAGAAAAAAATAAGAGATAGAAGAATAATATCCCTGTATTCCTAAAGTCCTCGTTAAGTGGTCTGTTCCCCTCTCAAACTAAACTGCCTGTAAAAGAGAAAACTGAAATGAGGCTACTGCCTCCAGAAATTGATTTTTGAATCATTCCCAAGTTTTTATTTGATTCCACTGACATATCTTTCTGATGTCAGTGAACGTATAACTCCTATATTTATGTAAACAAGAATCTGCATCTCTTTTGCATCGATAAGTGAAGGTAATTTATTAAACAGTGAAATTAAACAGCATAGGAAGTTAACATGAGGAGCGCTTATCCTCTGGAGTGACAGCTCAGAACATGACTATTTTTCTCTAAGAACTGCATCTGCCTCTCTACACATAAGGGTTGGCCCTGGCTGCCATTTTGATCCTATCCCTTTGGTAAAGCTGGTTGAACCAGGGATGGTACTTCACCCAAGCTGGGCCAATCAACGACTCTCTCTTGAGAAATTGCAATTGGGATTCAAGGAAGCTAGTTAGTCTCTGCTAGTTACTCCAACTGAGGCGATGCAAAAGCAGGCGCTCTTGGGGAGCTCTTTTGCCATTTTTTCTGTCTCATATGGCAGAGTCTAGCCACATGTGGCCACTTCAGTTTCAATTAAAATTAAAAATTCAGATTTTTAATCACCCCAGCCATATTTCAAGTGCCCTCTAGCCACGTGTAGCTAGTGGCTACCACATTGGATGGTAGCGTAGTTATAGGATATTTTCCTCACTGTAGAGATTTGTTAAACAGCACTGATTTACCACATTCTCAGAGAAGCAGAGGAAGCCTGTGTGCAGAGACAGGGGAAGGAAGTAAAAGTGTAGACAGAAGTAGAACCAAGAGACAAAGAGAAGATAGGAGACTAGCTACCTCTGTTTTCAAGGCCCTTGTTCAAGTCTCTAATAAGAATCAATTTTTACCTGCCTTTAAACTCCGTGATATATGTGTCTGTGCCCTATAGTAAGTTCTCCTTCTCACTGACGATGGTTCGTTTAGAATGCTTTACTTGCAACTCGAAGATGCTAGATTAACACAATTCGAATCCTCTTAGCCTTCCCCATCTTCTTTGCCATCACGTTGGTGCCGAATTACTTGGATAGTGCTTGCTGTTTTTCACTTCATTTTGTCTACAATATGTTTTTTACGTTTATCTGCAGCGAAAATTTCAAAACTGTACTGAACAGGGGGTATCAATTTTTAATTTCAGATCTTCAAATTAGATAGTCCAGGCTAATTCCTGTGGGTAAAACTTGGGCGGGTTAAAGTGAGGTCTTAGGTACAGAATTAATTGGGAGGTAACTTGTTTACTTTCTCTATCCAGAAACGTACTAAACAATGTGGCTCCCGGAGAAAGAAAGGACTAGTCGAGAGGTACCACATACATATTATCTCAGAGGACTGCAGAGAACTGAATTTATGTGACTTAAGAGCCGCCTCTGAAAGATTTTATTTCCACTTAATATCTTTTTTTTTTTTTCGCTACCACGTTACGGGAGAGAAGGCAGTGGCTTTATATCTGCTGACATTACTTTAGAACACACAGGCTTGCAAAGCAAGAGCAATCTTGACCTCGGGCGGGCAGAATACCTTTGATCTTCACCAGCCACCATAGCTGCCTGAGATTATCTCAAATGCTAAACAGAGAGAGAGAGCTCTCCTGAAGCTACGCTAACTCCACTACCTGCCCTGTGCAATGATCCCTTACAAGTAAAGGGGCTGCTTGAAAAGCAATTCAAGTCCATGGGTGGGAGGGGGAGGAATTTCTATCCGAGAAAGAAGCAGCTTGCCACCTGAAACTCTGCCTGTTGTCCAAGGGAGGTGGATCACTTTCCTCATGTGTCGACGGGTTTGTGTCTGTAAGTTTAGGAGTAAGATCCAGAAACATAAAGGGGAAGAGAACTGGAATTAGGAAGTCGGAGGAGAATCTGAGTAGAAAAAAAAGAGAAAATATCAAGGCTAGATTCTATGAGAGGAAAAATCCAGAGGGAGAAAACTAACAAATCCAGAGAAGTGGCCCAGAAAACACTCTAAGGAAGAGTAATGTCTCATTCTTACAGGTTTAAAAGTTGTTTCTTGTGAGATGCTCAGTGCAAATGTTCACTCCAACTTCTCTCCTATAAAATTTTAGTAACACCTCCTCCCAAATAACAAAGGTCTCTCTTGTTTAGGGAGATGAGCCAACCTGGCACAATCCATGAGAAGTGAGACAAAGACAAATCCCTTGGTATGAAGCTATTCTATGTAATTCTTCTTCTCCATCAGTGCTTAACTGTTATTAACAAGACGGTGTCCTTGAGTACACTTTGCGAAGCTGTTTAATCTCATAGAAAATTACATTTCGGCCATCTGAAGTTCAACCTTCATGTTTTTGCCCAAAAAGGTTAGTTGGTGCTCAGATTTAATGGGAAGCAATGAGAAAGGAGAAGTAGTCATAAAACCAATAATAACAACCACTACAACAATAATGGCTTTCATTCACTGGCCATTTATTGTATTCTTGGTACTGTACCCATATATCCATCTATCCCATCTATTCTCACAGCAAACTTAAGTGGTACTGCCTCATTGTATAGATGGTATCACTGAAGCCAAGCAGATTAAGTTAATCTCTAAGTGATGGAAGCAGAATTTGTATCTAGGCATACAAGTCATAGCTAGAGTAAGAAATAAATGGCACCCAGGAAAATTGGAATTCGGGAAGTTTAATAAATGCATGAGGAAAGTAACAGGGGAGTATTCCAGGGCTACTTCCAGTGGACGCCATCACTAGTCCTGGCACAAAGGGGCAGGGAGGGGGGTGCTTATCAGCAGACCGTGTCTTTCCGAAGCTAGGACCTTTGGTCAGGGGTACAGGCAGCCCATGGTGACCACAGAGAGGAAGCTGGTGAATTTAGTACCCTGCCCACACACTCTTCCTTCTCTCTGCTGGAGCCCTCCTTTGGTAAAACTGAATGTGAAGGCCATGCTTTTTGTGAGCAGACTCTTTGAGGCTTTTCAGTTTCACATCTGAGTCAATGGGTAAACCACAGAAAGTAAGGACCCAGAACCACAGAAACTAAGAGGCCCACAAGATAACAAGGACATGGACATCTTGGGGAGGCTTAGACTTCCCCAGGTAATGGAATTAGGGGTTTAAGACTATTACACCTAGATATCAAGAGCTGGAGACTCTTCCGAGTTCCATTTGATGTCTAATGTGCATAGAGATAGAGTTCACTTAGATTTGAAGTTATATCTACTGACTGCTGAACTTTTCATTGTCCTGAAATATATATGCAGTCAGTTCTGCTCTATTATTTGCTTAAAAAAAACTGTTTTTACAACATAATTGATATGTTAGGGAACAATTTGAGCATAATTGCTTGTGCACAATTTTGTCCAATAGAAACACTAGAGTGAACACAGAAAGTTGCACCAGCTGAGCAAAGCTGCATAGGAATATACAAAATACACACACACACCCCCCTTAAACATCTACCAGCCATCTCAGTTCCTTGTATGTTATGAGCCATACCCATTCACACCTGATACCACAACTTTCCATGCAAATGCATGATTTTGCGTAGCACAGTGATTCGTAGAAAAGAATATGTCACATTGTAGCAGAACTGGGTGTATATATCTCTGATGGGCTGAAGCCTTATGTTAACAACTGGTGCTCCACTGCGCGGCTTTTCCAGGCAGTCTCTAACATATGAGATGTTCAAGCTAAACCATGGGTACGTTTAGAGGCTCTCCTACTTTTTCTTGCTCCTGTTTGAATCCTCCTTCCCCAAATCTCTACTGAGGGCTTTTCTCCTCACTTTCTTAGTAGATTATAGGAGAGGCTGTCAAAAGAAAAAAAGGCCCACTGTCTCCCCCTGGTTGAGAGGTGATAAAACTTGGGTTTACATCTCTTCTGCTTGATCTAGGACAGAGGTTCCTAATGCCAAACCACTGACTAGTGGTGGTCAATCATAAAGTTCTTATAATCTTTAGGAAAATAGCAAAAATAAAAATAATGTGATTATTTTTTCATAAAGTGAGATACATTGAATTTTAAGGATTCAATTCAAGTTTAAGGATTCAAAGATCTCTTATTCTCATCTTTTTTATATGAAATGGTCATTATCTGGGTTTTAATTTTTTCTTAACATTCTTACCTTCCAAAATGAGAACAGTTTTAAAGTCTGTATCCCAATTATTTTTTTTTTTTTTCATTTACTGGGTTGTAAAGTTCTAACAGCTAGGCATCACTTCTCCAGATATGCAATTTTAGTTTGCCAGCCCTCAGGGTATATGCTGGGCTCTATTATCTTCTCGATCATGACCTTTTGGCAAATGTACTGTCTAGAGAGCAGGCCCCATAACTGCCCCTGAAGACACAACCCAAGCCCCCTTAGTCCTCTATTGAAATACTCAGATAAAAGTTTTAAGTCAAATAGTTAATTTCCCATATTGTATCACTTTCTGCATTCAAATAATGCAGGACAGTTGTTAATTGTAGTACACAAAGAAAGGAAACCAGATGTGCCTAATATTTAAAAACAATGTCCAGTCCTGTGTCCTTCCACCCTGGCCAAGATGGTAAGGGAATGCATCAAACCTGGGAGGAAAAACAGTCTCAGGACCAAAGTGGGGCAGCCAGGGGAAATGAGATTTGGTAGGAAGCGGAGTGGTCCTGGAAGCTCTAATGTGGCTATTTCATTCTTATATGAAGAGGACTACACCATCCAAAATTGAAAGAGGAAGTTAACACAAACAGACTGAATAAAGGTAATAAAATACTTGTTCTTCACCTTTATCACTCACCTGTTTCATCTTGCCTAGCTCTCTGACAGATATCTCAAGGGACACACACACACACACACATAAATATATAGAGAGATATAGATAGTCCTTGTCCTCAAGGAATTAAAACATGTTTTTTTTTAAACAAAACAAAACAAATACTGCTGAGAATGAACTAAGTAAATGATATAATAAGGACAAAGGTAAATCAAATTCAGAAAAGAAAAAAAAAAAAAGAATGTGTATTGGAATGATTAATTTCAGGAACTCCATGAAGTGGAAGATAGACCCTGTGGGGAAACAGCAGATAAATCAGCTTCTCTGGGTGGAAGAATCGGGATGGGGTGGGATGGGGGTGGGGAGGCAGTAGGAAATGAAGCTAGGTAAGAAGACCTAAACCAGTTTCCAGACGGCCTCAGATGTAAGGCAAAAAAAATTGCAGTCTCCGCTTCCTCTTTTATTAGTTCCTTCTTAACATGTTCTCTTACTTCCAATTCCAGTCTCTCTAATTCCACTGACTTTACTCCTTACTCAAAAGGAGGCAAACTGTACCAGACCCTAAAGTCTATGAACAGTTGCTCAACGCTTACAGATTACATCTTGTCTTTGCAAAGACGTGCCGGCTCAAGTTAAAGAGATACTGTCTGGAGGGGCTGCAGGGCTGGCAGAGGCACCGGGACACCAGGGGTTCTCCAGCCAAAGGAACATTACGGGATTTGTATTGGCCACAGTACTTCCCCGATTCCTTTTATCTCTAATCTGCCGAACCATCACTGGGATTCAGGACAGAAATTTAAGTCATGTGAAAAAAATTATCATTATGGAATTCATTTAACTAGATATTTTGGGAGATTATATTTCTTGCAATACATCTTTGATAAATTACAAGGCTGCTAATACTTAACTAATACTTACTTTACTTATACCTGTGAACTTTTGATGAGGCTTTCTGAGTGTTTTAAAGCCCGTTTAATCCAAAGGGGTGATGAATTATGAACATCTAGTCTTATTTCCTCCTCCGCTGTCGCTTTCCTAATTATTTTTGGTTTCACGGTCTTCCACGTCTAGGATAATTGTTGGATAATTTCCCCTTCTTTCTGGTACATTTAGAGTTCAGGGTAAGTGCACATCATCCCTCTCCTCCTGGAAGGAATAACAAGAATGTTCATGTCTTGTTTTAACAAGTGGATGATCTGCCCAGCTTCAGAGTCAGAACTGCACACTATAAAAAGGAGACCATTATGTGTAACTTCTTGCCCTGTGAGAAAAGCAGGATATGTCAAGCCTCTACTTAAGTTTTTTTCTTTTATCCTTAGGAGTCCCTCTCATGAGCTAATTTCTTTCATAGACTATCTAAGCCCCTTAAAGAGCAGGACTGTTCCCTGACAAACACACTGGCACGCAGTTAATCATTAATTTTGCATGGTCCACATCTGCTGTCTGCCGGACTGTGTATTGTTTGCAAGACTTCCTCCCATTAGGATAAATGCTGCTGTGTGAGGGTCAGTGTGAGATCTTTATCTGAGCTATTATCAGCAGTCCAGACAGAGTCTCAGGCCTCCCCTTAACAAGTCCAACTTACAGAGTTGGCAGGGCTTAAACCTGCAGGAACACTGTAGTATTTTTTCATGGCAAAACAACAGCTGCAGGGGCAGACGCAGCCACACGCCCCGGCTGAGTATGTGCAGATACTAGAAACAGGTGCACCTCACCATGAAAACTGTTGAGTGCTGTAAAAAAAAAAAAAAAAATTTTAAAAGAAAAAAAGCGTGACATTCATTTCTTCATCAGATCAAGGTCTAAATAAAGTGTGGATTGGAGGCACAGAAAGAAATACAGAAACATGATCAGCTGAACTACTAAAACTTAAAAAAAAAAAGCCATAAGGGTAGGACTTAAAATCGCCAGAGCAGGATTACTTTTCTTTTACGGCTGGTGAGTAGGCTACCTTACAAAGTCTGAGGCAGCCAGCCGTGCACAAAAGTCATAAAAAGTAATAAAAGTTACTTTTTAATGGCAAGCACATTAAATTAGATCATCTTTCTTCCCCTTCTTGGACTCGGTCGAGGGTTCCAGTTTTATGCCACGTGGGGAAAAGTTGGAGTTAGGTTTTGTGTGGGTGGAGGAGAGGCAGATTTGAACGTGATCCTGTCCAAATAATCTCTCGCAGCCTCGCTCTAGGGTGGGACGTGAAGGCTGGAAAGAGTGAGCCTCCCGGCCCCCGGCGGAGGGCAGCACCTCCGCGGCCCGGCTGCCAAGAAGGCTGCAGAGGCGGTGGCCAATAAATGTCAACGTTGTGTGGCTCTTTCAACTTGAAAGCGACTTGCACAAGTTTACTTGAAAATTAACACTGCAGTCATCCAGAAGGGGGGAAAGGAACGTGTGTTGTTCCCAGACATAATTGAGATTGAACTCTAACCAATTCCGAAACAAGCGTTCCTTTCCGCAGCCCGGGAGAAGCCAGCTGGCCCCGGGCAGAAGGGAAGCACTGCGATCGGGCGGGGACACAAAGCGCTCTGTATGCAGCTCGAGCAGGGAGGCGGCCCTGCCACTCGGGCTGGCCATTCATCTTTGTGTGTGCTCGTGGCAGAGGTGGGGTGAGACGGAGGCGTACACGCCCCCTCCAGCCTGAGCGCTGCTCCCGGAGTCTACGTGGTCCCCAACACCAGCTGAGGACTGAGGCCCTGCTGACCCAGGAAAGGACCCAAGATCACTTCCAACCTGCTGGGTAGACATCAGCAATGCCCGCCTGTGCCCCAAAGCTCTGAGCGGTTCCCTGCCTCCTGCGGAGCCTGACTTCTCCCCAGGCTCTTGGTGAGGTCGGCCGCAGCGGCCCATTGGGGAAACCAGAGACAGCCTCAAGAGACGTGATTCAGCCCCAGCAGAATACTGACATGTGCAGGCCCTCCTTGGAGGCCTGCCACGCTGAACAGCCTAGATTTGGAGGCTGAGAATTCTCCAGTTATGTAAAAGTTGAGTAAAAATAACAATGCTACCCTTCATTATAGAAGTTACACATTTAGTCTCTCGCAACTCAGCTCCTAGGGATGTGAGGATGACTGCAGTTGCTGATTCACTGGCTTGGGACCCTCTTGGGTTTCTACCTTCGTGGAGAGCCAGGCCTTTGATCTGGGGTGAAATAAGTAATGATGAACGGAGTAGTTTATAGAAATAATTTTCTTAGGCATCATGGCAGTATTTTGAAGTTAGTATTCTTAATGGTATAGTTTTTTGTTTTTGCTTTTGACTTTCTTATTTTGTTTTAAGGAAGATTATAAAAGTTCCAAGCAAGGGATTGAAGGGTTTGAATTATTTTAACATCGTGAGATTACCGCCCCGCCCCCCTCCTCACAAGTCCATTGGCAAGAGGAAGAACTGAATTTTACTATTGAATTAACTGTCAAAAAGATAATTGATACAAATTCAAGGGTTCTGAATGTATTTAGCTAAAATGTTTACATACTGATAAAACATTTACACATGTAGATAGAAGTGGCTAGCTGCTGAAGCATGTTTGTCTGCCAAAATAGGGACAGCGAGAGGTCTGGGTTGGGACTGGCAAATGAGGCATTGACGCTCCCTCTGTCTAGCTGGGGGAGAGGGGTTGTCAGAAGCAAGTCAGCATTTAGAAGATGGAGCGATCAAGAGTCCAGGTAGCATTATAACAAAGAGTGTGGACTTTTCCAGCAGACCCATCTGCTTTCAAACCCGGCTCTGCCAGTGGGAACCCTGAACACATTGTCTAAACTCTCTAAACCTTGTTTCCTGCATTTTAAACTACCTGGGGGTATACTGACTAAATGAAACAGTGGACTCCTGAAACGTGTTATCTGATGTTGAGTGTAAGCAAGAGTCTCAAAACCAGGCATGTGAAGCAAAGATGAGCATTATCCAGGCTCCGAAACAGGTAAACAACTAACAACCAAGGGGCTGAGGAACTGTGGCGACAAAGAACAAAACTGAAGTTGCCAGAAGCCGTGAAAGTACCCAGACAGCTGGGGATCAAATGGTGGACTTGGTGATCAAGACTCAGAACCATTCAAAACCCTGGAGATCAAGTAAAGAGAAACCTTCAGGCCTGAGGCCAAAACGTTATAGTGAGCAAACCTGGCATCATCTCCATCCCAACACGGCAGAGGGTGATTTCCAGTGAGCACTGAATTGAGTCCACGTGGCTTCTGTAACGAGCAATGCAGAAAGGAACAAAGCAGTCTAGGTAAAGCACAGGAATATTCTAAAGATAGGTATCAGCTGTCACTCACTCTGGATGATGTCATCCAGTCCTAAGGCTTCGTATTAGTTTCCTATGGCTGCTGTAACAAATTACCACAAACTTATTAGCTTAAGTCAACACAAATTTATTATCTTAAAGTTGTGGAGGTCACCGGGCTAGCAGCAAGGTGTCAAGTGGGTTATGTTCCTTCTGGAGGCTCTAGCGGAAAATCTATTCCTTTGCCTTTCCTATCTTCTAGATGCTGCCTGCAATCATTGGCTCATGGTCTCTTTCTTCATCTTCAAAGCCAGCAGCGTAGCCATCTTCATGTCTCTCTCTGTCTCTCTCTGTCTCTCTCTCTCTCTCTGCCTGACTCTGGCCCTCCTGTCTCCCTCTTACAAGGTCTCAAACTTAATATATCAAAAAAAAAAAAAAAAAACTACTGAATTCCACTCAACACCCTGCCCACGACAAAACCTGTCCTTTCCACACCTTTGTGCCTCTCAGCCCATGGCTGGTACATTACTTCTATGCTCAGACCAAAAACCTTGAAGTCAGTCTTGCCTTCTGTCTTTCTTTTATATTCTACAACCAGTGGGTATGTTTGCTCTCTCTGTATGTTCTTACAAATACGTACACACAAGTGTTCATAGCAGCTTTATTTGTAAGAGCCCCGAACTTGAAACACCTCAAATATTCATCAACAGTGAGTGTATAAACAAAGTATGGTCTAACCATATATCAGTAGCACATAGTGGAATACTACTCGTCAATAAAAAGAATAAAGTATTGATACGCATAGCAACCTGGATGAATCTCAAAATAATTACGCTGAAGAAAGAAAACAGACAAAAGAGTATGATATCCATTCATATAAAATTTTAGAAAATTTAAACTAATCTATAGTGGCAATAAGCAGATCAGAGGTTGACTGGACAGAGTTGAGGGTCGTGGGTAGGGGCGCGGGGGAGGAATTGTCAACACAAAAGAGCACAAGGCAACTTTTGGGGGTGAGGAGTATGGTCACTGTTTGATTATGATGATGGTTTCACAGCTACATGTATATGTCAAAATTTATCAAATTATACAGACTTTGGATATGTGCAGCTTATTGTGTATCAGTTATAGTTCAATAAAACTGTTAAAACATACTGTAATTATTTTAAAAATATGCCTTGTTTTTGAAAAATGAGGTTGTCTTCTTCCAAATGTGAAGGTATTTATTTAAATGATTTGCAATTGAAATAACTACTGACATTTTGCCAAGAATTCAACACTATTAACACTGCTAAAATTGTCATGATTTCAAATCTGATATTATACTGTTTAATTCTTCTTCAGAAAATATAATTTTAATTCAAAGAAAATAGGATGTAGTAAAATGACAAGGTTAAAAGTTTTTGAGTAGGAAAACTATTCTTTTAAATTATGATTTTATGTAATTTTTAAAGTAAATTATGCACTCCTTTTCCTGAAAAATGACAGAAAAGACAGTCTGCAGAAAGGTAGAAATGATAAAATCTCCCATTGCAAAATATCTAGAAATTCTGGCTAAAAATCATTTGCATCTTTTAAAACACAAGTGAATTTGTAAGTAAATATAAGGTGGTAGTATTTTACATACCAGAAATGATGAGAGAAAGAGCTGAAAACCAAAATTGTAACTTCTTAAACTGAAAATTCAGCTGCTCCAATAAGGTTATATATGTTTATCTCAGTTTTCAAGAATCTGAATTCTTTTTCTTTTTTTTAGTGTATTTATTTATTTGTTGGCTGCATTGGGTCTTCATTGCTGCACATGGGCTTTCTCTAGTTGCAGTGAGCGGGGCTACACTTCTTTGTGGTGCACGGGCTCCTCACTGCAGTGGCTTCTCTTGTTCCGGAGCACAGGCTCTAGGTACGTGGGCTTCAGTAGTTGCGGCACACAGGCTCAATAGTTGTGGCTCACAGGCTTAGTTGTTTCGCGGCATGTGGGATCTTCCTGGAGCAGGGCTCAAACCCGTGTCCCCTGCATTGGCAGATGGATTCTTAACCACTGCCCCACCTAGGAAGTCCCAAGAATCTGAATTCTAATGCCTACTTTATGAACAGAAAATATGGCCTGAGCCCATTAGGAGCTAGAAATTGTAAGAACCCTAAATAATGTCAGGACACTCAAAGAACTGTAATTCCAGGAGCAAGTAGAAAATAATAATCCACCCAATCACACAAGAAAACAAAAGAAACCATGTCTATCTCAGTCTAGACTCTGGGTAGGAAAAAAATAACCTCCTCTGAGAATTCCTCATCATGGGGCAACAAGTCCCATGGGTCTGGGATTTGAAACTATACTATTCATGTGGTCTTGGGATCCTAGAGTGAGAAAGTAACATTAACGATTACAGGGTAATATGTAATAAGATTACAGTAATATGCTTGGAATACCTGGCAGGAGCAAACTCAAAATTCTTCCAGAAGAACAAGTCTTCAGACAAGGATTCTCACAGATAAAACCCTGTTTATGATGAATTCATAATCCAGAATCACTGAATGCATGAAAAAAAAAAATCCATGTGAACAAGAGACAGAAAACCCAGCAGTGTTGCTGGGACCACCACTCTCACGAAATTCAAACTATGACATGAGTGTGTTAAAGTTGATTAAAGAGATAAAAAGACTCAACATCATTAAAAATAACATATTAAGCAAAGAAGAAAATGAGGCAAATTCAAAAAAAATTACCAGAGGAAACTTCTGGAATTTTTTTTTAAAAAAACCTATTTGAATGTAAAACTAAATAATGGGCTAAGTGTTGATGATATGACATAGCTGAAGAGAAAATTATTGAAATGATAGATATAGCTGCAGAAATTATACTCTTATTCAGCACAGAAAGTAAAGTAGATGGAAAAATACGAGAGAGAAAAAGAGACAGAGGATAGAATGAGAAAATCTAACATATGTCCAATGGTATTTTCAAAACAAGAGAATAGAGATTACGTCAGAGAGGCAATGCTACCTAAAGAGATAGAAACAGAGTTCTCCAGGATTTATGAAACATACAAATCAAATTTTAAAATCATGTTTAATCCCGGGTAGGATACATATAAATAAATCCACCCAGGCATACTGCACTGAAATTGCTAAAGGCTAGAGTCAAAGCGACTTAAAAGCAACCAGAGAAGGAAAGGCAGATGATTATACAGATATAACAATTAAAATCCAGAAGACAAGGACAGAAGAATAAGACCCTCCAAATTCTAAAGCAAAATAAGTCATAAGAAAATAATAACATTCAATGACGCTAACATATAGCTGAAATCTTTGAAGCATGAGATGTCTAGTTGAGCAAACATTTCAGATAACTGAAATCATCCCTTTAAATACTAGAGTGGTTTACATTTTGGCTAAATGAAACCCTTTATAAATTGTACCGGTTCCTGAACCCATGTTCAAAGCACAGTAGCTATAATGTAACTTTTTATAGAAATATGAAGCAGTATGCCAGAACTGCAATTAAAAACAAAACACGAATAGGGAGGTTTTGGTTCAAGAAAATAAACCAGGTACATAAATTGACTATTTTCTGGAAATTCCAATGCAATATTAGTAAACATGTATAAAAGGGAATAATTCTTAACAGTGTTGAGAGAGGGAGGGACGTCCATCAGCGTGCCAGAGACACGACAGAGTACCAGAAGAGAGAACACATATGGGAATCTTCTTTCCAGGCATCTGGAATCTTCTTCCAGAGTGGAAGGAGTTCAAGTTCAGAGCCCTCCATCCAGGGAAAGACCCAGCAAATGTGGGACTCTCTCTTCTTGACTGTAAGTGCAGCTGTGGCAGACGCAGAAAGCAGGAATGGGTGGCAGTACCGTAATCAACATATTGATAAAAGGGCCGTACATTAACCTCTGGGCCAGATCTCCTTCCACCTCTCGTCTAGGCACACAGGAACCTGGAATCAGGAGCCTTTACACTGGGACAGAAGCAGAGGTGGGTTCACTAAAGAAAATATACCATCTTCCAGGGGAGTGCTGGTGCGAAGGTCATCCCCCAGAAGTAAAGTCCCTCTCATTTTGACATTTGGGGTGGGGAAAGCTCTCTATTGTGGCTTTCACCCCAAAAGCAAGTCAGTTAAATCCAAGAAGGAAAGTCAATTCATTTAAATAATTAATATGAAGAAGAGGGTGAGTTATCTTAGTAATAAGGTAAAAGTATATGTTTCTTCTCTTAATAAGGAAAAAACAACTAGAAAACTCCAGAGAAGGAAAAATAAAACAGCTAAAACAAAAAAATCATGGTCTATAAGGTGTGCTTAATTGCAAAATGATGGTGAGCATGTAGTAAAGTAGGAGAGAATTCCTTCGACATTGACTCTAACCCTGAGTCAGTGGCACAAGTTTTGTGACAAATAATTTCTTTCGTATAGTTTGGCTATAATAATAGCAAATATTTATTGTTTTTCCATTTTAAAAATACACCTATAGTCAAAGCACAGAAGACTAAATAATACAAAGCAAAATGCAACATTTATAAACTTCAGCAATGTAAAAAAATATAGCTGGGAGTTGTATAAATCTGGAAAAGACTGGATAAGATATAAGAAAGAGAACAAGAAAATTGTCTGAAGTTGACAGATTGAGAAGTAAAAGCCTGAGGTTATTATGTTAAATTATAAAGGAAATTTAATAGAATAAATTAATAGTGTATTAAATAAAACAAAATATGACAGTGAGGAAAAGGAAAGAGAAACTATAGTTAGCTAAATTCTTCCTATTTCATAAAGGGAATTAATTACATTCTGTCTAAAGTTGACAAATCAAGAAATGGGGGCTATATAAACACATTATTAAAGATATTAATATGGTTTCAGCAGAAACTAGAATAATTTTAAGTGATTATCTCTAGAGATAGCAGAAATTTTCACTGTCAATTTTACATAGTTCTATTTTGTTTTATCTTTTTATTCCATGCATTTATTGTTTTTGCAATTAAATAAAAATAATAATAAACGTATACTTCTAGGAAAGCTTAGAGATTACCCTTATTCTAAAATATTTTTCAAATTTCATATATGACTAAACATCAAAATGTTTGTCTGAAAATACATGAGAGAAACCATCTGAGAAGAAATTACAGCACAGATTCCTTTTAAGATGAAATAACACTTCAACATATAATTATAATTTATCAGGGGAAAAGATTTTAAGGTATTACTTTAATTTTGAAAACCACATAAGCATAAAATTATATTCTGTGTTTTTCATTTATTATGTGCCCATAAGTGAGTTATTTATTACTGAATCTCAATTTTCCCAAGAACCCCATAAATAAGCCTAATAGTATCGGTAAAGGTTGTTGGCAGAATTAAATAAAATTATTTTAATGAAATTAATAGCTCATTTCAGATATTCAGTACTGCTAGATGATTAGCACCAATATTTATGTAATAAATACCTGCCTGTATACGAAAAAAAAAAATGCTCTTCTGAATGGTATAATGGAGAGATCACAGATTTTTTAAATGGAGACTTGAATTCACATCCCAGCTCTGATATCTTGTAAGTATGTGACTTTGGACAGGTAACTTTCCAGATCTCACATTCTACATTTGACCATTGGGGATGGTTATCCATCTCAATGACATTTTCAAAGGATATTAAGGTTTTTGAGCTGGCTGCTTTCACTTACATAGGTGATCCCAGACAGATGAAATGTTGTAGTTGGAATTTGTTTTTTCTTCTACATCACTGTCTGTAGTGGACATCTGTCATGTAAAACAGATGAATCTCCAAACTTTCTATGTTTGGAGAATGTCCCACTTCGTAAGTCTTGGCTGAGGTCCAAGACTACAAGCAGCTGAATATATTGAACACTTATTTCCCCAGCGACCTTCCCCCTGCACCCAGGGTGAGCATGTAACCCTGACTCTGCCAATCAGAGCACCAGACTTAGATTCCAGAGCCGAGACACAAGACAAAGGTCTGGGGAGTTCACATTCTCCCTTCCTGGCAGTGACTACAGCAGCAAAGACTACAAGCTGAAATTCCTGATGTAATCCTTAAACCTGCCCAGTCCCAAATCTATGTCCAGAGATGTCCAGAAAAATAGTTCTATATGACAAGAATTTGCCCTTGTGCTCACAGAATTTCCACGAGGATCAACATGAAGCATGGAGGCTGGGAGAGGTACAGAATGACCAGACTTAGGCAAGTGATGCAAAAGTTAGAAAAGGAGGGCTCCAGAAATTGCAGAAAAATGGACCCTGCCAAAGTTCAAGAAAGGAGTAAACATTACTCAGGGCTTTACTTCCTCTTTGGGGGAAGGAATTAGTGTGTGTTTGGTTAAACACAGCATAGTTGTATCATGTTAGGTGGGATTATGACCTCCTGATTGTCTTTATTTGGAGAATAAGGAGGTGGGTGTACGGGTATCAGGTTGACAAGGGATGGACTTATGGATAATTTTATATGTCTACTTGACTGGGCTAAGGAATGCTCAGATAGTTGGTAAGACATTTCTTGGTGTGTCTGTGAGGATGTTTCTGGAAGGAATTAGCATTTGAATCAGCAGACTGAGTAAAGAAAATCACCTTCACCAATACAAGTGCACATGACCCAATCCATGGAGAGCCTGAATAAAACAAAAGGCAGAGGAGGGGAGAATTTGCTCTCTGCCTGTGCTGGGACATCCGTCTTCTTGTGCCCTCAGACAGGCTCCTAGTTCTCAGGCCTCTGGACTTGGACTGAATGACACCATGGGCTTTCCTGGGTCTCCAGCTTGCAAACAGCAGATTGGGGGACTTCCTGGCCTCCATAATCGCATCAGCCAATTCCTATAATGTCTCCTAATAGATGCAGAGATAGAGATAGAGAAAGAGATAGAGATAGAGATAGAGATAGAGATAGAGATAGAGATAGAGACAGAGGTAGAGGTAGAGGTAGGTGTAGGTCTAGGTGTAGGTCTAAGTGTAGGTATATGTATAGATATAGGTATAGATATAGATATAGATATAGAGCGATACATAGATATATAGATATAGATTTCTCTGGAGAACCCAGACTAATACAGTGCATTTAGAGAATCTTCAATGGCCAAAAGATTAATTCCACAAAGGATTAATTGATGGACTCGGAGCCACTGAAGAGAAGTCTCTGGAGATTTACCACTAGGCTTATTTCTATTGCGTGTCCTATTCGAGAGTTTTAACTGCTGCAGGTGAAGGCATTGAACACATGCTGATGAAATTTCTGAATGACACACAGCAGAGAGCTAAGGACACTGTGGCAGCATTGCTTATACACCATTCAGTCCTCATGGCATCCAGCTATAGACTGGGTTAAGCGAGTAGCTTGCCCCAATCAGCTACATTTACCATGTCATGGGCATTCAATGGGTTAATATACGTACAGTGCTTAGAATAGGACTTGACACACAAGCAGTGCTCAATAAATATGAGCTTCTAAGTTATTATTGTTATTGTTATTAGAACTAGCTCACAAAGACATGGCTTTTCATTCATTAGTCTAGGTAGCTGCGAAAGACCATAATAAATGTAGCAGCTGCAACATATGCAGTTTTCTGACCACAGAATCATTCACTTCCATTGAAGGGGAGGTGGTATTATTGAGGGAATCACTACTGGGCAGAGGAGACGATAAGAGAGATTCCAGCAACAAAATTTGTAAAGAGACGCGCAGGTAATTTAGATGCTCATATAGTTCCCTGAACCCAGTGAGTATTTAAAAATATCTGTTGTACATGTTAGTTGAGTAGGTTAGAGTGTGTAAATAATGCAAAAGAAAAGAGAGCCATGAGAAAGGAAAGAGAGCCATGGTGTGTGTGTATGAGGCAGACTATAGTGAGACAGTCGACTAAAGTGATGGTAAGTATTGGAAAGTAGAGAAAATAGGTGGGATAGAGAAAATAGATGAATCAAATTAATGTACGAGGGTGGGTCAACAATTATCCGCAATCCCGTTATATTAAACGTCTATAAATTCTACAGCCAGAGTGTGGATAATTTTTGACTCACTCTGGTATGACTGTGAATACCGAGCTAATGAATTTGTACTGGAATCTTGCTTCTTAAAAGAGGCAGGTGGCACATAATGAGTAATGTTTTAGGAAGATTTTAGCAGACCTAAGGCATCTTGGTGGAAGAGTCACGAGAGGAAAGAAGAAAGGTCATGAGCACACTATCAAAAAAATCCTACAGCGTGATGAGGACATACTGAAATAAAGTCCGTGTGTAAGAGTCCTCATTTCTCCAAAAGTTAAATGAGTGGTTACTCAGTTTCCATTATTTAACTTAATTCACCTTGACACCAGAGGGTCAATTTTGTATATATTATCAGTTCCAAGTGCTTATAATTTGATGAAGATCTCTAAATTGTTTGTCTAGTCTTTGGACTTGGTCAAAAGATTAAACTTTTTCTATCTGAACCCCTGAAAAGCTCCATATATTTGAGAAATTAAACCATTGAATAAGGAATCAGCTTTGGCCAAGAAAAACATATGTTTGTGTGTTAGAGAATCTAGAGGAAAAATTTGTCAAAAAGCACCGAAAAGTTTCTACTTCTTTATGCATGTTTGTTGAGCTTGCAATCTAAATTACCTAAATGAAAAGAGTAAAGTTCTTTTTTTAATGTTTGTCTAAAAATTAACACCCAGAAAGTGATGTTAAATGATATTTATTTATTATAGATTAATAATACACGTCAGTTTTGAGGATTGTTTCAAATTTTAAATATATTAAAACTGTGCCAATAAAATATAATTTCAAAGTTCCTGTTCCATTTAGGTATTTCTAAAGCATATGAAGTGTGCCTGCTTTTCCTAGAATTCAAACTCACACAATCTGTTAAATTTGGGGCACAGACCAAAACCCTTGGATTTAGCACTAATTTCTCGACTTATCTCACAACGCACATCCAATCCCTCAGCAGATAATGAGGGTTCTACTTTCGGAATATATCCAGAATCCTGACCACTTCTCACCTGCCAACACCTGATCTGAGCCACCATCATCTCTCACCTAGGCTGTTGCAGAAACCTCCCAACTGGTCTTCCTGCGTCCATGCTGCCCCTTTTAATCCATTTGCAAAAGAACAGCTAGAGTGATTCTGATAAAACCCCGAGTTTCCCTCTTAGTACTCTGCATTCTAGGGCATGGGTCTTGTTCCTTGGGCAGGTCAGGCACACACATGACTCGGGGCCTTCCCACTTGCCATTCCCTCCACCTGCAGGAACATCCTTCCACCCAGATGTCCAGTGGCTTGACTCCCCACTCCTCGTTCAAGTATTTACTCAAATGTCAGCTTTTCAGTGACCCACAAGATAAAAATGGACACATTCACCCAATAGTCCTTAAACCCCTTCTCTGCTTTCTTTTCTCCACAGCAATACATATTCCACAGACATACCTTACATTATACTCATATGTTTTGTTTATTATATAGAATGAAGTCCCGGGTAGGTAGAGATTTTTGTCTCTTTCATTCGCTGCTCTATACTCAGTGCCTACTGTATTCTAAGCATCCAATAAATATGTTGAATCAATGAATTAATCTAATAGTATTCATTTCAATATAATTCTGTGTTTTATCCATTGCTCATGAGGATTTGATCAGGAACAGCAAGGAAATATCAGGTCCTTTAAATATCATTGACATATCGAAAGCCAGGTTGAAAACATCCCGGCTTAGAGCACACACTTAACAATGAGATATGGGTACAAACCCCACCTCTACCACCTTCTGGCCATATTATGGAGGGAATGTCATTTAATCTTCCTGTATCTAGATTTTTCATCTATAAAATGTATGTGAATGCTCTTAGGTTATTGATAAGGTTGAAGGCAATATGCATATAAAGTGCTTAACACAGGATGTGGCACGTGATTAGTGATTTTTAACCATCATCACTATAGCCACATGATTAGTATAACAAGAAAATGGGTATGTTAGCTCCTTGGGATTCTTTATCCTTGTTTGTGTACCTGACCCAGCCAACCCAAATATATCTGAACTGCATGCATGAAGCACTGAACTTTTTTCCATTTACACTTTAAAAATAACTAGGAGGATAATGGAACTGTTCTATATCTTGCTTGTGGTGGTGGTTACACGACCGTATGTATTTGTCAAGACTCACAGGACTCTACAATGAAAAGGTTGAATTGCACTCTATGTAAGTTTTCATATTTCAAAACAATAAATGGGAGCATTAGTGCAAAAGTGTGGACCCAATTGTAGTAGTCAGAACTAATTACCTGCTTTTCTCCAATGAGGAGCCAAAACCACAAGGGAAAATCTAATGACATCAAAGGTAAGGAATCTGCCCCTCAATGCACAGGTGACATGAAATGGCTATGCCTGCCTAATTCAATGTAAAAACTGCTATTTCAAAACAAAAACAAAACATGTGCTAGCCTTGCAAAGCAATGAACCAACTCTCTTCACCCTCTCTTATACTAACAGAGAGGTGCAGTTACAAGCCTCTATCCAAATACATGAAACAGCCTTATTATAATACATGTTTAATTTTATAGTTCCCAATGCTTTAGAAGCAGTTGTAAATTAATCTAAAAACTGTTCGTAAACATAACACCACTCAGAAATCTTCATGGTTATATCCTAAAGCAATATATCCAAAATTTTACTATTCTTTTGATGAATTAACTAGTGACCCATAGTTAAAAGAAAACTTCTAGACTTGAATGATATTGCCAGGCCTAATGAAATTTACACAAGTATGTATCAATGAGTAGAAAAGAAAACACATGGGGATTTCCTAGGTGGCGCAGTAGTTAAGAACCCGCTTGCCAATGCAGGGGACACTGGTTTGATCCCTGTACCAGAAAGAAACCACATGCTGTGGAGCAACTAACCCAGTGTGCCACAGCTACTGAGCCTGCGCTCTAGAGCCCATGAGCCACAACTATTGAAGTCCATGAGCCCAGAGCCCATGCTGCACAACAAGAGAAGCCACCGCAATAAGAAGGCTGCGCACTGCAATAAAGAGTAGCTCCCTCTCTCTGCAACTAGGGAAAGCCCTCACACAGCAATGAAGACCCAGTGCAGCCAATAACTAACTAACTGAATAAATAAATTTATAAAAAGAAAAGAAAACACATAGTTTTTAAAATATATGTTTATAGTTTCAACGTCTAGTTTTCTCAAACATGAAAGCAGCTATAATTTCCAATGTGGCTACATACAATATTTTCAACAGGGAGGCGAGAAACCCAAGCCTTTATTTTTGAAAGAGATTATACGTAAAGGTAAACTTCCATTCAATTCATTTATTATTAATTTTCCCTAAATTTTTGGCCACACTGACTGGCTGCTATATGAGGAAAAACAAATTAGAAAAAAAAACAATTGAGAATTATTTGCTTAAGGCTAATAACCAAACTTTTATAGAAAACTTCTCATTAGTATGTACCTTAAAAGAAAAATCAACAATTGGTATTTTCTAATCCCTGTTTAAGGACTCAGCCAAGATTATTCAGAAATTTAGCTAGACATGCTAAATAAATACGGCAGAAACAAGGCCCATTTGAATTGAATTTGAACAGCTGTCTGTGGTGTCTAGACCATAAATGATACTGTATTTCAAAAACAAAACCTTAAATGGTTAAGTATTTCCAGGGCCTAAGATAGAAACACAAAGTGAACTCATTTCTTTGTAAGCTGCTGGAGTTCCCCAGATATTTCTAAACACCTGTTTCAAGGAAATATTTTCTGTGTTTCAATGGTAAAAAGATTCAAATCAAGGAATAAGGTCACTATGACATGGGTCTGAATTCCTCAACTAATATGTATAGGAGGGTAATTGGCAAGGGTAGAATTTTTTTTTTTTATAGAGAAATTGTCCAAATGCAGTTTAATAAAAGGCAGATGGCAAATTGGGGAGAGTTGATGGTTAGAATTATGGAAGATATGCAGTTCATTTTTTGTTGTGAAAACTATTTGTAAACACCAGATCAAGTATAATTTTTATATTTCAAACCACTGAGATTAATACAAAGTAGCATAGTTTAAGGACAACCCTGATCCTTGTGATGAAGGATTCCATCTCAGGTTCTGATGAGCTCCACTGCCAGTGGGATAAGAGTTTCAGGGAAAGCCAGAACCTGCTACAATATGCTGATGGCTTAAAACAGTTTTAAAGCAGACAGGACAGATGAATATAAAAGCAGAATAGGGTCCTCAGAGCCCCAGTGGGATCTTACTCTATGCAGCATGGAATAGTCACCTAAAAGTTGAGTATTTCATACATTTCTGGTCTCCAACAATTACAAAAGGCGTGGCAAATCTGCAGAATGTTCAAAGCAAATCAGTACATATAAGTAAAGAGTCAGAAAACAAGGCCTATGGGCAAAGGTGAAAAGAACCACCTTTAGTCCCCTCAGGGCAAGGATTTTGCATCCTGTTTTGCTCGCAGCCCTCAGAGCAGTGTGTACAATATACCAGGTGAAGTGAGTCTTTGGTAAAAACCTGTTGGTTAACCTAAGGGAAAAAGTGAGAAGAACGGCTTGATAAGGGTCGGTCTTTAGATATGTGAAAGGTTGTTATTTCCTAAAAATAGTAATCAGCTGTCCCTGCCTCTACCCAGAGATAGAGAGAACATCGAAGGCAAAAAGTTGTTGGAATAGATTAGGATTTATCAATAGAGTAACCAACTTGTTCCAGTTCACCCAGGACTTTCCCAGTTTTAACATCTGGGTGAGAAATAAAACTTTGGCTGCCATATCAGTAAACCAAGGATGGTGCAGCCATCAGCCATCACATTACAGCCACCCTGAAGCTGAACCCTGAGGGAACTCAGAATGGAAGCAAAGAATGCCCACCATCCAGCAGTCATCAGACTGCAGTCACCCCCCATGGTGCAGCCTGAGGAAACTCAGGATGAAAAAACACATGATGATACACCTGGAACTCCCAACCGTCATATAGAATGGATAAACAACAAGGTCCTACTGTAGAGCGCAGGGAACTATATTCAATGTCCTGAGATAAACCATAATGGAAAAGAACATAAAAAAGAATGTATATATGTGTATAACTGAGTCACTTAGCTGTACAGCAGAAATTAACACAACGTTGTAAATCAATTATACAGTAAGTCCCCTACATACGAACGAGTTCCATTCTGAGAGCACTTTCGTAAGTCTGATTTGTTCATAAGTCCAACAAAGTTAGCCTAAGTACCCAACTAACACAACCAGCTATATAGTACCGTACTGTAATAGGTTTATAATGGGTTTCACACAAATAATACATAAAAAACAAACAGAAAATAAAGAAAACATTTTTAATCTTACAGTACAGTACCTTGACAAGTACAGTAGGACATACAACAGCTGGCATACAGGGGCTGACATCGAGTGAACAGGCAAGAAGAGTTACTGATTGGAGGAGGGGAGGAGATGGGAGATGATAGAGCTGAAGGATCATCAGCAACAGGAGATGGAGGGCCAGCTGCAGTTTCACTCACACCTGACTTTGATGGCACAGGTTCTGGTTTCTTGCTGGATTCAATTCTATCTACCCTCTTAAAAAAATGATCCAGTGATGTCTGGGTAGTAGCTCTTTTTTTCTCATCATAGATAACATGGTAGCACTGGATTGCATTCTGAATAGCTGGTGCAACCGTCTACATTTGGGTCCTGTGCCTCAAAAACTAACAGTGTCTCCTGAAACAGAACTAACTCACGTGATTGAACATGTGAATGCATGTTTGCATCTTTGAAAGTTTACAACTTGAAGGTTCGTATGTAGGGGACTTACTGTACTTCAATTAAAAAATTTTTTTGAAGGAAGGAAGGAGGCAAGAAAAAGAAAGAAAGAAAAAGAAGGAAGGAAGGAAGGAAGGAAGGAAGGAAGGAAGGAAAGAAAGAGAGAGAGAGAGAGAGAGAGAAAGAAAGAAAGAAAGAAAGAAAGAAAGAAAGAAAGAAAGAAAGAAAGAAAGAAAGAAAGAAAGAGAGAAAGAGAGAAAGAGAGAAAGAAAGAAAAAGACAAGGAAAGAAGGAAGGAAGGGAGGAAGGGAGGAAGGGAGGAAGGGAGGAAAGGAAACAGGATACTGGCTCCAGATAGCTGAGGTGCACATCAAAGGAATGGTTTCAGTGAGCCCATGCTCTTGCATCTTCCCGTACATAGAAAAGCACTAAATTCCTTTACCTGAGATATCTAGTTTTCTTTAGTTAACAATAGTCTTTTGATGTTCCAACTGCCTGTCTTTTGTTGCAAAAATTCCTATATACCCTGGTTCCCCCCTTGCCTCCTTGGAGAAGTTTGCTCACAGTTATTTGAGATGCTGTCTCCCAGGCTTGAAGTCCTGAGAATGTCCTCTGAATAAAACATAATTCTCAACTTTTAGGTTGTGCTTTCTTTTTTCTTTTCGTCAACACAGGGAAACCCCTTTACTCCTGGGCAAACCAGGCAGTGGGTCATCCAACATTGCAGATGTTTAAAACAGGAGAGATTCTTATCTGACTGGGAGAAGTTAAATCCTACCTGAATGCAAGGAGAAAAAACTCAGGGCCCTTTCATGGGGTTTTCCACGCATGTGAAAACTCCATTTATCACGTGTACCAGTATCACGACCATCACAATTATTAGTTATCAGGGCAATCATGACAGTGATAACAACAGTTATGATTTTATTTCTACCTGTCAAAGTGAGTTTGTGCTGACATTAGCTCATTGAAACCCCATGAAATTTGTGATTTAACCTTGAGCAGAAGGGCTAAGCACATCCCCCAATCAAAAGGAAATAAATGTGAACCACAAAAAGGAGTATAATGACTACTTGCAGTTGTACAACAAGCCAGTCTATGCTTGGTCATGCTTGAGGTTGATCAGGCCAAATAAAACACGGCCGAGTGGTTAATAGCAGGGCTTGGAATCACGCAGGTCTGGCCATGAGGGCTTATTACTGATGAAATGGCTTTGGACAAACTACAAAACTCCCTAAGCATCTGTTTCCTCATCTATAAAATGGAGATAATGTCATTACCTGGTCATAATAAGAAGTTTGTAAGACTTTCTTTTAGTGAGCCTTCCTGCAAAGTATGGGGTAATAGAAAGCAGGTCTACGAAGTAAGATCATAATTGGGCTCAGGAATTGAGGTCTCTGGTTACAATAGCTGACAGTCTAAATACTTTCTATGCGTCAGAAACTTTCTCAGCACTTATCATGCATAACACAGTGAATTTAACAACCCTATGAGAAGTATTATTCTCATCCTCATTTCATGGATTAGGGAACTGAAGGACAGAAAATTGAAGTGTTTTACCTGAGATCATATAGGTAAGAAAGCAGCAGAGGTCATATTCAAAACTCAGCAGTGTAACCCCAGAACCTGTATGTGTAAACACAATGCTATGCTGTCCATGGTCTATTTTCAAATGAGCTGTGAAGGTACGCGTGCACTTCACAGTCTTTAAGAAAGAATAAATAAATACAATTTCTCTCAGTAAAACTTTTAATAAGTGGCTGAAAGGTCAAGGTTAAATTCTCTGGGAAGTACCAATATTATATTTTGTTGATTACAAGAATGAAATATTCTCACCTTCAGATCCAATTTGAAGTGATTAATACATACTACATCCAATCTAGTTTTCATCTAACCCCAAACTCATTTCTATTAGCACTATGTGTTATATACTCTGTGCTAAATAACTATTTATTGATAAATTTTTCATATGACCCCTGTTTAAATAATCCAGGTTCAGTTAGCTCAGTATTTCATGAAGCAAACTTCCTGTAATGATAGATTAGCTTTAAGAGTTAAAAAGATTTTTATGATACACATTGATTTGGCTTTCAATAGGGGAGTAGTTCATAGTGCAAAAATAAAATATATATTTATATGGCTTTTTACTTAAACCTGCTCCTGTCCATTTGGCATGGAGAGGCTAGAACTCAAGTAGAAAGTCATAATCTTATGAGCTGGAGAAGATCAAGTTTAGGATTGCCAGAGAGGATAGAAAGGGAGGAAGTGAAATCTTAGAAACAATCGAGCAAAAGAAAGGGAATGTAAAATCTTCATGGATTAATTGGTGAATTCTATCAAACATCTGAGGAAGATATAAGACTAATCTTACACAAACTCCTTCAGAAAAGAGAGAAGAAAACACTTCACTGTTTAGGCCAGGCTGAAGCCTTATATGAAAACTCGACAAGGACATTACACAAAGAACTACAGACCAATATCCTTCAGAAACATAGATCCAAATATTCTTAACAAAATATTAGCAAATGAAATCCTTGAATTTGTAAATGGATAACACATCATGACCGAGTGGGCTTCATGTTAGCAACACAAAGTTGGTTCAACATTCAATATGCAATGACTGTATTTTATTACATCACCACACTAAGAGAGAAAAACCAAACATATAATCTGAAATATATGCAGAGAAAACCTTTGACAAAATTCAAAATCCATTCTTGACAAAAACTCTCAGCAACCTAAGAAGAGATGGGAACTTTCTCAATGTGATAAAGCACCTTTATAGAAAGTCGACAGTTAATATCTCAATTAGTGGGGAAATATTGAATGCTTCCCCACCTAAGATTTTGGAGCAAAGAAAAGGAAGAATGTCTGAAAAGAAGTCTCACCACTTCTTTTCAGCATTATATTGGAGTTTCTATTCAGTGTAATAAGGCAAAAAAAAAAAAAAATTCAAAAGAAAAACTGCTCCATTTATTGACAATAATTATCTATGTAGAAAATCCTAGAAATCTACAAACATATACTATCACTCATAAGTTTAGCAAGGTCTCAGGATACAAGAACAGTTGAAAAAAAAAAAAAAAAGCAATTGCATTTCTCTGTTCTAAAAGCAAACAGTTGGAAAATACAAATTTTAAAAGTTATTCTCTTTACAAGCACATTTTTTTAAAACATCAAATACCTAGAAGTAACTTTCATAAAACTGTGCAAGACTTCTATACTGAAAACCTAAAAAACACTGCTAAGAGAAATTAGAGAAGATGTAAATAAATGAAGAGAAAAACCATGTTCATGAATTGGAAAATTCTATTGTTAAAATGTCAATTTTCCCAAATTGACCTGTACATTTAGGCTCCCAAATAAAAATTCTGGCAGCCTTTTTGAAGAGAAATTTATAAGCTGATTCAAATTTTGAATGGAAATGCAAAGGCTCTAAAATAGCAGAAATAATTTTTAAAAAGCACAAATCTGAAGGATTTATACTACCTAACTTCAAAAACAACTATGAAGCTGTTAATACAATAATAAAAAAAGATGCAGTTTGGCATAGGATAAATAAAATAGATCACTGAAACAGAATAGAAGGCTTATAAATAAACTCAGATATATGGTCAGTTGATTTTCAACAAGATGTCGAGGTAATTCAGTGGGGAAAGGATAATCTTTTCAACTGGCTATCCATATGGGAAAATTGACCATCAGCTCTTATACTCTAGTTTCCATTGCTTCCATTAAGCAGTCCTAAGAACTCAGAAAGCCTTATTCTAGGTACGTTGCTTGTAGTAAGAATTGGTAATGTTATCTAGTCAGCCATTACCGTAAGTGGAAATTTGTCATAATTTCAACAGCCACATTTTATATCTTTTTAACACTTTAATGTATTTTTATTTCTTATTTTTTCAATTTCATCTTTTATTTATGTAATATGTTATAGTTATGTTATATTTCAGATACTTCCAATATATGAAGTCCTTGAGGGCGTAAATTTTTTATTTTTCCTCTCACCATTTATTTCCTCTCTTTTTTTGGGGGGGGGGTTAATAATTGATTTGACTGTTAAATTTTAATCTGTAGAACTCTGGGTCTAGAATGCTTTTCTGGAAAGAGACTTGTGTTTGCTTCTACTGGATGTCAGATTACCTTATGCATCTGGAATGACATTTATTTAGTGTATTAGCTTGGGGTTTGTGAATTACACTGTTAATATAAATTTGGATTCCAGGCCCATTTGAGAGTAGATAAGTTCAATTTTCCTGGGAGGCTAGATATAGACAAACAAGTTTAATTTTTGCTTTGAGTAAACAGAATTTTTTATAGCCACATTTGCCCTGAAGACATAGTCCCTTCAAGGGGCCCAGGATTATATGAAGGTCTTAAGTTCAGCTGCTCTCCCTACAGGTCCATTTAGTTTCTCCCATTATCTTGCATTGCCATCAATATCCTTGACTTTGACATTTGCTGCCAAGGGAGTCTGAGCTTCTTTTACTCACCACTCTTGTTTCAGCTAGTTAATTTATGCTTACTATGTCTTCTTTTCTCTTTTTTATGTTCTTTGGAAGGTTCTCTTCCTTCTTTGTGACGTAAGCAATACATTAAAAGTGGTTTCATTGTTGTTGCTTATCCAGCACCTACATATTTTTTGATGTGAGGATTTTGTATAATATGTAATCCATCCCTACTGCTGAAAGTAGGAATCACATATAACATTTCAAGCAACTTTAACACTCCTTTAAATAACACAAAATTTTAACTTGGTTCATCTCGTTACACTGATGCTTCAGAAAAGCAGTGGAGTGAAGAAAGTCCTGTCTTTAGATTAGATTTCTTCCAAGTGATACCACAAAGGGCTTATCATGAAGTGAGGGGGAGAAAAAGTACCCCCAAAAAAATTTTATGTGAAGACACTCACAGTCCTCCTACAACACCTCAAAACTAGACTATTTTTAGACTTCCATCTCAGGTTCTTCACAGATGGTGAAGCAACAGACACAGATGACTCATTTCAACTTCATGTGTGATATTCTGACGGAGAGAAGTTTTCTTCCCATTTGTGAGCCGAATTGTACTTTCCTCACCACTAGCATGGACTCCACACGATGTTGATTAGATATCTATGCCAGAGGTCCTTTAAATGTAAATCCTTGCCATTATTAGTGACCCCTTTAAACACCCTTGTCTTTTTTCTATTCCAATTGCCCTTTGGGTTCCTTTCACAAGTCAGTAGTTCACTCAGCTACATATAATTTACTAAAAGGTATTTCTTTAAGTCACTTCTAAAGACCATAATAATAAGTCTGGCCACGCTAACTTCTGTAACTGCTTATTAAGTAGACAAAACCAAAAACAAAGTTTATCTTTCTTGTATGTCTGTTGCAATGAGACATAAGGAGAATATACAGACATCTGCTACAGTTAGGGCAAACTGGAAAAACTCTGGCGATTAACTGTATTGGACACCAACTTGGAAATATATCAGTACTATACATTTAGAAAAATGAAATCCAGAGTTGCTACCCAGCTTCTTTGAGAAAATGTTTTGCCAATTCAAATACAAATACATGTGGTAGTAATCAATGTCTATGGATTTTCTAGGCTACTATTGAAATGAACGCATCTATTTGTAATGGTTTATTTCATTTAAAACATCTATTGTTTAAAATTCTAATTGTTAAAACAAAGTTTTAGACACTTCACATAAAGAGTACTAGCAGAATGAAGAGAGAAAAGGAGAAGGTGAGAAAAAAGAAGAGCAAAACTGTGAAAGAAGAAGGAAAAAGAGAAGGTATAAAGTGGAAAAAAAGAATTGGGGGTGCAGAGAAGTAGTCTGAGAGTGAGACAAAGTTGGAGGTTGAGACGCAATAAACATGGAAAATTATGCAGAGCGCCTAAGTTAGTAACCTGTATGTAAATCACTAACAAACCTATTTCTAAAAATTATACCTTTCATCTGAGCTCCAGATTAATATTTATAATCACTTCCTGTACTCTCCCATTGGATGAACAAGACATCTCAAAAATCAACAGGTTTACATCAAACCACCATCTGTCCCTAACTCTCTCTCCTCCCCCAAACATATATATCTAAAATCTGCTGCACCCAATACTTCTCATCAGAGTAAATAACACTGTCTGTTCATCTACCAGGTCAACTGTGGCAAATTCTTTCTTTTTCTCCTTGCATATAAGATAGAAAATACTTCTCAGCCTCTTTTGCAGTTAGGTATGGCCATGTGACTGATTCTACCAGTAGAATGTGGATTAAAATGATATATGCTACTTCCAGATCTGACTCCTTCACACTCTCTCTCTGCCTTTGTCTGACAGCCAGAGAGGCACAGAATCCAGTGGAAGACTCAGAAGCTCTAGAATGAAAAGGAAGCAGCATAGGTCCCTGAATGACTTAGAATAAAGTCTTCCCCTATGGCAGACTTTTAGCAGACTGATACATGAGCAAGAAATACATCTCTATTGTATGGAGGCATTGACCTTTGGGAGAATTTTAAAGACTAACCTTCCCAATTCAACTGGTATCTTGAAATAAGGAGTTCTGATAACAAACATGGAAAATACATGGCATTGACTTACCAGTTGGAAACCAAGCAGTAAAGAAGCAGCCATCATAGGTTCTGAAAAGATGACAATATATGTTATACAACGGCAAAATATTTAGTAAAACCATTGCCTGTTATCCACATGACAACAAAATCTCAATATCTAGGAGGAGCTAGAAAGAATCAGCATGTTGTGTGTTACTTGCTACTGGCTTCCTCAGGCAAGGTATTACAAGAAGGGGAAGAGCTTTAAAAAGAATTGCCTTATTCTTGCCCTGCCCCTGAGCTCACCGGTATCTTTTTTTTAGATTCCATATATATGCATTAGCATACAGTATTTGTTTTTCTCTTTCTGGTTTACTTCACTCTGTATGACAGACTCTAGATCCATCCACCTCATTACAAATACCTCAATTTCATTCCTTTTTATGGCTGAGTAATATTCCATTGTATATATGTGCCACATCTTTATCCATCCTACATGGGGGAGTGGGGTGGAGGGCGAAGGGGAAGCTGGGATGAAGTGAGAGAGTAGCATTGACATATATACACTACCAAATGTAAAATAGCTAATGGGAAGCTGCTGCATACCACAGGGAGATCAACTCGATGATTGGTAATGACTTACAGAGGTGCGATAGGGAAGGTGGGAAGGAGTCGCGGGAGGGAGGGGATATGGGGATATATGTATAAATACAGGTGATTCACTTTGTTGTACAGCAGAAACTGGCACAACAGCGTAAAGCAATTATACTCCAATAAAGAGCTAAACAAACAAACAAAAACCAAAACAACAACAAAAAAGAACTGCTTTATTTCAAGCAGAAATTAAAAAGAAGTATAGAAGTTTAGAAAAGCCCACTGCTTCTAGACCTCTAGTAATGAAAGATTGAGAAAAGCTTCCAGCAAAAGGTTTTCAGTAAAACTTCTCAGTGAAACAAAATAAAAACCTTGTGGCAAAGCTTGAATAAGGGTCCTAACCTCCTCCCCATGCTTATCAGTGCCGAGAGCCTCAGGTTGCCACTAGTATGCTGAGAGAGAAATATGAGAGAGAAGATTATTTTAAAAGGATGAATAAAAACAAATATGAGAACTAGTGAGAAAAGACCTAGGAAAGAGTGTGGTTATCGGTGCATGGAACTGACTGGAAACAGTAAGATCGGGGACACACTACTGGCTTGCCTCGTTTTCTCGCACTTTGCAGGTATTGCATTTTTTACAACTTGAAGGTTTGTGGCAACCCTGCTTCAAGCTAGTCTATTGGTGCCACCTTCTTAAACAGTATTTGCTCACTTTGTGTCTCTGTGTCCTACTGAAATGACACAAAATATTGTGTTTGGTAATTCTCAAAATATTTCAAACTTTTCATTATTATTATATTTTATGATGATCTGTTATCTTTGATCTTAATATTATAATCATTTTGGGCCTCCATCAGTAAATGTGCGTGAGCTCTGGCTGCTCCACCGACTGGCCTTCCTATCTCTCTCATTCTTTTTGGAGGTGAGTTAGTAACCCTACAGTGTTCTCTAAGTGTTCAAGCGAAACTTGAAACTTGAAACTTGAACACTGTCTCTCACTTTAAATCAAAAGCTAGAAATGACTAAGCTTAGGAAGGAAGGCATGTCCAGAGCCAAGATAGGCTGAAAGCGAGGCCTCTTTCTCCAAACAGTTAGCCAAGTTGGGAATACAAAGAACAAGTTCTCCAAGGGAATCAAAAGCGCTACTCCAGCGAACACATGAATGATAAGAAAGCAAAACAGTCTTATCGCTGATATGGAGAAAGTTTGAGTGGCCTGGAGATAGGACCAAACCAGCCACAGAATTCCCTTAAGCCAAAAACTAATCCAACGCAAGACCCTAACTCTTCATTTCTATGAAGGCTGAGTCAGGTGAGGAAGCCACAGAAGAAAAGTTTGAAGCTAGCTGAGATTGATTCATGAGGTTTAAAGAAAAGAAGCTGTCTCTATAATACAAAAATGCAAGGTGAAGCAGCAAATGCTGGTGTGGAAGCTGCAGTGATCTGGCTAAGATTGTTAATGAAGGTGGCTACACTAAACAACAGATTTTCAATGTCTATGAAACAGCTTTATATTGGAAGAAGATGACATCTAGGACTTGCATAGCTAGAGAGGAGAAGTTAATGCCTGGCTTCAAAGATTCAAATGACAGGCTGACTCACTTGTTAGGAACTAATGCAGATGGTGACTTTAAGTTGAAACCAATGCTCATTTCCCATTCTGAAAATCCTAGGGCCCTTAAGAAGTATGTTAAATCTACTCTGCCTGTGCTCTATAAATGAAACAACAAAGCCTGGGTGACAGCACATCTGTTTACAACATGGTTTCCTGAATATCTGAAGCCCACTGTTGAGACCCACAACTCAGAAAAAATTCTCTCAAATATTCATTGACAGTGCACCTGGTCACCCAAGAGCTCTGATGGAGATGTACAAGGAGATTCATGTTTCCATGCCTGTTAACACAACATCCATTCTGCAGCCCATGGATCAAGCAATAATTTCAATGTTTAAGTCTTATTATTTCAGAGAAACATTTTGTAAGGCCATAGCTGCCATAGATAGTGATTCCACTGATGGATCTGGGAAAAGTTAAGTGAAAACCTCTGGAACGGATTTTCCCTTCTAGATGTAATTAAGAACATTTGTGATTCGTGGGAAGAGGTCAAAATATCAACATCCACAGGAATTTGGAAGAAGTTGATTCCAACCCTCGTGGATGACTCTGAGAGGTTCAAGACTTCAGTGGAGGAAGTAACTACAGATGTGGTGGAATAGCAAGAGAACTAGAATTAAAAGTGGAGCCTGAAGATGTGACTGAATTGCTGCCGTCGCCAATAAAACCTTAATGGATGAAGGGTTGCTTCTCATGGATGAGCGAAGTTTGAGGTGGAATCTACTCCTGGTAAAGATGCTGTGAAGATTGTTGACATGACAACAAAGGATTCAGAATACTACATGAGCTTATTTGACAAAGCAGTGGCAAGGTTTGAGAGGACTGACTTCAATTTTGAAAGAAGTTCTACACCAGGTCAAATACTATCAAGCAGCATTGTGTATGACAGAGAAATCATTTGTGAAAAGAAGAGTCAACCAATGAGGCAAACTTCATTGCTGTCTTATTTTAAGAAATTGCTAAAGCCACCCAACCTTCAGCAACCAGCATCAGTCAGTAGCCATCAAACATCAAGGCAAGACCCTCTACCAGCAAAAAAATAGTAGGACTTGCTGAAGATTCTCAGATGATGGCTAGTATTTTTTAGGAATAAAGTATTTGTTAATTAAGGTAGGTACATTTTTTTAGCCATAATGTTTTTGCACAATAGACTGTAGTATAGTGTAAACTTTCATATGCACTGGAAAACCAAAAAATTCATGTGACTCACTTTATAGTGCAATTTACTTTATTGCAGTGGTATGGAACCAAACCCACAATATCTCCGAGGTATAGCTTAATTTTTGAGACAGTTGTACTGACAAAGAAATTATGAACCTGGTCTATATACACATATAAGGGTTCAGGGACCCTAAAACATCTCTCAAGCAAGAATGGGCTCTCAAAGCTGCACATCCTTCAAGAAAGGCAAACTCCCCACCATCTACTTCAGATGCAGTCGAGAAAGATACGGACAGGCAACAACTTCCCAGAGGACAGAACCAGGGGTCATGAACTAAGGAGTTTCTCTAAGACTGCAGAATTGGGACAATCAATGAACTTCCCCTACCTCCAAGATAAGGAACCTCTCATAATGTCTATCCAGTGAATTTCAAAATGGCTACACACCAGTGACTGAATGCTACCCATTCTGCCTCTTTCTGAATGGGAGTGTTTATTTGTGCTTATTTAGTCACTGTAACACCATTGTATGTGGGTAGAGGGCAGGTAGAAAATCTGTTATCTTACTCTATAACTCACCAAACTACGAGGAGCAACATCTCTCACTATAAATCATCTGGAGATTCTGCACTCTGAGCAGGATAAATGACTAGATGGGACTCTAGGTTGTTTCCCTTGTAAAAAAGGATGTCTTCTATATGAGAGAGGAATCGTGAAAAATACACTTGGTGGTTGGAAGGGCAGACTGTGCTTGTGGCTTCAGCAAAGTTTATTTTCTCCTCCTTTTGGACATCCAGAGATACTACATTTCTCAGGCTCCTTTGCAATTAGTGTGGCCATATGAATGAGTTCAGACCAATGATGTGGCAGAAGTGATGTATTTACAATCTCCATGAGCAGACGCTAAGAATCTCCCTACAGTCTTCTACCTTCTTTCTGTTTCTGTGTCAACCAGCTGAATGAAGGATCAGAGGAGGACTCTGAGGCCCTATGGGATTCTGGAGCCAAGACATGGAAGGAGTTTGCCTCCCTGAGGGAATGATTTGGAAGAGTGACACCCCACTACCAATGTGCTCTGGACAGTGCCATGAGAAAAAATAAATCTTTATTAGGTTAAGTGCATTGAGACTTTGAAGTTATTACAGCAGTTAGTCAACTTTGACTAATCTCTCTCAAGCTGAATATTGAAAATTCACCTCAATATTCTCACCTCTTTTGTATGTATCATTTTTATGATATGTCTATTTTGGTGCCTAAGTGTATTTCAAATCCTTCTCTTTCTCACTGTCCCTATTGCCACTGTCTTAACTCAGGTCCTTATAATTGTGCGTCAGAATTATTGATACAGTCTTCTAATCAATAGCCCTATATTCCAGTTCACTGTCTATACTCCTAATCTTCTTGGACACTGCTTCCAGCAAATTTTATAAAATGCAAATCTCCCTACTCAAGATTCTTCAGTGGCTTCTCAATGCCTTCAGAGAGATTCCAAATGCCTCAGCAGGGACTATAAGAGCTTTCACGATTTTGTCACTGTCTACCGCCCTGGCCTCATTTCCCTCACTCCAGCACATGCTCTCAGAACATCCTCCATATAAGAGTATGCTCTAGGTTTTCCAACTATGCGGCTTCCTTAGGTAATGACTGACAGCCTGATTGCCTCCTTAGGATGTGAATAAACAACAGGTTCTTGCTCTCATTAAATTACTCTGGAACCCACATGCTTTATCCACTGGTACCCTCATTCCTCACTCTTCATCCATGATCCCAACTGCTTTTCCTTTTTCATTGATGAATCCTTGGTCCGTTTCCTATCAGTGTCTTAATTTCACACACATTTAGAATAGTGACCAATCCTATTTCTCCTAACACTAGTCTGACTCCACTTGACTTCATCAGCAATGCTGTATTCCCACTGATGGCTTGCAGGGTAACACCCTCCACTGTGCCAGCAATGACATTCTCTGCTCTTTCCCAAGGCAATCAAGCCTCGACATTGCTCCGAGTTTTCCCACAATGGAAACTTTGTCTGTGTTCCCCTCCTTCTGGGGGTTGAGAACAAGACTGGAACGTGGGCTTCTTCAAACATCCATTCCAGCATCCACCCTCTGTACTCCATTTAGGACATGTCCTCCCATTATTTTGCCTGGAAATTCCCAGTCACCTTGAAACCCCAATTCAAACATTACCTCTTTTGTAAAACTGTCCTTGATCATCCAAGAGGTTTTACCTTCTTTTCTTCATATTCCCATAGCACTTTTTAAGACTCCTATTTTATCACTAATTTATCGCATTTCAACAGTTTGTTTCTTGTTCATCTCTCTCTAGAGTGTACATTGAGGATAGGACATTGTCTTCTTCATTCTTGTTTGCATGGTTCTTACCATAAGCAGGTGTGATTCTTCAATAACTAGACTCATAAAATCACTGATCCCTAAAATGTAGTTGAGGAAGAGCAGAAACAGTGAGATTCAGCTTGTCAGCAGGGAGAATTAAAAACACTAAGCTGGGTCAAAAGACCTGATTCAGTCACTATCTCCAGGAGCAATGAGCAAAGCATCTTAAACTCCCTAGATCAACTTGAAGGGTTTTCCAACTCCAAATTCTAGCTACCACCCAGACATATTCCTCCCATACCAAGAGAAGAGGGAGATGGAGACACGTTCAACAACTTACCATGGACAACACCAGACTCTGCACAGAATTTCTTTGGAGTTTGGTGTGATCTAACTCTGAGCAACTCACTTTTCACACATTAGTGCTAGTAATACTTTGTCAATCAGAATTTTACTTACTACATCTTCTCCCTCTAGTAAAATTAAAACTTCTTGGTGGCCTTCTCTAAACTCTGTATTTTCATGAACACATCTTTCTTTTTTTTTTTAAGTCTGTCTGATCACTGTCCAGCTTCCAAATTAACAAGAGCTTCTTCAAAGGTTTTGCCATTTCACTTATAGTTACCTTCGACTATGTAGACAGAAATACATTGGTTTTAAATATAATTATTTCCAAGTCAGAAGTTAGCTGCTTCATGAGAAATATCTTACTTGTAGGAGAAAATTGCCAATGCTATTTGGCTTGGTTTAGCCCAACTTGGATAAGGGGTCCAAATCTGTCATAACTGATACATGCCCAAGCTTTTACTCAAAGAGGGAGGGACACGTGCATGTTATCAAGTCATTACCTCATTACTGCCATCAGTTCTATGTGTGTGCTGGGCAGCAGCATGTCTGTCTGCTGGAAGCCTGAGAATGAAAGTTTAATGCCAACAGTTATCAGGCTGCTGGGAAAATGGTAAAAGCTAGACTGTGGTAAGATTAAGATTCAACTATCTACACAAGGAAGCTTAGAAAGCTTGGGGAAAAAAGTTGGCCTCGTGAGCAAGTAGATTTTATGCTCCTTTAATGAATTTAAAAGTTTTAATATACACACATAAATAAATGTATCAATTTTTCAAAAAGGTCTGACATTTCACACACCTAATAGAAAAAAAACTTCAGAGTTTCAACTACTGATTATAGTTAGAAATGTATCTCAAAGTTCCCATCAAAGTTAGAAATGTGTCTTGAAGTTCCTTTTAAATTAATATATAATTTTAAATGTGTCTTCAAGTTCTGGGAAAGAAACTTCGTCTTGTTTCCTTTTTATTTTAGGAAGATTTTAAACATCAAAACCATGTCAGACGTGCAGAATGGGGATATTGAATAGTTTTCTTTCTTTCCCACCGGGTCTTAATTATTGGGGATCCTAGATCCTATTTTCCCCCATATCAGCAGGGAGTTGCAGAAATGATGCTAGCCAGACTGTGGGAACAAAGACCAAAGTGTGACTTCTCCATGCATTTTTCTCCATTAAGCCAGAGCCATATGAGACTGTGGAAATTTCTGCTCTTTTTGGCTCCATTTTCCCAAACATACACTATCTGTGGTTTAAGATACAAGTCCTATATTTTTCCAAAATTCAAGAAAAGCCAAACACCCCATAAAACTCATTAGTCAGTTAAACAAATATCTAGTGTCTCAGTGCCTAGGAATATTCAGCAACAAATGTGATAATTGATGCGGATATTTTTAGTGACCCTATTTCCATTCCTTAAATTTAGTATCAGAGCAAAACCAATGAATACACATGTAAATTTTGACATCTTGAAAAACTCTACAGCAGATAGAGTTTTTATTCCCTGACTGACTCTTCAAATTCCTGAAACTAAAATTTTTTTCAATGCAGCATAATGGTATATTCAAGGAGGGGAGATAAAAGATAAATCATACCCAAATACCTTTAGCATGAATAAAATTCTAAAATTGAGTTGAGGACTTCTCTGGCGGTCCAAAGGTTAAGACCTCACGCTTCCACTGCAAGGAGCATGTGGGTTTGATCCCTGGTTGGGGAGCTAAGATCCCACATGGCTCAGGGCCAAAAAAACCAAAACATAAAACAGAAGCAATATTGTAACAAATTCAATAAAGACTTTAAAAAAAATAGCCCACATCAAAGAAATCTTTTTTAAAAAATAATACATAAATAAAAATAAATAAAATTGAGTTGACAGCCACAACCTCTCAACCCCCAGATTCCCGAGGTCATCAGTGGTTTGTCGCAGAATCCTTGCTATTTCTTCTATTAAGAGTCACAGTCTAATTCCCCCCTCCTTGAAATGGGACTGGCCTTGGTGCATTGATTGATGAGTAGAATGAGGCAGATGGGTTGTTCTGGCACTTCTGAGACTAGGAGATAAGAAGCCTGGCAACTTCTTCCCAGACCTTTGGAACACTCTATATGGGAGCCCTGAGCCACCATGTAGGACATCTGACCACCCTGAAGCCACCACGCTGTGGAAGCTCAAGTCACGTAAAGAGGTGCCAGAGGGGGAGACCCTACATGGGGAGAGAAAGGCCTAGGAACAATCAAATACATGGCTGAGCAAACTGCCTTGGAAGTGGATTCTCCAGCTCTAAATGCCTCAGCTGATGCCACAACTGGATTAGAGACAAACCATCCACCGAGCCCAGCTCAGAAAATCCTGAGCAAAATGAAAGGGCTATTTGAAGCCATTAGCTTTCGGGGTGCTGTGTTATACAGCAATAGATAAAATACTACAGAGTTCGGTACCTGGATTGGGAAGTCATTACAACAAAAACCTAAAACATGTGACGTTGGCTTTCAGACCCCGCAGCGAGCAAAAGTTGGAAGGGCGTCTTCACTGGGCTTGAAGGACTATGGGGAAACAATGACTGCAGACTGGAGGGAAAGGCCACCTCTGTTTTGTAGTGGTAGGAAATTTGGCAACACTATGTCCTTCTGAAATTTACAAAAAAGTCAATATATCTCATGAACTGATGGATTTGTCTAAAGAGATTGCCAGTTACAACGCTAAAAGTGACAACCAGCCCTTTACACCCGTGTATGAGAATGTACCAAAAGAAAGAAATGGATTTTTTAAAAAAAAACTGTTCAGCTTTCAAGCAGATCTCAGAAGAAATATAAAGGAACCAGAATTTGCTGGATTTAAAACAAACAAACTGTTTTTAAATCCTGGTTTTTCCAACCAGCAAAAGACTCTCAAAATAAGAAATGGCCTCCAGGTAAGTACCAAATTTGGGGCACTACCAGTAAAGCATGGCCATAAGGTAAGGATACCAAGAATATGGCTAAGAAAGATGAAAGGATGTATATATTAGGGCTTCTCAAGTTCTTAAGGTCCTGCCTCTCAGATCCTCTCTCCTAAATAAAAGGGCCTCTAAAAATATTTTTTTATAAATTTACTTATTTAATTATTTATTTTTTATTGGCTGCACTGGGTCTTCATTGCTGTGCTTCGGCTTTCTGTATTTGTGGAGAGCGGGGGCTACTCTTCATTGCAGTGCACAGGCTTGTCTTGTTGTGGAGCATAGGCTCTAGGCTCATGGGCTTCAGTAGTTGTGGTGCACAGGCTTAGCTGCTCCGTGGTGTGTAGGATCTCCCTGGATCAGGGTTCGAACCCGTGTCTCCTGCATTGGCAGGCAGATTCTTAACCACTGCGCCACCAGGGAAGCCCGGGCCTCTAAAAATCTTATGGATATTGTTCCCAAGAATTCTGACTCTCTGTCCTCGGTTTAAAAAAATAAAAATAAAAAAGGCTGATTTTGGAAAGAAGCATGGTCTGGCTTTGGACTAATGGGGTGGATTATAATTTGATACACACAAATCCACAAAATTTTTAGAGAAGTTATGTTGGTTTGAACTACAATGACAAATGAAAAGATGCCTTTGAAGCCTTGATTTGGGGGTGGGGGGTGAGGGAGGAGGGAAAAAGCAGAATAAGAAAACTAGTCAGCTGGAAATAAGGACCATTCCTTATGGAAAAGGAAGGATGACTGGGTGGGCAGTTCCCACAGGCAGAGCAAATAGCCCCGGAGAATCAATCTCAGGGAGCAGGACTGGGCCAAAATCAAGGCAGTGTCTGCACACGCCCAGCTGGATTTCATCACTGCTGTGACCCAGTACGTGCTTGTATGGATTCCACTCCCGAACCCCCCACCCCCCATTTGAACTAAGACATCTATTGTGGTTCTCCTATGGCAGTGCTACCATGTTATGCTGGGTGTTGCAGAGAGGCAGAAAACTCATCTCTCTAGCTCACTGGTCTTCAGCCTTGTACTCAAGAAACTTCACCCGAGAAATTTAGCCATATCTGGACCTGAATTGGCTGATCAGATCCCAGACTTCAAGCTAATGCTGAAAAAGGATGAGACTGAGAGGTTTGGAGATATGTGAATAAATTGTGTGTTTTGGAGGAAATGGAAATAATTTGGGGTCAAAGGGCAGACTGTGATAGATTCACACTGACCACAAATTCCTTGCTACTTCTCCCATTGAAGCCTGACTGGCCTTAGTGTCTTGCTTGACCTAGGGAATATAGTGTAGGTGACGTAGCGGGACTTCTGAGGCTAGATTATGGGAAGGCTTGCAGCTTCTGCCAGGGACTATCGGAATGCATTCTCCGAGAGCCCTGAGCCGTCATGTAAAATATCCATCTTCAAGCCACCAAGCTGTGAGAAGCGGAAGTCACCTGCAGAGACCCTGTTGGGTAAGACACACGTGGAGTGAAAGGCCGAGGAGCACTGAGGCGCCAAATAGGTGCATGAAGACCATGCGTGGAAGTGGACGCTGCAGCCCAAGCTGCCCTTGACGACATCATATGGAGCCATCTCTAAATTCCTCATCTACTTTAGTGAGAGGAAAGAAAGAGAAAGAAAGGGTCCCTTTAAGCCAGTAAGTTTTGATAGTTTGTTCCACACCAACAAAGAACCAGAACATTTTTCTTGCTTATTTCCCTACCATGTTGATTACCGATTTAAAGTCTATTTTAGGGACTTCCCTGGTGGCACAGTGGTTAAGAATCCACCTGCCAATGCAAGGGACACGGGTTTGATCCCTGGCCCGTACACATGGAGCAACTAAGCCCGTGCACCACAGCTGCGGAGCCTATGCTCTAGAACCCATGAGCCACAACTACTGAGCCCATGTGCTGCAACTACTGAAGCCCACGCGCCTAGAGCCCATGCTCTGCAAGAAGAAGCCACCGCACCGAGAAGCCCACACAGCGCGACCAAGAGTAGCCCCCATTCACCACAACTAGAGAAAGCCCACGCAGCAACAAAGAGCCAACACAGCCATAAATAAGTAAATAAATAAATCAATAAATCTTAAACACACACACACACGTAAAGAATAATCTCTTTGGGATCTTTAAAAAAAAAAAGACACATACTTCTAGAGCTACCCTAATAGAACTCACGGTGTTTTTCCTTTCACCTTAGGTAATTATTTAACTACAAACATGAGTACTCCTTACTATCTTATCCTTTGAAAACATGCAGCCAAAACTGAACTCATGATTCCATGGAATACTCTGCTTTTCAACCACAGCATATGTTGATGTTACCCATTAGCTGGCAAATGCCGTTTTGTTCCCTATCTTTTTTTTTTTGATAAAAACAGATAACATTTCTGTCCTATCTTACCATATTGGTCCAGGTGACATTTGTCATTTGGCTTAAAGACTACAAGTTTTCTCTTCCATTTGACTATTGCAACTGAAATGTATTTCCATGCCAGGGGGAAGCCCAGGTCACACAGAGAGGCCCTGTGCAGATTTTCTAAAGTACTGTCAGGCAGTAGGAGTTGGCAAGACATATCCAGCTAGATGTCAAGATTTCAGTGGACCCCTGCCCACTGTGTGTCTCCCTTTTCCACCAGCACTACCACCGTTTTGAATAAGGATGTCTAGAGCAGTTATCCTATGCTGGCCCTTCCATGGCATGTTGATTATTGTAGGCAAGCCATTTGTCTCTTCAGTTCACAGGTCCTCTGACCAAGAGGAATGAGACTCAAGGAGCCGTACCTCATGATTCACACCCACAGAGCTCATCAGACCTGGACCCGATTTTGATAGTGAGATTCTAGACCTCAAGCCTGAGTCCAAGGCTGAAATGAAATGAGATTTCAGAAGTCTTAGAAGAAAGGTGAGTATATTTTGATGAAGATATTGCTATGGTAATAGAGTGCTGACTGTAGACATTTTCCAAAAATGGCTATAGCAGTATTTTTAGTCGCACATGCTCTTCTAGAAACTGCCACTCCTCCATTAAGAATTACGGTCTCTTTCCTTTCCCTTTGAACTTGGACTAGCTTTTGCAACTGCCTGAATGAACAGAACGTGCCAGAAGTGATGCTTGTGTGACCTCTGAGGTTAAGTCATAAAGGGCAATGAGGTACACACACACACACACACACACACACACACACACACACACACCCTTCCTTCTCCCCCCATCTCATCTCTCTTGCAAAATGCTCTCCCTCGGAACCCCGTCACTATGTTGTAAGGAAGTTCAGGCCACGTACAGAGGCCCACGTGTCTACACCACTTGGCAACAGTTCTTGTCATGGCCTCAGTCCGTCGACAGCCAGCAACGAACCATCAGAATGTGGATGGGCGCGTCTTCAGGTGATTCCAGCCTCCAGACTGCAAGCTGCCCCAGCTGCTGTCACATGGGAAAGAAACTCACCATCGAGCTCTGCCCAAACTGCAGCTGTACGAACAAAATAAATGCCGTCATTAAGTCATTACGTTTTGGGAAATAGACTTTAAAGCCTATCAAGAAGACAACGTTTCTTCCTCCCATACCAGAAACGCAAATATCCCTGTCACAACGTATGTTTATAGAAACGATTGCATACTTGGATGAAGAAAAATTAAAATTTTCTATGAGGATGACCTACTCCAGACTATCTCCCAGTCCTTGCCAGAACTGTAAGGAGTATTGCTGTGTTTGAAAACACAGATGCTCCCTGTTTATTATTAAAGGCAACAGCGTTCCTGGCTGGGTTGGAATCGAGACTCAGAATGTCACAGCATGAGGTCAGTCTCACCCCACTCCCCACACGGGCTACAGCTCCTCGAATCCTCTCCACAACGGTGAACGTATTTACTCAATTCCTCCATGGAATTTTTACTGGGTGCCTGGAGTATGCCAAGGACTGTTCCATAAGCTGAGCGTACGTCAACTACAAATAAAATAACATCAATAAAAAAAAGATCCCCTGCCCTCCTGGACCTTAACATTCTCTTCAAGAGAAACAACTCAGGCAGTGAAAAGCCCAAAAGCACTTATTCCAGCCCAAGGGAGGTTGTACTTGAACCTACACTGGCCCAGCCTCCTGGAGTTCTGTGCACTATGGGAAGGTGAAGGCTGTGTAGGAAAACTAAAAGCCCTGAGTCTAAGCAGCATTGTGAGACCCTCCCCAGGCCAGGGAACTGGGTGGTAAGACACAAATATTTAGGAAACAAAATATTGCTAGGAACGTAAGTCATTCTTCCATATGACATCTCCTTTCCTTGCCTATACAGGACCTGTGCTCTCTCCTCCCACCTAATCCTCAGAAAAATACATGTTTTTAAGCACTTTTTATTTTGAATTAATCAAACTTACTGAAATGCTGCAAAAATAGCACAAATCACATTTTTCCTAAACAGCTTGAAAATAATGTGTTAATGGATGCCTCACCACCCTGGCATATATTTGTGTTTATTTCGTATAAATAAGGGCATTCTCCTACATAACTCTAATATCACCACCAAAATTATGAAAATAACACGGATGCTTATCTATATCTCATTCTTAGAACTGATTCAAATGTCACCAGTTAATGAACACAATTTCTGAAAGAACTGTGTGTTCCTTCATTTATTGAGTACCTACTCTTCTTCCCCAGGCACCACTCTGACCAGCATTCTGGGCAGATGCGATGCATCAGTGGACGAAACAGATAAAGATCCCTGCCCTTGTGGGGCTTATATTCCAGTGGATGGAAAGAGGAAAAGATTAAAAATGATAATAAGTAAATTACAGAGTACATCGGATTTACACAGACAACGGCTATGGGGAAAAACGTAGACGAGGATAAAGGAATTGGGGTGGTAGGGAGAGAAGTTTGCAATTTCAAACAGGGCAGCCAGGATTGGCCTCATTGAGAGGCCAACTGACACTTTTTTCCTAAATCTCCTGAAGATGTGAAGGAAGCCAGGCATTTCGCCATGGATGGAGTATTCTAGGTACATGTGAGTAAGAAAGTACAATGAGTGAAGGGTGAGCCACAAGAGATGAGGTCAGAACAGCAAAGACCTTTATGTTTCTATAAAGACTTTGTCTTTGATTGAGTGAAATCATATGAATGGATAAACAAAATGTGGTATATATATACAATGGAATACTTCTCAGCCATAAAAAAAATAATGCCATTTGCAGCAACATGGCTGCAACTAGAGATGATCATACTAAGTGAAGTAAGTCATACAAAGACAAATATCATATAATTTATTTGTGGGATGTAAAATATGATACAAATGAACTTATTTACAAAAGAGAAACAGACTCACAGACATAGAAAACAAACTTATGGTTACCAAAGGAGAAAGAAGGGGAGGAATGAATTAGGATTTGGGGATTAGCAGACACAAACTACTATACATAAAATAGATAAATAACAATGTCTCTATCCTATAGCATAAGGAACTATATTCAGTATCTTATGATAAACCATAACGGAAAAGAATGTGGAAAAGAATATATCAATATGTATAACCGAATCACTCTGCTGTACTCCTGAAACTAACACAACATTGTAAATCAACTACACTTCAGTAAAAAATAAACAAACGAGTGAAATCAGGAGCCATTGCAGAATTTTCAGGGAAGGAATGACAGGAGTGGACAGTCAGAATTGCTGGCTGCAATGTTGAGAAACAAGCTGTAGGGTGAGCTATGGTAGATGCAGGGGGACCAGTTAAAGACCACTACAGTAATCTAGGTAAGAGATTACGGTGGCTTGTCCATGGTAGTACCAGGGGGTAGGTGAAAAATAATCAGACTCTGAATATTTCCAAGAGGTAAGGGGGAAAAGGCACCCACCTGTCTATGGGTCTAAGAGAGGGATGAGTCGTGAGTGATGAAGAGAGAACTTTAAGGTGGTGGCAGGCAAAGCGGCCATCCAGACCAACCAAGGAGGGTCAGTGCCACCATGTGAATGACCTCAAGGGAAACAGTGTGCAGCACCCCAGTGCAGCGGAGACCCAGGGCAGGTGGCTCAGACTCCAAGCAGCAGGAGTAGAGGAATCAGGCTCGTGCAGATTTTGAGAATCTTTATCCTAAGTGTCTGTTTGCTGAAATGAATCACATAATTTGGAAGGTCTGGTGTGATGCTTTTTGTTCTGAATTCTATATCAAAACTACTGATTTAGCTTCCCTGGTGGCAAAACCTCACAACTTCATTGTGTTTATTGTGGTATTTCATCATTCCCACTTTCACTCCAAAACTATGAAAGTATGAAGAAAAAAAATGTTAAAGGCTGGAACAAATTACAAAACAGGAATGGAAGACTTCTTAACACACATCAGCCCCATAGAGAGTGCCCTTTGTCAAATGGAAGACTTCTTAATACACATCAGCCCCATAAAGAGTGCTCTTTGTCACCGTTCAGCTTCTAGCTTCCATTCTGAGGCTTCTTTCTTTACCTTTTAAAAGATTGAGAAGCATTATTGGCTTAAGGTCATAATACACTGGGCTCTCCCTTCGGATGCTTTTGGCAGGTATTTTTATTTGAGGAAATCTCTTGACTTAATACCGGTTTTATTAATACGGTGAGGTTGTAAGCTCCATGAAGTAATGTGGACATGGGTATTAACACAAAGATCTTCTGAGGCAATGTCTTCCCTACGACACAATTTTCCACTGACTTGCCCTCCACCCAACAGAGAGGAAGAGTCAGGGCCTTGTGTCTCCAAACACCTACCATTTAATGAAGGAGGAAAAAATGAGGAGCTGGAGAACAAGGGTAGATAACAAGTTTGCCTTACTCTGATTTTTTTTTTTCAATTTTTTTTTAGCTCTTTATTGGAGTATAATTTCTTCACACTGTTGTGCCAGTTTCTGCTGTACAACAAAGTGAATCAGCTGTATTTATACATATGTCCCCATATCCCCTCCCTCTTCAGCCTCCCTCCCACCCTCCCTATCCCACCCCTCTAAGGCATCACCCATCATCGAGTTGATCTCCTTCTGTTATGCAGCAGCTTTCCACTAGCTATCTGTTTTACATTTGGTAGTGGATATATGTCAATGCTACTCTCTCACTTCAACCCAGCTTCCCCTTCACCCCCACCCCCACCCCGTGTCCTCAAGTCCATCTCTACATCAGCATCTTTATTCTTGCCCTGCCACTGGGTTCATCAGTACCATTGTTTTTTTAGATTCCATATATATGAGTTAGCATATGGTATTTGTTTTTCTCTTTCTGGCTTACTTCACTCTGTATGACAGACTCTAAGTCCATCCACCTCACTACAAATAACTCAATTTCATTCCTTTTTATGGCTGAGTAATATTCCATTGTATATATGTGCCACATCTTCTTTATCCATTCATCTGTTGATGGGCATTTAGGTTGCTTCCATGTCCTGGCTATTTTAAGTAGTGCTGCAGTGAACATTATGGTACATGTTTCTTTTTGGATTATGGGTTTTTTCCCTTCCCCAAGAAAAGAAGCCAATTGACACTATTCTCTGGAATCTCCAGAAACTGTCAGAGGCTGAAATTTCAGTTATTTCCATAAGCCTCTTTTGGTATATGAACATTTTAAGAGTATCCTCAAATTTTTGATAAATTTTATTAAAATGAGGGAGATGATACATGAAAGGGGAAAAGTGATGGCTACGTGGATTTATTTCCATTATTAGAATTAACATTCTCCAAGTTTTCTACTTGGAGAATGTTTTCCTCCCTCCACATCACTCAGTCACGGAGGCCTGTGTTAACATTCCTATTGACAGTATCTCTGGAATTCCTTTTCCATTGCTAGTCTCTACCTTGATGCCACCACACCCCCATCATTACTCTTGGGTCACAGCGGTGGTCCCAGATCTGACTTTCTACATCTCTTCTTTCTCCTTCACCCTGGCTTCCGAATTAATCTTCCTCACACACTTTCATTAGGTCACTCCCCTGCTCTGAAACCTTCCATAGTTCCCCAGTGCCTACAAGGATGAAGCCCAAACGCTGTACATAGCTGCCCCCTGGTGGCCACCTGCTGACTCACTGCACTGGATTCTAGACTCAACCTTGGCTGCAGAGAATAATAGTTTCTCATGGAAGATGGAACACCTTCCTCCCTTATAAAGAAGACCAAAGGTGGGAAATTAAGAAGGTAGGAAAAAAAGCACCCATAAGGAATAACTTTATGCTCCCAAGGAGACACTAGTCTTCCTATACGGCTCTTTTAGATGGAGCTTACCATGTTGAGGTGGATTCTTCTCTGCAGTTTCCACCTTTGAGTACTACATCAACTGTGGAATTTTCTGGACAAAGCATAAATAAGAATTCCCTGACTCACAATTTAATTGGCCCCTTGACCTTCTTTCCTAAAAACATAATGCTGTAAATTAAGATTCCATTCTTGGAATAGAACATAAAATCCCTAAATTAATCGGAAAATAACTCTTAAAAACACAAAATTTGCTGTTATACACATTCAGGATGTAAGATCAAACATTTAATGTCATTTCTTAAGTGTTCCTTTGGGGGATATTTTCCTTTTTGTGGTCTGGACAAGCTAACGCGTCTTAAAGTATAAGCAGAAAGGAGTTTTAATATGGAACTATTTTGGTCTCAGTTTCAGCTGAGATCTTAATACAAGTAAGTGCCAACTACTCCAACATTCAAAAATATAATCTTTATGCAGAATTAGCAAAGTAATGGCTGAAAAAAAAATTTGTGACAGTGACCCCTCAAAAAAAAAAAACACAAAAAACCTATACCTTTATTTAAAGTATACAGAGGGTAAAATTGGAGGGCCAAGAGGAATTGGAAATTGGAAAGAGGGTTTCTTGAGACAGAGGAAGCTGTGCCGCGTTTCCATCCCCTCCTGTTTTGAGAGTGAAATGGGAGTGTGATATTGTCTTCTAACCTCAAGCCTAACATAAAGACCTTGAGGAGACCATTCAGAAAGCTCCAAATGTGTTCCCTGAGGTTTGAAGGACAAAGTGAACTGATGTGTCCGATTCACCTATGAAATCTAAGGGACAGGAGGCTGGCTGGGCAGCAGAGTACGAACCACAGCTTGAGAAAGAGTATCCTCGCCCTGGACAGAGATTCCCACGTGTGCATTTCTCAAACACCAAATGTGGGTCACGAACAACCAAGTGGCAGAGAAGTCATCTTAGATCCTGTGCAAGAGGGCCTCCTGGAGGGACAAAGAAACATCAGCAGAAAGCTACTGGAGGAACTGTTGGAATTCTCAGGAAATGACAACTGAATCCTGAGTGATCAGGACAGAAGATGCACTCATTACACGTCAGGGAAACTCATGAATAAGACCCATGAGATGGTGGAGGATGGAGGGATGTCTTCAAAGAACCCAAGCACCCCTGAGATGCTGTTGTGGTCAGTGTAAATTTTCATCATATCAGAGACATTTGAGAAAGATCCCTTCTGTACGGAGGTTTCTCAGAAAACTAAAAATAGACCTACCATATGACCCAGGAATTCCAGTCCTGTGTATATATTGGAAAGAAACAAAAACACTAATTTGAAAAGATACATACACCCCAATGTTCACAGGAGCATTATTTGCAATTGCCAAGGTATGGAAGCAACCTAAGCGTCCATCAACAGATGTATGGATAAAGAAGATGTAGTATATACATACAATGGAATACTACTGGATTATAAAAAGAAGGAAATGTTGCCACTTGTAGCAACATAGGTAGACTTGGAGGGCATTATGCTAAGTGAAATAAGACAGAGAAAGACAAACATTGTATGATATCACATACGTGGAATCTAAAAAATACAAGAAACTAGCAAATAAAACAAAAAAGAAGCAGACTCATAAAGAACAAATTAGTGGTTACAGAGGGAAGGAAGAGGAGTAACAAGGGAGAAAAAAAGGAATATTATGGGATTTTATGAAATCATGTGTGTAAAATTTTTCAAAATTGTAAAACATTATAGAATTTAAAGAATCTTTCATTTAATTAAAAAAGCAAACAACAACAACAAAAAACCAGAAAGATCCCTTCGACCTCCTCCGCTGCTTCTACCCTTACTCAGTTAACTCTAGAGAAGTCAGCCACTGACCAGGAAAGACGCAACAGGCATGGAAATAGAGAATGAGGTAACCATGGTAACCATGCCCCCTAGTCCCTGCATTCGACTAGACTTATTTCTCAACTTAATGATTAAAAGCGACTAGAGGGGTTTGTGTTACTGAAAGTGCCCAAAAAAGTCATGAGCCTACTCTACATTTCATTTGGAGGCAGAAATATAACATTCCAACTGCACTAAAACTTAGAGCAGAATGTCTTGAAATTTAATTGTCAGTGTTCATGAATGGTAGACACTGGTGGTGGATGGGACAATTTTCATGTAATTCAATCCATTTTTTCTACTTCAAGAATTCCTTGTTCTTCTGCTGGAGTAAGACCTACTTATTTCAAGAGCAAATGTCCTACGGTTGCCTGTTACGTTATAATTCCAGGTATTTTATAACACAAAGATGTATGTATCATAAAGATAAAACGTTCTGGTCAACTAAAATTATCTTAATATCTATCAATTATGACTCTCACAGTGAATTTAAGATTTGGAACTTTATAAAAAGTTGTTCTCTCATTGTTTTTGAATAGCAGACTTTTTTTCCTGCACGTGTCTGAACATGCAAGAACAAAATCTGCTTGATTTCTCTGTACTCTAAGAACATTCTCCTTAAGTCTAGAAGTGCAAACTTCAGATCATTGCCACCTTCAGCTCACAGGTAACTGTAGAACTGAGAGTGAATGTTGTCGATACTGTTATAGCATGACAATATGAGTTATGGCAGAGTCAACATCCAAACGGTAAGAAACCTCAGCCGCCATTAGGGCTAGAAGATACCCTTGTATTAATGATACTCAGAAAGCCATAAGGGGGTCTGTGGCCACTTCCTTTGCCCCTGCAGTTGGTCTAATATTTAGCAAGCATCTGCTGAATGAGGGGATACGTGGGATATGGTGAGACCAATGTGTTGGATATCTTTTTTATATAAATTTATTTATCTATTGGCTCTGTTGGATTTTTGTTGGGGCAAACGGGCTTTCTCTCGTTGCTCTGAGCAGGGGCTACTCTTCGTTGCCGTGCATGGGCTTCTCATTGCGGTGGCTTCTCTTGTTGCAGAGCATGGGTTCTAGGCACAGGCTCAGTAGTTGGGGCGCACTGACTTAATTGCTCTGCGGCATGTGGGATCTTCCTGGACCAGGTATCGAACCCGTGTCCCCTGCATTGGCAGGCAGATTCTTAACCACTGCACCACCAGGGACGTCCCGGAGGTGCTGGATATTAAAGAGACCTGTGTGAGGAAGTTTAGTTTTCACCCAACATCTGTCATTCATCATACCAAGTGAAAAGATAAAATTGGTTTCATGTTACATGTATTTTAAAGGATATATCTGTGCTTTTAAATATGAATGCTACTCTGCCTGGAATTTGTGTAGCACTTGTTTATCTACTAGATTATAATATCTGCAAGGGAAAGGGACTGACACTTCTTTTTAACCATCCAAAGATACATGGAATGTTGATCCTGCTGGGCTGAGTATAAGAGTAAATTAAAAATCCAGCTAAAATATAATTCAAACCAAAAAACATTAGGAGACAAAGATAGATAAAATGTAGCTTAATTATAAAAGTATTGGCTTACCCTTCTGGTCATCTAACTGTGATAGAATAACAAGGACTGCATTTACCTACCTGCCTTAATTTTAAAAGCAAAAAAGCAGGCAAAATATGTGGAACAACACTTTTGTTAACTAAGATTCACCTGGTTGCTCAGTCCAGAAGATTCAAAGGCGTGCTTTTCCCCAAAATGTCAGACTGTGGACAGCAGGTAGTTTTGGAGGACAGTGAACATGAGAGAAGATAAACAGGGTAAGCTCACAAGTGGCCCTGCTCACTCTGGCCTCAAGCCTAGAAAGGGTTTTCCAGTACAGCTGAGGGAGAGGAAAACCAAGCAGGGCTTGATAGACTCCTTGAGTGGAGGACACAGCTGAAAATTAGGAGACCAGGGCAGCTGGAATGAGCAGGGCAGAGGACTGTAGAGGAGAGATATCAGAAATCCACAGAGTCTCCCTTGCTTGAGTCCTGAATAGTGAGTGAGGAAACTACTGAAGACAGAGAAAGAGCCACCTGAAAGGAGCAGGGGGAAGGATCCCTGGAGTTCACACGGGGCTAGGAAGAGCTCCTCTTCCCGCCAACCAGAGTGAAAAGACCTCATCCTGCAAGGAGCAAGGAGGAAAGCCATCCGAAGGGTATTAGTCTAGCAGGGCTGCCAAATTAGATTCAAACTACAGGCTACTCTGGACCTGCCTAAGAAAGCTTAAAAGCAAGCCTCAAAAGGATCAAACTGATGCCAACCAACTTAATTGCACCCCACAGCAAAACCGAGAAATATTTAAAGTAGTATCAAAAAAAAAAAAAAAATTCAGCACTCAACATTGTGAAATTCACAATATTTGGCATTTAATCAAAAGTTATCAGGCATGCAAAGAAGCAAGACAATATGACCTATGACCAAGGAAAAAAAAATAATGTAAAGAATCTTAATCATTTGGGATAGTTCGTATGTATTTCCTGAAGGGGAGAATATAGGGGTCCAGGGGTGAGAAATAAAGGATTTTAATGAAAGATGTAAAAAAAAAAAAAAACCTAGAAATGAGGTAATAATGTTCCTCTCAAGAGCTAGTGCTCTTGAATCAGGGAAATATGAGTTCTGTTTTAAATGTATGAACTGTGGGGCTTGCACATGGCAAACCATGAAGAAAAAGGTGTTTAAAAGCTCCATTGTTTTTTTAATTAACGTAACTTGGCAAAGAATGTTATCATAAGCCAACAAAGGAGAGCTAGAAGATGATAAGATCGGCCTTGGATTTGTTGAGTATGAGGTCATCGTGGGTCACATCCAGTTGAAGACCAGCCAGAGGAAACAAAAAAAAGATGGGAAGAGCGGAGTAGATGGTGCCCGCAACTCTGCCACGGCTCCTCCTGCTTTCTGAGAGTCAGAAGCCCCAAGGCGTGTGGCTTTGTTGCGAGCCTATGCATTGCTGAGTCACCCAAGTTAAATCCAAAGAGGAAACCCCATTCAACAGCACAACTCTATGGGACAACGAGACTTGTTTCTGAATAAGCTGTAATTTTGCGGGGAATTCCCCCTAAAATCGGGCTTCTGGGAAAGCCTGGAAACTCGTGATTTGCATCCTTTGCCACAGCTTGTAGACCCTTGCGCCGACGCTCGCGCATCCTCTCTGGGCCCTGGTCTGCATCTCGTGCCCACCTGTGCCCTCTTGGCCCCTCCGCGAAGCTTCTCTGCAGCCCAGCGCCAGGCAAGTTCCATCCTGACTGGGCCTCACGGCTCCCTTCCTTCTCCACCTGTGCAGAGTGAAAGTACTTCCAGTGAGCTGATTACCCTGCCAGGGTACCGACCTCATGCTCCAACCTAGGGCCCCACAGCCTAGCTCAGAGTATACCAAACCAGGGAGCTGGCGTTTACTGTGGAGTTCCCTTTTACTAACTAAGATTCACCTGGTTGCTCAGTCCAGAAGATTCAAAGGCATTCTTTTCTCCTCAATGTCAGATGTAGTTTGCTTTAGTCACTGTTCAGTCCATATTGTGGAAATAAAAAGTGCTGTGACCTCCAAAGCTTAGTTTCTCCTTCACAATACTTCCTATAAGTGTTATATATTATAATATAATAACATATAATATGTATTATATTCCACTTCCAATATACGTGGAAAATACTTATACTGTCTCTCAGTGATTATCAGCCTGGAATCAGAGGACTGTAGACTGTACCTATTAGCTTCCACAGTAATCCTATGTATTTTGTTTTGTGCCTATGTAAATGTATTATTCTGAGAAGGTAGCTATAGATCTCATCAAACTTCCAAAAGCATCCACGGCTCAGGAAAGTGAAGGAACCCAATGAAAACAGTTGTACAGAGCTCTATTCTTGGATTCATTAATATATTTGAAATATTGACTACCTAGTAAGGTATAAGGTATTTGGGGGGACGAATGGAGAGGAACAAGATGTGTAAGGCAGAGTCCTGGGCAGTTCACATCTACTTTGAGGGATTAAGCCATATACACGAAATCTATATAAGAGCTGGACAACATCACTTTCTACCATATTCCCCTGTTCTATTTTCTTCATAGATCTAATAACAGTTGACATTATCTCATCTGTTTCCACTTACCTTGTCTGTTATTTATTGTCTATCCCTCCCACTAGAACATGCCTTATTCGCTAAATCTCCAGACCTAGAATAGTGCCTGGCACGTAAAGGGAACGCAGTGAAGAGGTAATGGCTGTATATGTGAATTAGTAAATAAATGAACAGAAAGACTAGAGCGATTCTAAGACTAAACTACATCCAGCCAATACCATGCAAAAATAGAACAAAACCGAATTACTCTTCATTTCTAGGGATCCATTTCTTTCTCTCCCCAAAAGCCCACGCTGGGAGAAGCCGCTTATATTCTCTCCTGCTCTCTCTCATCCAGGGAGTTCCCTTCACCCCATGCTGTGTGCCCTGTTTTCTCCCTTTGTCCTCCTGGAGCCTGTACCCACCCTGCTCTCTATGAGTGACCATCCTCACCAGGCAGCCGCTGGAAATGTCACTCTTCTCCCAAACAGCGGCAGCCCCCAGAATTTCTGGTGGAGAAAATTCTGCTTGCCACACATATTTGAAAGGCTAAATTAATAATGTAACACCAACAAGTGCCTAGGACTTCAAAGGAGGGAAGGATCAGTGGGCCCTGGAGTTGTCAAGAAAAACTTCATGGCGGGAGTGCGACCTGAGCTGGTGCTTGAAGGATTAGGCTTCAAGGAGTGCAGACCGGTGGCCTGTCCCAGGGCAGGGCCCCAGGCAGCACAGATCAGCATTTGTAGCCCTCACTGGCTGACGAAGGGAATTGGAGCTGCTATTGAAACAGGACCAGAAGAATCCTCAGCACTGTAGGTCCATTCACAGCTTTAGTTCAAATAAAACTGAACTCGAAATTCTCTGAGTCAACTTCACCACCTCTCAAACACTTATCCCTTCAGCAAACTGTGGCATATTCCCTGATTTATGAAATCTTTAGAAGGTGCTAAAGGGCCTGGAGGAGGATATCCAATTGCAAATTCCTCTGTGCCTCCCTCTCTGGGACTCTATCATGGCAGGAAAGCTAATATTGGGCATGTGACTAGGACTTTCCATGCAAGGTACCCAGAAACCCTTCACACGTGTTATCTTATTATAATTCTTAACTAGAATTTTGCATTTAAAAAAAATGCTTTGGGGACTTCCCTGGTGGCGCAGTGGTTAAGAATCTGCCTGCCAATGCAGGGGAAACACGTTCCATCCCTGGACAGGGAAGATCCCGTATGCCCCAGGGCAATTAAGCCCCCGTGTGCCACAACTACTGAGCCCGTGTGTTGCAACTACTGAAGCCCGTGTGCCTAGAGCCCATGCTCTGCAACGAGAGAAGCCACTGACATGAGGAGCCCGTGCACTGCAGCAAAGAGTAGCCCCTGCTCGCCACAACTAGAGAAAGACCGCGCGCAGCAACAAAGACCCAACGCAGCCAAAATAAATAAATAAATAATAGATTAAAAATTAAAAAAATAAAAATAATAATAATAAATGCTTCAGGAAGTCTTCCTGTCCCTCTAACATTTCCTCACTTTCTAGTTTCAAAGTACCCACCTACACGACCTCATGATACTTGGGCCTACAACCAACAGAGTCACTATTTTATTTCCAACAGGCTATGTTTTAAATACCAAGGCATTATCTGGGATGGGTAACATCACATGTTGATGGAGCACTTTGTCAGACCCAAGCTAGTCTCTTAAAAAGTAGAGAAGTTCCTAAAGAAAGGGAGTAAATTAAGATTGTGGGTGGAGAGTAGAAAAAGAGAGGATTAAAGTTTCAGACCATGGAAAGGGGAGAGTTAGATGGCTAGGCAGTGAGGTAGCTAAATGAAGTCAGAGGAAGTGATGGGATAAATGGCCAAAGAGAAAGAGATGGTCCCCAAGCCCAGGCTGAGCTTATTGGATGCAGGTGTGGGTGGAACCAGCCTAAGTGCTCAGAGCAGCTGTCCAAGAAGTGATGAAACCAGAATGCCCCTAGAACTCATGTTCTTAGTGATAATTTTAGAAAATATAGAAAAGGAATTTAGCTATACACAAGACAGAAAAATTAACCCTGATTCTTCTACCATCTCAAAAAAGCTCTGCTATATGTACAGTACAGAGTACAATAGATTTCCATTCTTCCATAATCTTAGAAATCATTTTTAAGGATAATTCCCATAAGCATGCTCTCTCCAGTTTCCAAACCCCTCTTCCTTCCTCCTGGAAGCCAGTTGGCATCTATCCTTTTTCCACCCTCAGCAGCTCAGACCTGCTTCTACCTTCTTCCTTGGTGTCAGCTTGCCGCTCCCCCACTGCCCAACCCCAGCCCCCCGCCCAACCTTCAGCCCAGCACAGATCCCCACAGCTCTTCTCCTCCTGTCCTCCTAAAGACCAGCAGCTTGTTCCCGACATGAAGTTACCATTCCCCTGTGCACTGAGCGGATGGCACTGAAATTCATCATTCTTCCAAATGTGTGTGCTTTAGAATTAATTTTTTAAGCTTTTTCTTTTAATAAATTTTTAATTTTTAAAACCTACCTCTCAGACATAATCTGTACCTCTCTCATATAATCTGTATCTTTCTCAGTTTAGGTAGGTAAGCCTGACACTTTCGGTTTAAAGAACAGTATGAGAGTGATTATTTCCCTACCAAATGATTCTCATTTGTAGCTGTTTTCACTTGGAATAAAATAAATACCCTACATTCTATCTTTTCCTTTCCACAATATGTACCCCAATTCTGAGCATCTTCTTTTGAAAATAAAATATTAATCTTGGTTCTTCTCTCCAGAATTCTTTTATAGCTGTATGCTTTTACATTTTCATGAAAATGTAAACAAAAACTACTGCTTCTTTCTAGAACTAAATATTGTCAGTCAAGTCACTTGCCTCAAACTGGGAACCCAGAATAATGAAACATGTGTTTGGCTCCCTGTCAAAAGAAATATTGCTTTTCTGTTCCTTTCACTGCCAGTCCCTCAGCCAAGCATTGATCCCTGGGGATCTGTGAAGTTTAAACATCTCACTTACTTTGGAGCTTAAGAGAAGGAATCTTTCTAAATTACCCAGTACTAAGTGATCAGTTTAGGTAAAGGGCTGTCATTTTTTCATTAGACTTATTCTCTGGGATGGAATTACTGCTCTCTTCCAATCACCTTTATACTTTTTTTGACTTGGATGCAAAGATTAATAGAATAATATGATAAACTATGAAATAAAATAAACTGCTTTCTTTCTTCTTTCACCAAGAAATCTCCTTGTCTTCCTGAGTTACATTTTGTCACTAAAACTAAAGAGTCTTTCCTCAGAAATCCATCAACTTAACTATGCCACACTGCATCCTGGAAGGCGCATTCGACTAAGTCAAAACACCTTGGTTCTATTCCAGAATCTGCTTCTAATTATGCAATTCTAATTCCACTGGGTCTCAATTTCCGCATTAGTAAAATGAGCAAGGCAAGCTATATGATTACCACACTCTTTGCAGACTTCATTATTCATTCATTCAGTGTTCATTGAAAACCTACTGTATGCCAGGCACTGGATGCCTCCAGGAGGCCATGTAGTGAATGAGATTGAAATATAAACAATATCCACAGAGAAAAGGAAACTTGGAAGATACATTCCTGCTGATGGGAGTGGGGTAGCACAAAAGAGATGACAGTTAGACAGGGACTTGTAGGATAAAAGGTAGTCCAGCAAACAAAAAGGACAGGATGAGGGGCTGAGGATGGGGAGACTGCCAAACATAGAGAAGAAAAGAGACAATAAGACAATATATTGTTAGTACTTTAGACTCTCTGAAAACACAGGCATGTGAGAAGAACGGCATTTTAGGGATGGTGGAGATGCCTGGGTTAGCTGGAATTCAGTGCATGGTGAGGAATGGCAGTAGAAGAGCCAGAGAGAGACGCTGGGGCCACCTTGTGTAGGAGCCCTGCATGCAGCAAGGTTTAGGTTTCACTGGAGCGATGGGTTGCAGCAAAGGTGTTAAAGCAGGAGAGCACATTGACAGCAGTGTGGGGATGGACTGGCGGTAGCAGGTCTGTCAAGATCAGTTGGAATACTGCAAGAATCTAAGGAAGAGGGAAGGGAGACCCAAGATAAGGAAGTGGCAGTGAGGATGCAGAGAAGGGGCTGTATGCAATAGAGGTTGCTGAGGAATAGTTGACTGGCCTTGTTGGCAATTAAATGTGGGTGGAGAGTGAGGGGAAGGAACTGAGACTATTTGGATGCTGGTTCCACTCATTAAGATGGCATATGAAGGTGGAGGCACAGTTATGAAAGGCAAGATAAGACGTCCAACTGGCGCTGTGCAGTGCATGAAGTGTCCTGAGGACGTGCAAATGGACCTATCCATCAGGTAGTTGCACAGTCAGATCTGGAGTTCGGGAAATAGGTCAAGACTTGGAGGTTAAAGACTTGTGGTTGCCAAGGGGGAGGGGGTGAAGGGGGGATGGAGTGGGAGTTTGGGGTTAGCAGATGCAAACTAGTATGTATAGGGGGAATAAACAACATGGTCGTGCTGTGTAGCACAGGGAACTGTATTCAATACCCTGTGATAAACCACAATGGAAAAGGATATGAAAAAGAATGTGTATATATATGTATGCAATATAACTGAATCACTTTGCTGTACAACAGAAAATAACACAACATTGTAAATCAACTATACTTCAATTAAAAAGAAAAAAAACCTGCCAAAAAAAATGTCTTGGAGGTTAATATGGACATCAGTAGTAGCATCTAGATGGTAGAGGGGTGTTGACTTTGCTTATTCTCCCCTTAATGTTTTTCTTACATCCCCTACACAGTGCTGTTAGGATTAGAGGCTCTAGAAATGCTTTTTTGGTTGACTGATTGCATGAGCAGTTGTGGTATTCCAACTTTGCAGAAAATTCACAGACGGAAGCTTGTTTTCTCTTGCAATCTGAGGAAGGGACCTGGCCTTACAAATGGAAGGAATTCTTTTGGAAAAGAAGTAATTCCGTCTTTTGGAATGGAAGTACATTCTGAACAAAGCATCCTTGTCTAATGCCACATCACAAGACCATCTCCTAGGATCCTTAGGGAAAAATATCCATAGTTAAGAGTTTAGTGGATTGAGAAAAATGATAGAGCTGTAGGTAGATCCAAAAGAGTGAATGCGTGATCCAAAAGTGGGGATTTCTCTCTCCACTCAAACACCAAACCATGCATTTAAAATAGGTGTCATTTACTGTATGTGCATGTGGGCAAGTGCTGAGGAAGGTGCATTGGTTTTCAGCCTCAGCGGGACTGATGTAAATGGTGAAAGGTGATGGATGGAGAGAAAATGGCAAGACAAAATTCCAGCCTGTCTGTGCCTTCGAGGTGGAAAAGTTTGAGTTTTGAGGTTTAAGGTAGAGGGATAGAGGTAAGAAGGGACACAGACTTCCATGTTCCCTGTTCATGCTTAGAAAAGGATGGCTTTCTTATCATTCCAAATACATTTAAAACTTTCATATGGCCCATAATTTAGATAATAAAATCTCTGTCTGGGCTCTTCTGAGTAATTTATCTACTGGTAGTTAAAGTCATGAAGCCATGAAAGAGTGTTTTCCAAAAAAAAAAAAAAAAGAGTGCAAAGGAAAAAGGGTCAAGGATGGAACTAAACGGAACACTAAAATTGGCTCTTAAATTGTGTCAGGTAACAGGCCATTTGAGAATCTGTTTAAAGCTATGCCACATCTCCCCGGGGTGGTGGGAGGAGGAAATGTTAGCAGATTTTAGCATGGAATTTAAGGGGATTCACTGACTCCAGGATTTAAGGCTCCCAAGTCAAGGAGAGGAAGGAAGAAGACACAACGAATTTCCATTTATCCATTTTGCTATTATAATTCACAGTCTTTCCAAGAACGCTAGTAATCAGTAAGTGAGACCCTTAGGGATTTTTTGTTTTGTTTGCTTTTCCTGCCATTAAGAAGCTACTATAGTGTTTCTGGGACTCCCCTGGTGGCTTAGTGGTTAAGAATCCACCTGCCAATGCAGGGGACACGGGTTCATCCTTGGACTGGGAAGATCCCACATGCCACAGAGCAACTAAGCCCATGTGCCACAACTACTGAGCTACACACTGCAACTACTGAAGCCTATAATCCGTGCTCCGCAACGAGAGAAGCCACCGCACTGAGAAGCCCGTGCTCCTCAACGAGAGAAGCCACCGCACTGAGAAGCCCGTGCCCCACAACGAAGAATAGCTCTCGCTCACAACTAGAGAAAGCCCGCACACAGCAACCAAAAGAAAAAAAAAAGAAATTTACAGTGTTTCTGTGCATGAAGGGAGAGACACTGAAAATTGGAAAATGAATGTACAGAAAGTTACCTGTCAATTATACCTCAATAAAACAATATATGTACATTCCTTACATGAGATTCCATTTATACACAACTCCATAACATGGAAAACTATAAAGCAATAAAAATAAACTGTTGATACATGCTATACCATGGATGAATCTTAACCATTATACTATGTCAAAAATGGTACACATAAAAAACCACACATTGTATGATTCCATTTATATAATGTCCAGAAAAGGCAAATGTAGAGAAACAGAAAGCAGATCAATAATTGCCTAGGACTGGGAACAGAAGTGGGTCCTTCCTACAAACAGACGTGAGAGAATTCAAGTCACTGAATTGAACATTTATGGGTGAAAATTATTTGTACAATACACCTTGATAAAGTGTGGGAAGACATTCAGGAACCTTTTTGAAACATTGAAAATGTTAAAGTATGTGGGCCGAGCGATGGGATTCAGAATGTCCTGCTTGAGCAGTGGAGGAGCTGAGGGTGCGGGGCGTGGAGACTAATATCACCCTGTTTGGTCCTGAGGGATGGCTGGTTAGCCAAAGACGGGTAAGATTCCTCAAGGGAGGAACAACCTAAGACAGGCACAGCCGCAGAGGGGCCAACAGGGGTGGTGCATAGAACCTTCCTTATATCACCGTGTTTGGCCCTGGAGGATGACTGGTTAGCCAGAGACGGGTAAGATTCCTCAAGGGAGGAACAACCTAAGACAGGCACAGTCGCAGAGGGGCCAACACGGGTGGGGCACAGACCCCCAATATCTGAGAGAGGTCTCCTGCCCCCAGGGCTGTTTTGCTCTCCACACCCAGCTCAAATCCACACCTGCTCAACTCGGACCCAGGAGGCAAACAAGGATCATTGCCCCAGTCATGTGAGGCCTTTGATTGTTTATGAGTGTAACCTGAGAATGTTAACCCACGAACTCAATAAAAGCAACCTGGGATGAGTCAGCAGGGCTCTTGATCCTAGAGGTCTTGAGTCCCCCGGTCCCATCTTTCTCTTCAGTCTGTGTCTGTGTCTTCTTCAAGCTTGCGGCACCTGTCACTCACCTCGAGTCGCCGAGTTGATCCCGGCAATAAAGCTATTTTTAAAAAGATGTCTCTAGAAGCAAACCAGCACCTCAGGGTTTTCAAATGGAGCATGGATATCTGGTAGGCATTGTTTCATGATATTTGGAATTTACAGTATAAAATCCTTCTGCATCAAATTATGGACAATCAGATTGCTTCTTTTCAACGAATCCTATTACATCAATCCACTGGACTGAAATTGTAATTGTAAAGGAGATTAGTCTAACAACTATCTTCCATTAAGTACTCTACAAATGGTTGCAGTAACTTCCTGTGGTCAGGAGGGAATGTGTGACTATATGTGGTTGATATTCCATGGGGATGACTCCACTGTGCTACTTTGCCTTAGATAGTTGAAGTGGTTTGGCTTAACATAAATAATTTTTTGTCCTTGGTAAGAATTTGCTTAAGTAGAACCATCATCATTATGCCATTAGTTAGAATTTTAGGACTTAGGCTTGTTTTACTGGCTTTTGGACCATTCATATTCGGCTTTCTTAGGAATTAACCACAAACCATTAGTGAAAACAATACAGAGGCCTGGAGAATTGTACAGAAAGTCTGAGCAAAAACAGTCGAGGATGTCCTTAGCAAAGTTTCTCAGACTTTTTCCTTGAGTTCTCCAGATTCATTGAAAAACATCTCTATTAAAAAAGCATTAAAGAGAGAAAACGTCTGGAGCTATCTCCACAGGATCCTCTGAGCTCTCCTTACCTTCTCCCCTCCCCCATTCCCTGCTCCGTGACACAACACCCCACTAGTTACACGTGGCAAAATGCCAAGACTGTATTAATTTTTAGAAGAAAAACAAAATGAAGTCCTGTCCTCTATACAGAAAGAGGAAAGCTCTGGAAGCATCCTTTAAGTATGCCTGAAATCTACTCTACCACTACCTCCAAGATTCTGATGGTTGCAGAGGGGAGGGATGTTGGACTATTTTGGCAATGGGGAAGGCTGTCTTTGGAAGAGTCTGACATAACCCTCGGGTGAGAGAGGGCAGATATGGGGATTCCAGGTGAGGGTGAAGGGTAGCGCGAGTTCTCTGAAAAATCTACCTAGTTTCATTTGCCCATAGGAGTTAGATATTTCCTCAATACTCCCACCACATCATTCTGAATATAGCTCCAAAATATAAAGTTTTGGTGTTTATCATAATGTATTGTTGTCCGTGTTCCTCTAGAGATACAACTGTAATCTAACACATGCCTCTCTCCACAGTTCCTGGTACACTGCCTTTGAAAGTGTGTGTTCTATGTATCTACTAAAACTGTAGAAAGGCTGTTATAGAAGTTTCCATAAATAAAAGTAATTATGGAGTGAAATGAATTTATTGGAACAATGACATTGATTAACAGCACATTTTACCTGCAGAAAGAATGTTATGCAGATTTTTCCATCAGATTTTGTACTCAATAGCCACAAATTTGTTTTTGTAAGCCAGTTGCTTAGGTTAATGTGTGGTGTACTGGTATGTCTTTAGCACCGAAAAGAGTCATGTTATCAGTAGGAGTTTCTCAAATTAATGTCATGTCAAAAAAACGTTCAAGCGTGCCTTCGTAACACTTGTGTAAAATTTCTTCCTGGTCATTATATTACGTCAAGTCTAGATATAGGATTTGCTGTAGGTAGTGTTCTTAATTCTTTGCATTGTGCCTTCTATCTATAGCTGTTGCCACTTGTTTTGCAAACCAGTCAATCTGTTATGGTGGTAGCAATATTTAGTTACATAATAGTTTCTCTTTAAAGGTGAAGGGCACCATACCAATACTATAAAATATTTAGCTCTGACAGAACACGTTATAATTAGATGCAATGTGCATTTGGAAAAGTCTAACAAAATGTACCCAATAAATAATGTAAAAAACCAAGGCTGTGAGACCGTCTCTTACTCTGTATAACTCTTAACATCATGATTTTCACAGGAAAGCTGAACCCCAATGACTGAAGGGTCACTAGTAAGAGAAGGAAGAGGAATAGATGCAATCAGTTCCCAATACCTTTACGAAGCTGGTTTCCATTACACTCAAAGTATATTGAGAGAATGTATTGATTAAATAAGTTATCACCAGTTATTTCATCACGCAGTTAAACAACAGGAAAGCCAGACCTAAAACCAGCAGATACAGATCTGCCCATAACACACAGCAAGGGAAATGGCCACATTCCAGTCACTGCCATTTGGTGACACCTCATTGAAAAACAGATAAGGAACAAGAGCAATGATTGTGAACTTTCTTTATCCCTGATAGTTAAGAGGATGTTTACTTCCACTCACCTTAATGACTACATATCAGAAGTTCCTCCCTATCTGACCTAAAGTAAACAGATCTTTTTATGATTTATTTCACTACAATTTAAGTTTTTTTACGAAGACTCCGTGGAGTCTGAAGCCTAGAAAGATGTGAATGGTCCTTAAGCAGCAAGGGAGCTCAAATGCCAAAGTAGGGAGATAGCATGGCTCCTTGTTCAAACACATTTTTCTCTAAGTGACCTACCGTGATGGCAGGAGAGAAAATGATGTCTCTTAGAAAGTCATGACTTGGCTAAAGTTAAACTAGCTTTAATAAAGAGCCTGAGCAAGAGGAACTCAAAAGAATGTTTGAAAGGCTGTCTTAGAGAAATTCAACCAATCCTACTCATTTGTTAGGTGTCTCTGAAGGAAAAAGTGGGGAAATCCATATTTGGAAGTCTCTTTAATTCTTCAAAAATAAAATGGTAATCATAGGTTGACTATAACCTGAAGTGTTTAATTAAATGACTTCATTTTTAAGTCCATATTTCAAGGTGTATGTAATTTATATGCTTCTTTTCCTAAACGTATTTTTGGAGAACTATTTGATGTGAAAGGTATATGAGACACTTTTTACCAAATCTTTTTCCCTAAGACTTAGTTAAGTAGTAGATGTTTTGACTGGTAAAGATGAACCTAAATTTATTCTAAACTCAGAGCAAAACCGATTAATTAAAGTGGATTGTGCTCATGGCCAAATGATTTCCCCTTTCCTTGAGCTGACATTTTAATTCCCTAAAAAAGCTCGATGCTGTGAATTGCTAAGCTTCCATTTGTTCAATGTGCTGCTACTTTAGAATATCCTTCTTTCCGCCTACCCTAAACACCAGCATTGCTGTATGCAGAACAAACTTGGGATCTATTACACAGATAAGGAGTGGTATCCAGATATTTGTCACTTACTTATGGTATAAACTGGGAACACTGCTGAATTTATCATAGACTCAGTCACCTTACCTGTAAGAAGAGGATAATAACTGCCCCCCAGAAGGACACTATAAAATTAAATGAGATAACATATTTACAGTATCAGGCACATATTAGATCCTTAAGAAGTATCATTTTGCCTTCTTGTTGTAACATTGAAAATAATACATTTTAATATAGCTAATGGGTTTTTATAGACCCATGACTGTATTGATACCATAGGAGACAGTGAACAAAGAGAATATGCCCATCTTCAAGGAGCTTACACTTCTATGTAGGTAAGAAGTTGTAAGAAATAAGGCAGGGTTTTCCTCTCTCACCAATCCACTTTGTTTCATCCCTTCCACATCTTTGGTAGAAAAAGGAATTTTCATAATAATAGTTGATAGAAACTATACTTTGAGAGAATGTTATTAGCAAGAGAGAGAAACTTTGCCTTTATAATCATCTACTCTGCAGAATAAGAAACAAAACCAAAGCCAGCCTTCTAAGAGTATGGGTAGCATCTACAATATAAAATTAGAAGAGGGAACAGACTTGTGGCTGCCAAGGGGGAGGAAAGGAGATGGAGTAGGAGTTTGGGATTAGCAGAGGCAAACTATTATACATAGAACGGATAAACAACAAGGTCCTACTGTATAGCACAGGGAACTATATTCAATATCCTGTGAAAAACCATAATGGAAAAGAATATGAAAAAGAATGTATATATATAGATAATAAACTGAATCACTCTGCTGTACAGCAGAAATTAACACATTGTGAATCAACTATACTTCAATAAAATACCTTTTTTTTAAATTAGAAGGGGGCTTTCTTCCTATTTTTGCATGAAAGCCAGCAACAGTGGCACCCTCCAAGCGTACTGGCTTTGAAAGAATCATTTGGAATGTAGCACCTTTGCCATGGACACTGGGATTCGCATGACGGCTCTAGCTCACTGCTAACAACAACAGGAAAAAGATACCTAGGCCATTTCAATGGCAGAGGACACGACAAAAGAAAGGCAGAGGTAAAGAGAGAATATGGTGGATGCTACTCATAGACTGGAGCCAACAGACTGGTTGGTTCCTCTTTGGAGACTTCAGGAATACTTGAGTGCAGAAGGGTTTTTAGGAAGGCCTGCGGTTCTGCAAGTAGTGGCTGAAACAGGTCACATTAATAACAATACCAAATGCTATCTGCCAGGCATCATTCGGTATGATTTACTCACATTAACTTATGTGAAACCCACAACCACCCTGAGAGGTAGGCACTATTATCCCCATGATACAAATCAGGGAACTGAAACTCAGAGCAGTTCAGTGGTTTGACCAAGGGCAGGTAGCTGGTGAGCTTTTGAGTTGGCCCCCGTAGGCAGGTAGCAAGGTCTCCAGGGTCCACAGTAAAGCTGGTTAAGTTTGGGACTGAAAGTTAGGGATAAAGACAATACACCTCCAATCCGTGAAACTGTATATACGGTATATAAAGCAAAGATGAAAAAATACAATCAAACGTTTAGAACATTTACCTCTGATGATGGCTTTATCTAAAGGTGGTTTTGAGAATTTTTTCTTTATGTATTTTTGGGATATTTTTCAACATTCCTGTCCATAAGAATAATTGACATTAGAAGTCATTTTAAAAAGAAACTTCATAATAACTACACTAACTTTTCCTTACACAGTTCTTTCGTTGGTGGCAATCTACTAAGTTAATCCCCGAATCTTACTTTTATAAATGTCACAGTGGAGGAAAGTACAGATTCCATTTCATAGGCCAGGTAATTGGGACAAAGAAAACAAAGACAGAAATGATCTACTCAACAGTAACCAATGTCCTGATGGACAAATATTTGGAATATGGCCACTAGTGTTTGCCAAATATTTATCAGATTTTTAAACTAAGTACTTATAAAGAAGAGGCAGAAAACGTGAAATAAATACCTGAAACACCATGGAGAAACTTAATGCAGAATTCAAAACAAAACCTAAGTCTCACGAGTGCAAAACTAATAATTTTGAGGAATTCCGAATTTACTGTAGAGTAAAGCCCTAAGCAGTGCAGTGAGGACTCACGCTTTCTCTGGGATGGTCCTGGCTTTCAGTGGATTATGATGCAGATCCTTAACGAGACTTTGTTCTGGATTCTCCTTCAGAGGCAAACTGTGGGGTGTTGTAAGGTACAGCATCACACACCTAGCACGTAGAGCAGAGCTGAACATTCTATCGAACATTCTATCCCTGCCCTGCCCACTGCAGCAGCCACTAGTCACATGTGGCTATGAAGCACTTGAAATGTGGCTTGTGTGACTGAGAACCTGAACTTTTAAATTTATTCTGGGACTCCCCTGACATCCCGGTGGTTAAGACTCTGCACTTCCACTGCAGGGGGCTCGGGTCTGATCCCCGGTCAGGAAACTAAGATCCCGCGTGCCGTGCCAAAAAATAAAAATAAAATAAAAAATAAGTTTAATTGTAACTAACTGAAATAGCCATGTGTGACTGGAGGTTACCATCTTGGACAGTACAGATCTATAGCTTCCCCACATATTATCAGTGTGGGGCCTGCTTCTCCTATTCATTTTTTATTGAAATGTAGTTGATTTACAATATTGTGTTAATTTCAGATGTACAGCAGAGTGATTCAGTTATGTTTATTCTTTTTCAGGTTCTTTTCCATTATAGATTATTACAAGATATTGTATATAGTTCCCTGTGCTATACAGTATATCTTTGTTGTTTACCTATTTTAGGTATAGAAGTGTGTCTCTGTTAATCCCCTATTCCTAATTTATCCCTCTCTCCCCCTCCACTTTGGTAACCATAAGTTTGTTCTCTGTGTCTGTGAGTCTGTTTCTGTTTTGTAAATAAGTTCATTCACATCATTTTTTAAAATTCCACATGTAAGTGATCTCATATGGTATTTATCTTTATCTTACTTCACTTACTGTAATACTCTCTAGGTTCATCCATGTTGCTGCAAATGGCTGTATCTCATTCTTTTTTATGGCTGAATATTTCATTCCACAACTTCTTTATCCATTCATCTGTCAATGGACATTTACATTGCTTCCAAGTCTTGGCTATCGTAAATGGTGCTGCTATGAACATTAGGGTGCATATATCTTTTCAAATTAAAGTCTTTGTGTTTTCTGGATATATGCCCAGGAGTGGGATTACGGGATCATATGGTAACTTTATTTCTAGTTTTTTGAGGAACCTCCATACTGTTTTCCATAGTGGCTGCACCAATTTGCATTCCCACCAACAGTGTATCGCCTATTCTTTTTCATACATAAATATTTATAATATCAATTCTACCATATTAGTAGTTTCTAATAATTGATATTCTCTCTCTCTCCCATTTCCTAAGCTATCAAACTCTAGCTCTTAAACTCTGTACTTCGGCAAGCTTCTCCAAAACCATCCCTTACAGAAATGAAGTTTATTAGAGATTCCGAAGTAAGATTGTCAGTTGAAGGAACATGTGCTTAGGTTGCTACGTCACAGGAAGATGGTGCTTCACCTTAGCCAAGCTTGAACCAGTGTCTCTTTTTTAATAGCGGCTTTGAGATAGAGTTCACATACCATAAACGCCACCCCTTCAGAGTATACAGTTCAATGGTTTTTGGCATAGAGTTGTGCAACCGTCACACTAATTTTAGAACATTTTCATCACCCCCAAAAGAATCCCTAAACCCATTAGCAAGGACCCCTCACTCCACACTCCCTCCAGCCCCTGGCAGCCACCAATCTACTTCTGGTCTTGTCACTCTTGTCAATGCACCACACTCTTTGAACAACAAATCTGTACCAAGTAATCTTTGTTTTTCTTCTCTCTTCTTCTTTTTCATGTATTTTTAATTTTCTTAACTATTTTAAATTGCTATGTTGCCCTGAATTTCTCCTTGCCTATCCGTCTTAGTGACACTCACGCACCAGGGCTCTATACCCCGTCTACATTCAATGTCTTTTTTTATTATTATTATTATTTTAAGTCCATGGCTCAGAGGCAACAGTTCTTTTATCATCAAAGTGGGGCAAGTGAGGAAACTAGTTCATGCTTAAGAGTCTGGGATTTTAAGAGTCTGGGGTTGGTGGGGAAAGGACAGGTAGAATGAGACTATCTCCCGACTGCAATGTCATAAGCCATCTGAATGGTGTTATTCCCACCCCACCCCCAGCTCCATCTGGTACCATTCCAGTTCTCAGCATCTGAAACAACGCCTGGCATATAGCACCTCTGTCATAAATCATCGCTGAGGGAAGGAAGGAATACACGTATGTCTTTATACCATGTTTACAGGTTTATCCCTCCCACAGAGCTACCCTGCTAGCATGTCATTTATTTTCCTTCAAAAATTGCCTATGAAATAGCATCCTGGTGCTTTATGTAACGTACAGAAATATGTCAACTTGAAGTGTGTTTCCTCGATTGCTGAATTCAGTGAATTCTCAGAATTCTTCTCTATGGTGAGCACCAAATTATGAGAAAGGCTCTTATTTAAGTCCCTGAAAATAATGGCTTGTATACTTTTCCCCACAGACCATGAAAATATTAATACCTTAATTCACAACTCACATTGGTCCTCTCATTAATGTTTCTGGGCACCCTTTTCCTAGTTTACCCCTAGATCAGACTTCTTCACTGTATGCAAAGGATTCCAGCCTCTGTGAGGTCCTCGCCGTGCAGACAGGTGAGGGGAAGGAGGAGAGGCGCTGGGGGGGAGCTACAAGTCCCCACACAAACCTTCCTTTCAGTTCAAGTATGAAAATGGAGATAAAAAGCCAAACCTGCAGACACACTGAACTCAGCGGGAGCCAAGAGCTACCTTTGAGATTGGCAGCTCCAAAAGGCATCTGCAGGAATCCTTCTGGTAATTACCAGTTGGGAAATGTCACCCCATTGATTGTGACAGACACAGAGCAGCTGTGCTTTGTTGAGGGCGAACAGAGGCCGGGCCTGAGCCGTAACACCCGCGGGCCAGCTGCGGCCTGCGCTCCACTTCCTCCCCACAAGCATCTCCCGCTCAGCGCTTGCCAAACACAGCAGCGATGTGGATCTAAAACGGCTGCAATTGCCTGTTGAAGATTACCTGAATCTATCATATTTCCAGCCAGATTTAGGAACTGGGGGTGGGGTGGGGCTGAAGAGTGTCTTTCTATTGGGGAAAGATTCTCAGTCAAATTAATTGCAAAGCTCTCAGGCTGCTCATTCCAATCCTGACGGAAATTTAGAGCCTCTTCTAGCCAGAAACCCTTATTCTTGAGGGAGAGACAGACAAAGCACATACATATCTGCCTTTATGAATTCCTGGTGCGGAACCCAAGTGTACAGCTTGAGCTAATACAGGTGGCCCTGTGGCCTCAGCTGCCCTTTGAAAAGTAATTTGTATGTGTCCTGTCTATTGTTTGTATAAAACAGCTCTTCTGCACCAGTACTCACCCTCTCCTGCATGGAGAACTTCAGTCTCTGTCAGGGGTCCTGGGCCTCCAGCCTCCCCCTCAGGGGAAAGTGAGCCTTCCAGCTGGGCTCGCGGGGCTGCCCTCAGCCCTCTGAGAAAGCCGCCACCTCTAGGAGTCACACTGCCCTGGACAGGGGCGCTGTTTAGGCCACACACTCCAAACCCATCGGCTGCCAGGGAGCTGCATGGACCTCACTCATCCACATGCCTGAGGCCAAAGGCTTGTGGTGACCCCAGCCCTGGTGTGGGGGTGACGGGCAGTAGGCATCTCCTAGGGCATCTCTGATCTCAGATGGGTCTTGGGTAACCCCCACGGTATCTTTATATCCACATATAGTCATTGTCCTTACATACCCCAGCCTCAGGCCTCCAGGGAAGTCTCCAGACACGGTCATTTCACAGAAGGAAATGATCGTGTCTCCTTTCTAACTTCAGAATGTCTCATTTGACTCTCTGTTCATTCCTTTAAAAGTGTCATCACGGCATGATCTACAGGCAAGCTAACTTCTTTCTACTTTAATCTATTCATTTATGTAACATTGACTCCTGCAAAACATGCTGTTGTTTTTATTTAAAAAGCTATGTTCACATAAATATCTTCTTAATAACATAAATGTTTCTATATAACACCTAGGGCATATATTGACCCCTCCTAAAATAGAATGAACCTATGGGTTTTTACATGGGGGAAGAAACTCCACATATATTGGAAGGTGAAAAAAGCGAAAACAGAATGTTTTGAATGAGCTCATTTCCTGAAAGCTAGTCACACATAGAAAATAATCTGGAAGAATATGCATTAAGTTGTTGGCAGCAGCTGTTTCTAGGAGGCAAGATTATTGAGAACTTTTACTTCCTACGCTTTTAATTCCTGTGATATCTGAAATGTTTATAACAGATCTCAGTAGTCGGAAAAACAATTAAGATAAAAGTAACTGCCAGGCAAAGCCAATCATTAGTTGTGACTTAAGCACAGAGAAAGCTTAAGGCCCTAGAGCCTCACCACTCAGAAAGTGGCCCCCAGGATACCAACAGCAGGTCACCTAGGTGCTTCTTAGAAACCTCGAATCTTAGGCCCCTTTCTACGTCTATTTTCATATTCACATTCAAGTGGGAGAAAGCATGGTCTGCCCAGAGTAACTATTGCTCCGTAACCTGATGCATGTGATTCCTTTTTATAATGATGAAAATAATTTTCAGAATTTAGAAAAATATCTACAGCTATTTTATTTTATAACTTGTGGGAAGAGATAAACATATTTTTGTAAGAACGGATCTTGAACCTTTTAGTGGCGATGGACTAGATTCTCACTGAGAGGGAGGCACTGCTCTCTTTACTGAGATAGAAAGTCAAGACTGAATCCATGTCCTCCGGGGGCCATCGTCAAGTAAAAGAGAGAGGAATAAGCAGTCAGATGGAAAATGTGTAAAAACAGTATAAATACAAGGTGAAAGGTGATAAAGAACCACAACTAATCAAAAGGCTGTTGTGCTATTTGGCTAAATAAAGAATATCCAATTATGTCTTTGCTGATCTTGCTGACTTTTTGCCACTCAGAAGTAGAGGAAGGATGTTGATTGGACTTAGTTTGTGACCATCAAGGAAGGATACGTTGGTGATATAAAAATAAAAAGAAAGGAATCGGGGGTGGGAAAGTAACAAAGTCATCTTGAGCGTGTCCTATTTACAATAAAAGAACAACGGAACGTCTAGATTTTAGACGAGCCACATTGATCTAAGCATCGAAAATGGATACAGTTCAACTAGGGCTGAATGTCCAAAACCTGGATCATTTGATGTATACACCTGCCCATTGTCGAGACTGGAGGAGAAACACTTGTAAAGGAATGTACATGGTACTAACAAGAACTCTCTGGCAATTTAAAATTTTAGAAGCTGACTTACAAACAATAAATGGCCGTGCAGATGGTCAAGAGTTTGTGATACTTGCATTCAACATACTTTGATTTGGGGCCCATGTGAATACAGAAATGATATTTACAATTTTACTCCGAAATCCAATTCATAGGGGCTAGACTGGTGAGTTTCAAGATGTAAGGTCTTTGGGAGAGGTTGTTCTGTCTGCTCCCTTGGGAACGGGAGACTTGTAGACCGCCAATAAGAGAAAATGACACACTATGCTGGTCATTTTCTGAAGGAAGAACATAAAAGGCTGGATAAAAAAGGTGCTTTGAAGTACCATTATATGCATGACTTTGGTGGACAGCCCTGGAGGCTGGGGCAAGAGAGGATGCACTGACCATTTAAGAATTGGGGGCCAGTCGCGCCTACAAGCCTAGAGTCTGCCACACATCTGGAACATTTCAATAGAGGCCTCGGAGATAAGATTGACAGCTTCATGTCAGACACAATTAGAGGAACCGGGGTTTCAATCCCTGATATGTAAGATGAAAGTAAAGTAGGACAAAAGCAGAAATAATAGCAACTCTTCAGATAAAAGTGAATAGGTCAGAGATGTTTGTGAAATAAATAAGAGAGATCCACCCAAGTCACCCTCCTTTGAACCCAGCAATGTCTTGACAACCCTCACTGACATTCCAACGCTTGAGCCTGGAGAAATATCTCAGCAGAATCATCCATCCAGGATTCTAGTCCTTGTTATTACTTGTCATTTCTAAAGAGCATTATCAGAGCTTGTTAGTTAATCTTTAGAATACTTAAATGAAAATATGCAGAGACTGTGTTTAAAACACGGTTCTCACACATAGCTCTTCCCCCTCCCCCCACAAAAAGATAGAAAGACCCTCTGATTTAATGGGTAAAAGATGCTGCATCATTTGAATTATTTAATATGTGGTCTATTTCACTTGCAATTAACTCTCAATGTAAACGCCTTCAAATTTTTGAAACCAGTGCTGTCAGACTAAAACAACGGAGTTAAAGACATTGGTTTATATTGTTACCTCGTTCAAGTAAAGATTTGAGGTGACTTACAGCCAAAAGCATGTATAATAAAATTAATACTAGAGAAATTTTAAAAAAAATTAGAACCCAAGAGAAAGAAAACAAAAAGTATGACTGCTCAGCGCTTTATGGTTTGCAAGATTGCTGTTCATGAGTTGCAAACCCTGCCCTGGCCTTTCTGGTAGAGAATCATTGCTCTCATTGTCATGAAAAAATATGAAATCTCTCCCTATGAAATGATGTAGAAAAAGCACATGTTGTTTGCTTTCTTTCTTTTGCTAATATATGGACAAAGTGGGGTCAACACTAATCGCTGGAAATCTTGCAGCCTTGACTCTGCTACTCAAAGTGTGTGCTCAGGACCAGCAGAGCAACATCACCTGGGAGCTGGTCAGAACTGCAGACCCTCAGCCCTCACTCAGACCAGCCAAATCAGGAACCGCATTTGTTTTTTAACATCTATAAAATGCATTTTATTTTGTTTCTAATTTTTATTGAAGTATAGTTGATTTACAATGTTGTGTTAGTTTCAGGTATACAGCAAAGTGACTCAGATATATATACTCTTTTTTAGGTTCTTTTCCATTATAAGTTATTACAAGATATTGTAATATACAGTCAGGAGCTGCATTTTAGCAAGATTCCCAAGTGACCCACACGCACATTAAAGCTGCAGAAGCAGAGATCAGTGACATTAGTGATCACATATTGTCTTGTTTTTACATAAATGTTCAGTATGTGTCTACCTAATCTTTTAGAAAACTATTAATCGCTCAGGGCAGAAACTAGCTTATTCCTTTTTTTTCCCCCATGACACCACGCACACTGAGAACACTGTAGCAGAAATAAAATAATTTTTCAATGAATCAATAATCATAAAAGGAAAAAAATTAGACCAAGAGGATCAAAATCAATTTATACAAGATAAAATTATAGTTTGGATTATATACTTTCATAACGATGTTATTTTAAATTACATTAATAATGACTAATATTTATTACCTATTGTGGCAAGTGCTAATAAGCACATTTTATCATCTTCTTTACAGCACTATAAAATAGTACTATTATCCTCATTTAAAAAATGGGAAAGTTGAGATTTGAGATTAAACAAAGTGTCCAGATCAACTGTTCAAAAGCAGTAGAACTATAGGGTGTCTGATTACACAAGCTATATTTTTAACCACAATTGTCTAATGAGAGCTTCTGATACCTGGGTTTCTGAGCGATATAAAACCCCAAGACGGTAGGAAAGCTCATAATGGATCAAGTGATTGGATCTGATCAGTGAGCAGCTCATAGTTTTAAACAACTGTAGCATGCTTATATTTTTGTGACTCTGTAAAATTACAGGCCTGCTTTTACAAATTTGAAAAGTATATTCTAGTGTCAGTGGAGATGAGACATAGGGAAATGAACTGGATAATAGGACATGGTAAGAAAGTTTACACGTTACTATGCTCCAAACTACAAAATATTTAATGAATATTCACCCCTAGGGATGCTTCTAAGTATAAACTATCTGTGTTTTCCTAGACAATAGTTGCCAAAGGTAATTCATCCATTCTGTAGCTAGAGAAACGGAGCCTCCAACAGGACAGCAGGAATCAGAGGTCCCTTTGGGTGACGTGTATTAAGTTATCCATGTTTGTCATGACCCACTACATTTTCTCTCTCCTATTGATGGAAACTGTAAAGAAGATAGCAGGTATGTGTATCTATTCACATGGGTGTGAAATATGTATATAAAGAATATCACAGGTGAAGGTGAACGTGTAGGTGGAAAGATATATGAAAGGTGAGGGTGGTGACCTGCAAGGAAGATGATACATTCCTCCTAAAGGCTGGAATTTTCTTTTATTCCTCATAGCATCCCTAGTACCTAGCACTATATTTGGTACTTTGAAGGTATTTGATAAGTTTTATTGCATGAGTAGCTACTGTGTGCTTAGTAGTAGGTACTCAAGAATTACTTGTTGAAACTTTACAATCACATATCTAGTTCTGAGTACCAGTCTGACTATTACCACAATTTTAACTTGTTTCACCCACCTACATCTCAATTTCCTCGTCTGTACAATGGGCACATGATGTTAACCTCATTAAGTTATGAGGATCAAGTGAGATAACATAGGTAAATTGCTTAGCATGGCCAGTGTCACATTAAGCGTCCAATAAATGTACCTAGTAATATGAACCTTCCAGTGAGGTTACATTCAAACTCAGTTTCTACCCATGACATCTTGGCCCAGCTTATGATTTTTTCAGATGTGTGGACCAGAAAGAATCATGAACTGACTGCCTTTGAGTGGCAGAGCCAGGACCATGACAGGCCTTTGACCATGTCTTCTCCTCCTTAGTCACCATTCCCAGGAAAAGGTCTTTCCTTAAGACATTGGGTTGTCTGGGTGTCTTTCTCCATCAGAAAGTCTCTCTTCCAAGCTCTTACACAGCTCCATGAGCAAATGGGTTTCCCACTTAAACAACAAGCAAGATCCTATAGCAGAGTTGCAGCCACAAAGGTCAAATTTGTCACGTTCATTTATGAAGAAGAACTGTATACACTCCTTCCACTGCTGAAGTAGGCTGCTCCTGGTTTTGTACTGCAGGAGATCATTCATTCAACTACGCCCAAATCCAGATTTCCTTGAAACTTGGTGCCTTTGGTTTCCTTATGTTCCTTTATGTGGGCCTTAAAAGGACATATCTGGTAGACAAATTACCTGGAAACTCAAGTCTTGTGCTGCATACTTTCATGAATGATGAAAACAAGAGGAAATGAATCCAATGTGTCATAGAGGAAGAATTAAGCCCTGGAGGATGGCAGGGTTTCTGAGGGCATTGTGATTGTGACCATTGTGATGACGTAGACAAGAAGGAATGTACGGAAGCGGTTAGAACAGTTTTAACTATAATATGGTATCCTGGAGGGAATCCTGATACAGTAAAAGGACATTAGGTAAAAACTAAGAAAATCTAAATAAATTATGGACTTCAGTTGATAATAACATCAATATTGGTTTATTGTTTATAACAAATGCATCATACTAACATAGACGTTGATAATAGGGGAAACTGGGTATGAGGTACATGGGAACTCTGTAATAAAAAACAAATTTTTAGAACATTGGGAGAGAGAATTGATGAGGGAATAGATGAAACAGGATTTGACCCAGAAATAATAATTATTGAAGCTGGGTTATGGGTACAGGAAAGTTTATTACACTATTCTATCTATTTAGTATGCTTGAGTTTTTCCATTGGAAAAGATTTTTTAAAAATAATTTTTAATAAGAAAATAAGATTTAGAAATACCATCCTAGACAGCGTTTCCCCTATAGTTCTAGTTAAACATCAGTAAAATTACCAACTAGTAAAAAAAATTTTAGAAATAAGAGGCTTGATTTTGACATACCAACTCAATCTAAAGCATCGTTTGTTTACTAAAGTCCTCTCATGTGATATTTATAGCTACTACAGACAGCAGACAGCTGTGCTCTCTAAGGAAATAGATTTGTATGTATGCATAAATTTGCAGATGCTATAAATCCATTTCCAATTAAATTGACCCATATTAATATTCCTGAGTAGACTTACTCTCTAGCTTTAAGATCGTTGCTTCTTATTGCTTTGCTATCTACATCCGCTAGGCTTGGGATGAAGGCTGTGTGAGTTGGTGAGTGTCTATAATTCAATAATCACCATAAGCAACCCCCACTCATGTATTTTACATGATTTATTACATAACAGGTAATATGTAGCTTTCTGTTAAAGTTGAGTTAACAGCAGAATAACAGTACTTGATATCCTAAAACTCTTTCAAAATGATCATGAAACAAGGAAAAATATGCTCTCACATATTTTCTAAGACACTTTACTCTCAAAAAAAGTAGTCAAACTACATAGTTAAATGTCATAAAATAATAGTGTAAGGGTAGCTTACAACGATGGTAGAAGTAAGTATTTTATAAAGAGGGAAACTGAATGAGATATTAAATCCAAACTCACGGAACTGGTGAGTGACGAAGCCAGGTATATAAACACAAGTCTGAACGAAGTTAAAGCTCATTGTTTTTGAATTAGATCAGATGCCCTTTTCCTAAAATATTCAGTACAAAGACTGAAACTGAAAACTGTAAATCACACCCTTCGCCTATAGTCAGCATCTTTCTTCTGCAGGATAGAGACCAATGGGTCAACACTAGCATTCTAGGGATTTTTGTCTTCGGGTTAGAAGACACACACATAGCCGAGATTTCCTTCTTCTCCTCCCTCAATTCCCCGTGCAACTCATTTTTCTTTATATTTATCAAGGGAATGCAATCATTCTTATTGCTGTATTATTTAATCCCCAAACAACTGTTTTCACCTTTTTTGCCATTGGCAAAGTTATGGACTTTTATAGGATTATTGAATTCCCACCTTACAACACAAGGGAGTTTTGCTAGTATTTATTAAATGTGCTGAACTCCTGGTGTGCAAAATATTTGCATGTGAAAGCAAGGTTGACCCAAATTAAGAAACTGCCTGCAAGAAGAATCATGTGGGAGTTGCACAATCTAGACTTTGATATTAACAAAAGAAGAGTCTTGACAGTAGGACAACACGCTCCAAAATTCAGTCATTTCAAAACTCACCTCCTCGATTCCTACCTTCAGTAGTATATTTATTCACCAATATTTTTGAGCCATACTTCAGGCTTGCTAACACACTGAGAGTGGCTAAGCGAGTAACTTCCAAGTACAATTGCCTCCCTCCACTTTACATAGTTCACTCAGATAAATGAGATGTAGCCCCAGAAAAGTAAGAGAGAATACCGGATGTGAATGACCCTTCAGCAAACTACTCTGTCTCCACAACCTTTCTGAAGGGATGAAAATACTTCAGGCTGCTCAATGAAGAGCTTGATGAAAGAATGAATGATACCTGTAACCCCTGGATGCTTTCTGAACTAAGGTTACCATTTCCAGATTTTAACCAGGTAACACTTTAACGAGCTGTATTACTTCTGTGTGCCACCAAGAAGACTCACTTTTTCGCCCTGCCATTATTAGTGTAGCTTCCAAGGGAAAAGGCCAGTTTCTTGCCAGGGGCCTCAGTAACATGTAGAAATCTCAGGAACACTAAATTCTAATGCTGGTGTTAATCCTTGGCAATTTTTTTGAAACTCTGCATGCTTTAGTTTCACCTACAAAGACTTAACAGAGATTTCTACAGAACAAACATCAGCAGAGAGAATAATTGTAAGGCCTTTTACGAAAGCAACTGTTAGGACGATTTAGAGAGAGCCAGCAACGTACAAACTTGTCCCCACTTGCTGAGAAATCCAGGAGCTGTTCTGTTGAACCAGCCTTACTCACAGTAGACAAGCCTCCCAGCCTAGCTCATGACAGGTCTTGTCATAATTCAGCTGGAGCCACTGGTAAATATCCACCTGTCTATTACTCATTAATAGAGAGAGACAGGATGTCAGCTGTTTCCGTGACTTGGAGAAACATAGGCTTTTACCACCTTCTGGCTTACACTCAAAGTAATATTAGAAACAATAAGGCAGACAAAGAGAAAAAAAGGACAGGAAGACACAATGTCAAAAATAAAAATAAATCATCATTGTCTGATGGATACAGAGATCACAGCCTTTAACTTGCTTTACAGGTTTTCATAATTCAGCTTTGGCAGTTTGGTCATCTTCTTAGAAGATGGGGAGAAATAAAAGTCTCCAAACTGATTTACATGTTAGGACATTTTATTCTGCTAAGGCTGATAGGTATTTTGATCTTGGGAAGTTATTAACCCCCATCACTGATCTTTCAATTATATAACTGGTGCTGACTTCCGTTTGAAGAGTAAATAATTCATGTCATAAAATGTTTAGTTGTGATCTGATTAGAGACCTAATTTGAACATTAAACAGAATTGCTTCCTGTCTTCAGTTTTAATCTCAGGATTTACTTTCTGTGTCAGTTACAACACCAGTGGTTGTAACAAATAAGTGTGAAAATTCAACAGTTCAGGGCTTCCCTGGTGGCTAAGTGGTTAAGAATCCGCCTGCCAAGGTAGGGAACAGGGTTCAGGCCCTGGTCCGGGAAGATCCCACATGCCATGGAGCAACTAAACCCATGCGCCACAACTACTGAGCCCACGTGCCACAACTACTGAAGCCTGTGCCCCTAGAGCCCGTACTTTGCAACAAGAGAAGCCACCACAATAAGAAACCTGCACGTCAAAACAAAGAGTAGCCCCCGCTCTCTGCAACTACAGAAAGCCAGCGCACAGCAACGGAAAGCAGCCAATAAATAAAAAATTTTAAAGAAAATTTTTAAAAACTTAAAAAATAAAAAAATTTTTTAAATTAAGAATACATTTAAAATTCAACAGTTCAACCCAACACAAATTTATTTCTCAATCTTCTAGCAGTCCAGGGTACGTGTTCCGGGAGAGCATCACGCTTTCCATGACACGAGGCGTCAGGACCCAGGCTCTGCCCGTGCCATGGCGCTTCCGTGACATCCTTACACCCTTACAACCCTGTCGCCATCTGCATTCAGCAGCGGGAGGGGACAGGAAGCATGAAGAAGGCACAGCCCTGATCAGAGGCCTCAGCCTCAAAGTGACACATCACACACGGGCAAGGGAACGAGAGTCGAGGGGACTCTCACGTGCCGTCCTCACTGGCAAGCCACTTCCATGGCATCGACACCTTGGAAGGAGGAACACACATGCTGAGGGAGAGTGAGCCCCCACCCCCACCCCTGCCGCCAGCACAAACCTATAGGGATGAGATGCACAAAGCAAGTGATTCCCAAATGCCCCCCCAGTTCATTGGGCAATGCCTGAAATTTTACAAAGTCTTTTATTTAGGTTCAGACTGCGACCACCTGTTATAAAGTAAACGTGCTTGCCACTGTTCAGTTATTTACATCGTGAATGGCTTTCTGCTCCTTTCTTTATAGAAGATATTGGAAGGGTGAAAGAGGTATGAGAAGAGGAGGGCCTGAGGGTATGGAGGGGAGAAGAAGGACCAGGAGGAGGGCTGTGGAATCCCTCCCTCTGAGGCCTTCTCTAACCTACAGCCAGAGCCCTGGGACCCGCAGAGATGCTTTCATCCTCAGCAAAACTGCAGACAAAGTCTGCCCCTGGCAATGAAAACTGAGGATCCTGAACTCAGTAGCTGTGGAAACTCAAGGTCAGTCACACCTGCAGTCAGCCAGGCTCTGGTGCTATAACCAGGACTAGTGTTTGGCCTTCTGTCAGCTGTTGTGACAAAGTCCCTGCCTTAAATAGTTCCTATAATTGGCTCTTTGCCTCCATATCTGAGTAATGACTTAACTTTGCATGGAATTTCATGAACATCAGTGTCATATAATCTTTGCAATAATTAATAAGTAGAGTAGGCATGATTATTCCCTTTACGAAAATGAAGTAGCAGAATCATAGCCAGGTTAACTACGCATTCAGTTAATGCAGCTATTACATAGCAGAGCCAAGACCTGAAGTCAGACCTCTCATTCCACATCCAATATTCCTTCCACTAGGAAATACTGTCCTACTGAATATGCTTCTTCCTCTAGGCCTGAGGTTTGGAGCCCATTTGCTGGCACAGTCCCCTAGCCCTCTCCGTGTCAAGAATTCTATTCCTTTGATGCCTTTATTCCATAGATAATTAATCATAGATCATTACTATCTGCCAAGCACTTGCTAACCAAACAGGCTGCTTCCCCTTATAGAGGTTAGTCTATTCACCAACAAACAAGTGTATACTTTCACGTAGTGGTACGTGCTACAAAGGAAACAAATGGTAAAATCGAAGAAATGCAAGTGGAGGATGTAGAGACATGCGGAGAGGAAACCTACTCGGACAGGGCTGTCAGGAAAGCCTCTCTAAGGGCTTAAGTCAAGACCTGAGAAATACTGGGTCAGCAGTGAGAAGCGAGTGGTGGTATTGGTGGGTGGGAGTCTCTAGGCCAAGGAAGAGACAGACAGGAACAAGGAAGTGGAAGGGAGCCCACGGGACTGAAGCAGGATGGGGGAGAGGAGCAAAGATGTGTTTGGAGAAGTAGCAGGTCCAATCATGGAAGACTTCTGGATTCTCTTTGATTTGCAGTTAAAAAGGAAAGCAATGTGATCACATGTATTAAAAGATGAGTCTCCCTGTGCTAAGGAGAACGGAAGGGGAGAGGGAACAGATAAAGACACAGAGGCATTCAGTGGCCCAAGGATGAGATGATGGTGTCTTAGAGTATGGTCATGGCAGACAGATGGAGCTCAAAGTAGAGCTGAGATCTATTTTGAAGGTAGATTGACAGGACTTGCTGACGGACTGGCTTTGAGTACCAAGAGAAAGGGAGGAATTAAGTTTCTCTTTTCAGGCCTTTGGCTTTTGCAAAAGGCCGTATCTTCTTCGAGTGCTCACTCACTCTGATGGTAAAACCTGGCTAAACATTTTTTTTTTTTTTTGGCTAAACTTTGGATTTGGGGAGGGATGGGACTTGGTTCATCTTATAATGACCGTATCTGTCAATTCTAAGATGCATTTTTTCCCATATTTTAATGTTTCTAAAATCAGAATCTGTCTTAACATCGATATCAAAAGAAAGTTCCAGGACAGTAAGCTGTGACAACATTGTCATCGCTTGTAAATATGTGAACTTAGCCTAAGGTAGAAGCTATCTGCTCAGATTGTCAAGTCACCTAGGTTATTCACACTGATTGCACAACAAATGGTGCATTTTAACATGTCTTATTTAACATGTTTGCATAGAGATTACACTATAAAGCAGTCTTCAAACAATAAGGTATTATGCAGAAGAACAAAAAATAAATAAAATAAAGCTGGAGGACACAAATTTACCATAAATGAACCACATATTAGACTCTGGAAAGCTGATTATTTTAGCGTCAAACAATGAGCTAGTGTTTTCTAGCCTCTAAAACCTAAAAAGGAGCCACAAGAAGATAAACTGGGGCTGAGGAGGGCTGGGGAGTGGCTGGAAGAGCTGTCGTGGGAAAGGTATAAGTGTATTGTCTGTTGTATAGCAGGTAATGTATTAAAGACAGTATAAATTGCTCAATCCATCCTCTCTGTGATTTCATCATGGAATTTCAGTGCCAGGAAAGGTTAATTTGAGCCATTCAAGTACTGAACATCTATCTGACTAAAACATTCAGCTGACTTTCAAAGAAGCTGCTTGAATTCCAGTGGAATGAAATTCAATTAATTGTAGGAAGATGACGTGCCAGACATTTTATTTGTACTTTGAGTTTCTCTGCTTTAGCAGGTAAGAAAGGATCTTGATTGCCTTGTTGGGGGGAGGGACATCTCCACTCAAGAAAGCTGAATAGACATGGGGTGTCTAATGTCTAAGCCCTGCCCAGGGCTTCCCTGGTAGCACGGGGGTTAAGAATCCACTTACCCATGCAGGGGACACAGGTTCTATCCCTGGACAGGGATGATCCCACATGCCGCAGAGCAGCTAGGCCCGTGCACCACAACTGCTGAGCCTGCACTCTAGAGCATGTGAGCCACAACTGCTGAGCCCATGTGCCACAACTACTGAAGCCCGTGCACCTAGAACCTGTGCTCTGCAACAAGAGAAGCCACCGCGATGAGAAGCCAGTGCAGGGCAATGAAGAGCAGCCCCCACTCTCTGCAACTACAGAAAGCCCACGTGCAGCAACGAAGACCCAACACAGTCAATAAATTAAAATAAATAAATAAATGTTTCCCAAAAAACACAAAATAAATAAATAAATAAACCCCGCCCCATAGGCCATCAAGCCATGACAATGAGAGAAAGAACTGACTATTTGTATTGAGAGTGTTAGGGCAGCCTGATCTCTAGGTGGATGACCAGAGAGGGTAAGGAGCAGCCAGCCTGCACACAGCAGCTCTGGGCTGATGGGGCAACACTTGGCACTGAGAAGTGGCATCTTTGGTCAGACATGGCACTGATGCAAGAACCAAACTCACTAAACCATGCTGACCCATGCCAGGAGCCAGGTGTGGAAATAAACAAATATCAGTGATGGTTTCACATGCAGTGTTCTTGGACACTGCCATGCTTCTTAATTAAGGTAACAAGGAATTATATACATGCTTCACTGTAAGAAAAATAATCACAGAAATCCAAATTCACGAAATAAAAATGGCATCAATATTATGACATTAGTGAAAAGTACCAATAAGCATCAAATATGCAGATAATGCCAATGGGATCAAGAATTTCCTTGAGGAAGGAGCTATTGCTCCTTAACATTGTATTTTAGCTGAGGACAGCATCAATGAAAAATAATTTTCTTAATCTATTTTTGATAATTATTTGAAGATGCCCAGTAATTGGTCCGGGTTGACCTCACAGGTGCCAATACTACATTCGCCGTTTTCCTATTCTGAGCAAGACATTGTCAGTGTTATTCATTCTTCCTTAAATATTAGAATTCTGTTATAACCACTGTATTATCTCATGGAATGTTTTCTAATAAATGTTAGAACCACCCCCACACAAGAGATATTATTCCCATTTTACAGGTATGGAAACTGAGGCTTAGAGAGGCGTTGAGACTGAATCCAAGTCACCCAGCTAATAAGCGTGACAGCCAGTCTCAGTTTTGTCTCCTTCTTCAAAACTCTTCCTATTCTTTGTTTCCATGTGGCAATCTTCCTTAGAGGTGGAAATATTTTAATGGGACTCTTATCAGATATACTGGAACACATGAGTACTGTGTTTCAAAGGATACTTCAGGGGGCTAGTTAGCCCCTAACCACCAATTTCAACTTAGAACTCTTTCCTGGAAACTGCCTTCAGGACCTGTTTACAAGCTGCAGAAGATAATGAATCTCAAGCTTATAATCATCTCTCATAAAGAGAATAAGTAGCTGCCTCCTCCGTGTGAGTTTAGGGGCATGAAAAATGCCTCAGTGTCTTCCCCAGATAACTCTCTCACCCACTGGGTGAAGCCCGAAATCCCCCCAATAAGAGCTTAATCCCTTTAATTTAAAAGTTTGATCTGTGTTAAAATGGAAAACCCTGCAAGAAGAGTAACAAAGGATCTAAAAGCAAAGCGCCAAGCTGGATCTTTCTCGCTGTAATTATTCTAATTCTCTCTTATCCTATTGTGAATGCTCACTTATTCAAGGTTTTTTTTTGTTTTGTTTTTTTGTTTTTCTCACTTTTGCTCCTGAGTTTGAAAAACAAACTCATGCTGGAATGTTAATATCTATGTTTGCAATTAATGTCTTATTTACCCAAAGTAATTTGCATATTTTAATAGCAGTTGTCTGGAAATACATTCTGATTGGTAAAAATTTTCAAGCCAATAGACACTATTTTTGCAGATGTATCATCCCATGCTGATAACCATTTTTCAGTCTCGTAAATTCCATTTCTTCTTATTAGAATATGGTTTTGGAGAATCAATCAGATTTCATATGGAAACTTGTTTTACAGTCAAAAGTTCCTAGGGAATTTCAATCTATCCCAATTCTTTTCTCCAAGGAGAAAAGTAGAATTATTGTCACTCTTTATTTAGTATGAGTAGAGGTTTTTCAAAAAGGAGTTGATACAAGTCATTTGCTATTCCCTTTAGCACCCATGCATAATTATTTATTTTACTGCCTATAACTGAAATACCAGAAAAAAAAAATCTTATTTCCAAACCACAGAATGATGTTTTAGAATTTAGAATATGGATGTTTGTATCCCCTTACATGACCAAACAGAAAGTAGTAAATCCAACCATTCAGTTTAGTGCATAAACAATCCTAAATGCTTGTCAAATATCGCCTTCACTTTGTACTGCACAGAAATGCACACAGGTATGAATAGAGAAGAAACAGCCACGTCTGCATTTGTGAGACCAGGACCTCATACATCAAAACAGACCATGTTACATTCCCATTTTCTTGTTTTCTCGAGTTCTTTCACTCATTTCACATTGACTTAATACTTACAAAAGATGATTGACAGAAAATCTTTCCATCAAAAAGGCGCAATTTAGGTCACATGTTTTGCTTACTCTGTTTCTATGTCTTGACACAAGTGGCCGTGAAAACAGGTTATTCTCACACTCAACCTGCGGTGATTAGTATTTGAAGCAAAAGGAGAAAACAAACCCACAACCACCCCTCTTAATCTTTAACCTTGACTTTGTCCCTATCCAAATCTTATAACTAAGAATATTCAGAGGATGCTTTTAAACTGGAAGGAATAAATCAAAGACAGAGAAAGAGAAAGAGGGAAGAAAGTAAAATCAGTATTCTAGAGAGAGTTACACCTACTTACAGTAAAGCAAAATAATTAAAGGCAGACCCTCTTTGCTTTCCCTCCCTCAAGCACAGTTAGATAATTTGCAAAATGATGGGGCAAAGAATTTTTGCTTTTTTTCTTGCATTCTCCAGTCTTGATGTCTCAATACCTTCAGCAAGTTTTCTGGTTCATCAAACCCCCTCCTCATATTCTATTTAAATGACATTAACATTGGCCTACTGAGAATAGGACTGATATTATCAACTTACTTAACAAACGCTATGAAATTTGAAACAGACTGTGGGAAAAAATGTTGGCTCAATGGACAGTACTATATTTCTGTTTCTCTTTTCTGGGCCAGGATGTCAAAGAGATAAGTCTTTGAATTGACGCAAGTTACTTTCTCTGCCCTGGCTACACACTGCATGGCAGATGGCCGAGTGTGGACTAAAGTTCGTTGGTAACTTAAGTGTGGGATGGAACCAAAGCCAAGTTATCTTCACTTTTTTTTCCCTCTTGATCAGAGAAATGGCTTCAAAACTCATGACCCCATTCTTAAACAGTGAAATGTCTTCCTTTAAAAAATCCTGGGTCATTTTATGTAACAAACCAGGGAGAGAATATAGTCTATGCATTTGTCTCAAAACTACAAGAGCAAGTTTTTTAATAAGTAGCTATTTTCCAGGCAATATTTTTCTTTCCTTGAAAAATGTTTTTATAGTATACCTACCAAATAGTATATAAGATTTCATATGGAAACTTGTTTTGTATACATTCTTTTGTATACATTTTATACAGAATGTATATAGAGAAATAGATGTTACCAGTAGAGCAGATATCCTTAAACACCTCTCCTTCCCTCCAAGGGCAATCACCACCCTAAATTTATTAATCACCCCTTTCCCTTTATAGTTATACTTTGTATATGTGGATCACTAAATATTTTGTTAGTTTTGTCAGCTTTGAGCTTTACATAAATAAAATCACAAAGCATGTATGCTTACATGATTTCTTTCATGTAATGTTTTTTTAAGATTCGTCTATGTTGACATTGTAGTTTTCATTCATTTATATATACTGCTTTATAGTATAAACACACCAGAATTTATTTATACATTATATAGTTGGTGAACACTTAGATTTTTTTTTTCTGGCTCTTGATTCCCCAGAATCACACTACTGTGAACATTCTTGTGCATGTCTGATAATGTTCCCGTGCAGGAATTCTTCCAGAAGTTTTATCAAAGGGTCCTAAACACAAATTCTACCTTTACTGGATAGAGCTAAAAACTCTTTTGCAAAGAGGCTCTAGCAGTTAACACTCCCACTAGCAGTGGATGAAGTTTCCATTGATCCAAATCCTTTCCAACACTTGGTACTATCTAACTTTTCATTTTTGCCAGTTTGATAAGTATTATATGGTATTTCATTCAAGTCTTATGTTTCATTTTACTGATTGCTAATCAAAGAAAACATTTTCATATGTTTATCAGCCAAAGTATCATTTTCTATAAAAGACAAGTCTCTTCATGTCTTATCTACTTTACTATTGAATAAATTTGTGTACGTCTCTCTTCTTGGTTAGTAGGAACTCTTTATATATTTATGCCAATCCTTTGTAGTTGGAGATGTTCATAATATCTTCTCTCAGCTTCTTGCTCATCTTTTCATTTTCTTTGTAGTTATCAAAGGTTGTTCATTTTAATGTGACAATTCGTCAATTATTTTATTTATGGTTTGAATCTTTAGTGTCTTAAGAAATACTTTCTTGCACAAAAGCTATAAAATCCTATGAGATAAGTGATGTTCTTGTTCCTTTCCAATCCTCTTCCTCCCTTCGTCTCCCATCTGCCACCTTGGTACTAGCACAGGCTAGGACCACCTTCTTGATCATAGCCCAGTCTGGTCCTACTCCCTGTGAATAATTCTCTATAACTCCTGGCTCTGTGCTCCTGGCCTGCCCTCTGACTCATCCTTCATTTTCCATAAAAATAGCCCAAGTTTGCAGCAGAGTAGAATTCTAAGTTTGTTCCCGTTGGCAGTAAGTTGGAAATCCAAAGTCCTCTTCTCACTTTGTGCTGGCTCTGTGCTCTTCAGTCTAAGCTAGTATAAACAGATATTTAACTTACCAACATAAAATGCTAAGACAGGCAGCAATAAGTTAAAAGTATACTCAATACTTATATAAAGAGGTAATTAGGAAAATAAGCAGTTTTAGGCTCTGATGCCAGGCAGACTTTAGTCATACGCACAATCGACCACTTGCTATCTCTGTAAACATGGTCTCATGTAAGTTCTCTTTATTTCAGTTCTATTATCCTAACGTGGATAAGGAATGTAAATGGGTCAACATTTAAAATACTTTCATGACCTGCTACATGGTGAAAACCAAATACATCTTGGTTATTGAAAAATGGTTCTTATTCCCACATGGTATTTATGTTCAAATTAACAAGAAAAAATTGACAGTAAGCAAAGACACTAGCTATTTAGCCATTTTGACCAACATTTAAAAAAAATATATAAGTAGTGGTAGAATTATTTTTGCAGTTTTATATTGTTTCATTTTTTTAGGTAAATGCAGCTTTTAATGAATAAAAGCACTGAACAGAAGTTAGAAGTCTTGGCTTTTCATACTGGCTCCTCCTCTGACCAATAGCTACTTGATGTGAGTAACTCACAACACCCCTGAGGCTTAGTTTTTATATCTGCAGAATAGGAATTCTACCCCTGTTCTGTTTTCTCTCCGTGGTGATTGTCACTATCAAATGAGACAAGGAAGCTGTGCAGAGGAGACAGAACCATCACTGAGTACCCACTATGTGCCAGGTGCTTGGTGTACAGCATCCCATTAAGACCTCTCAAATACCCTGAGAGGGACGACTAATTCTGAGCAACTCAACATATAAATGAGGAACTTTCCTGGTGGTGCAGTGGTGAAGAATCCACCTGCTAATGTGGGGGACACGGGTTTGATCCCTGGTAGGGGAAGAGCCCACACGCCATGGAGCAATTAAGCCCGTGTGCCACAACTACGGAGCCCGTGTGCTGCAACGACTGAAGCTCATGCACCTAGAGCCCGTGCTCCACAACAAGAGAAGCCACCACAGTGAGAAGCCCACACACCACAACAAAAAGTAGCCCCTGCTCACCACAGCTAGAGAAAGCCCGCACGCAGCAATGAAGACCCAACACAGCCAAAAAAACCCAAAACAAAACAAAACTCACATATAAATGAAACAGCCTTGGAAAGTTTAAGTAACGTGTTTTGGGTTACTTTCTAAATAGTAGAGCTGGATTTGAATCAAGATGTCTCCAGCCTACACACTTTCTCGTGACGTTGCACTTGGAAAACTCTCATCCTTTCGGCATTACGTCCCAGATCATGTTAGCCAGGATGAATGGGGCAGACTCGGGAAGACAGACTTGGAAGCGGATGTGCTCACAGAGGTGGGGGTGGGGGTGGGGAGTGAGCGGGGCAAACCCCGTACTGGAAGGAGAGTCAGGGAGCCAGAGCCTAGGCGGGTGGCAGCAGTGCAGTCAGATAAATGCAGGAAATCTAAACGGAGGGAATGAAACATCTGGATGGAATGGCATCCATAAGGGACCCAGCGGTGAGGAGGCTTGCAGTCAAGACAGATAAATTAGCCTCAGCATAAGGACGCCAGCAGCAGACAGGGGAACCTCTGAGTTAGAGATCACAGGGAAGAGAGATTTTTATCTGTTTTGCTCACTGCCGCCCTCTCTATACCTGGTAGACAGTAGGTGCTCAATAAATAATTGTTGGATAAATGTGAGGAGTCTAAGAAGACAACAGGGTTCCAGAAAGTTACTGAGATAGTGAAGCTCAGTTATCAGAACTAAAAGATCACGGCCACCTAATCAGCAGGAATGACTTACTGCTGAGTCAAGAAACCCTGTCCTACAGGGACCTCCGACTGAAAGTCAAAAATAAACCTTGGAATTCAGGTAAGGTTAGACCTGCAGGGGGGAGTCAAATGACTTGACTACTGATGGGAGAAAGGACTAGGAGGAAAACATCAAGCCTGCCTCGACACTGGGACCCAGGACCCCACGATGCCCCTGTCCAGCCTGAAGAAGCCAGAGGAGTCATTGCCCCTTTTCCCAGTGACCTGGGTTCCTATGGCCCGAGATGGGGATAAGTAGATAGTTGGTAATGAGCAGGGTGTAAAAGGGCCAAAGATGTGGCCCATAGATAAAAACAGGGGGGAACGTGGAACCCTATACCAAAGTCACAAGACAAAATGCCGCAGTTATCTCAACCCACATAGCAATCTTTGACTCATGACTTGGGCTAGCCGATAACCTGACCACATATTAGGGAAGGTATTCACCATATAGGACCCTAGGCCAGCACCTAGCAATGCCTTTTGCCTTGTGGAGCACTGACCAATTGATTAACACCATTTTCTTAGCAGGAATTTTCCTTGTCTTGGGGTTATAAATGTTGGCTGCAAGCCCACCAGAGGGTCGGCTCTCCCTGGTCTGCCAGGAAGTCGTCCTGCGTCTTTACAGCGCCCCTTACTAAACCCTGCTTTGTTCTCAGTAAACTCACTCTCTTCTGGAAAAAAAAAAAAAAAAAAAATCAAGCCTGCCTCTTTCTCAGTCTTATCTCGCATTGCTTTGTGAAAGTCCTACCTGTCCTAACCCCATTCCAGCTGCAAATCTTCTTCCTAGATCACTGAGCACTGGGCATCCTGGTACATTTGTAACTGGGCTCTGAAAACATTTTCTTCAGGTATCCAAATTCTAGTTCTTACTCGAAGTTCTCTTTGGAGGAAGAACCCTAGCTCTCAAATCCAGCTGGTTCCCTTAGAGTTCAGCCTGTGTTTCTGAGGCCTTGAGTTTCTGGTGGTCCTTTCATTGATACAAAACCCAAATTCATAATGTGATTCTCTTTTGATACAAAGCATTACCATCACTGAAAAGGAACTATCAGAATTGTACCATAAACTCTCCCTGGCAGATAAGAACTTCCATATTGACTCCTGCCTAGAACTGGACCCAAGTTTGTTCCTTGATGTATGAACTTATGGGAAAGGACTGTGCCTCACACAGGCCCGTCCTCAGTTTTCACTTTCTCCCCTCTATCCCCTCCATGTCATTGATCTCTCTCTCCTCGCTCCATCCCTAGAGCTTAGCAGGAATTGCCATCTTGTTTCATGGCCAGAACTGACTTTATGATATGCAGGTGGTATCTTTATCTTGCTAACTCTTCCCAAATAAGAGCTCTGGAAAGCTGCTTTACTTTCACAACCTCTTAACTCAGGACAAGGTATGGGTCCTACAAACCATTAGAAAGCTTTGGACTTTGGTTTAAGAAAGCTACTCATAATCTGCTCTAGTTACTGAAAATACCAAAATAAAAGTCCCTGTAGTCTTTTAGTATACCTGTGTCCAAATACCGAGAAAATAACGTATTGGCTGAGTTAGGCAAATGAGTTGGTTAAGAGTGTTCTGAAAGGAGATAACACTTAACCAAGTCATCCTCTGTTCAGTAGAAAAAGAAGAGCCATAATTAGTACAGAAGATTTACATCTATTTTTCTGTTATGATCTGAACTTAATCAAAATATCCACTAGTCATATTAATGTCTATCCAAAACAAAATAATTGAGTAAAAGCAAGCATTATCTACCTTTATTTTAAACACCTGATACAGAATACAAGCACTCCTAAAATGTTCACTGAAGCTGAAAGATCAAATTAATCATAGCGATTTCCTATAGTAGCTCAGAATGTATCAGAGTAAAGAACAGCAGGACATTTCATTTATATTCTAAAATCTGGATAAAGGAAAACACTAAAAAGGTTGATTTGAAGACAGCATAAAAGGCAGATGTCATCAGTAAGATTATACTTTGAATTTTGTTTAATGTAGGGCAAAAAGAAAAAAATGCTCTTCTCCCAACTATACTTTTTCATAGGGGACACTGACAATTTTTGTCCCCCAGAAAATTATTGAATGCGGGAATGCAAATGCTAATAAAAACCTTTTGGCTTCCTTTCAGTTGCGAATACATACTCTAGAGTTCACACTATGGTTATCAGGAGAAATCTATGGAAAATAAAGCTGAACAGAACTGCATATCAACTGGCTTAACCTTGTCAAGCAGGGATGAGACCGGAAGTGCCAGGTGACACTGACTGGCAGAAATGAAAACCAGTGAAGAAAAGACACTGAGGAAAGGATAGTGAAAAAGTTAATGAGGTCTGTACCCTACCTCGGCCAAGATCAGAGAAAAGTGATGTACTCATTACCTGTTTCAGCCAATGGGTACATTCCAGCAGCCTTTTTTCGCCTTTTCACAACTCTGTTTATACAGTCTTGATGATGGGCGCAGGGTCATTTGGAGAAACAACAGTTCTAATTGTGTAAATTATATCCCTGATGTCCTGCTACCAAAGTTACTACAGTTCAAAAACCATGCAGTGGATCGTGCAGGGTCATAAATTAGAGAAAAAAGATTTGGAAACCACAGGAATTTTTAATTTCCTAGGATTTTTTTATATTATTCTTTTTTTAAATTGCAGCAAAATATGCATGTTATAAACTATACAGTTTTAACCACTTTTAAATATGCAGCTCAGTAGTATTAAGTGCAGTTACACTGACATATAACCAATCTCCAGAACTCCTGTAATCTTGCAGAAAACTGAAACACCATTTCTATACCCACTAAACAACAACTCCCTCCCCCCCAGCCCCTGACAACCATTCTACTTTCTATCTCTATTCATTTGACTTCTCTAGATATTTCATATAAGTATTTGTCTTTTTGTGTCGGGCTTATTTCACTTGGCGTAATGTCATCAGTGTTCGTCCATGTTGCGTGGATTTCCTTCCTTTTCAAGGGTGGATAATATTCAGTCGTAGTAAGTATCACGTTTACCCGTTCACCCATCGTTGGGCACTTGGGCTGCTTCCACCTTTTGGCTGCTGTGAACAGCGTTGCTACAAACTAGTCTCTCCATTTTAATCCCATGTTTAGCTGTGCTTCAGACCTGCATTCACGAAAACCTGCCATATCAAGTCCCTCCCAATCCTGCTGAATGGGAAGACTGACCACAAAAATGTGATGGGTCTTCTGCAAAGACACTAAATTGCATTAAAGAAAGGCAGACTTCCCAAACGTATTCCCATGCTCACCGATCTCTTGTCCTGTGCTACTGAGTGGGTGGGGTATCAAAAGGAGAAGGATAGCACAATGTCCTCTGAGATTTTTTTGAACCTATATAACCCTGCCCCATCCTTCCTCCCTTCTGATGTTTTAATGTGTACCTATAAGACACTTATAAAAAGCTTTAAGGAAGAGACGTAACATGTGAACTTTGAAAAATTATATCCCACCTGGGGAGAAGGGGGTATAACAGAATCTGGGGCAAGGGGCCAATGTGTATGACCTGAAAACTCCTGTACGTTATCCTGCTACACGTAACTTCTTGAGGCTTACACCAGCGCCTCCCTGGCTTTAAGATTTCACTGTCCAGTTAAACTTAAAAAAAAAAAAAAATTCCCTAAAGAAAAATATTCAAAATTAAGTAGTTTGGAACTTAAGGAAATTCTTTAAAAGATTAAACTCACTTCTTTGCTAGAAAAAATGAAAACTATCTCAAGCACATCACACAGGAACCATTTCACCCACATGGTCCATAACGTGCAATTAGCACCTCACTAATTACAAACCAAGCTTCCTCCCTTCCTGCCACATGACCTTCACCATGCCCCAGAGAAAGGACTGGGGTTGTTAGATCCATTTCAGGGCTAAGAAAACTCACGTGCTGGGTGGGGAAATAAGCTGCTGTAGACAATATGATCAGGAAACAGCAAAAATCAAATGTAGAACCCGAAGCTTTTCTGTGGAGCACAAAACTGAGAGTGTTTAGAAACTTTTGTAACAATGTACAAAGTAAATTCTGTCTGCTAAACCTAAAAAATAAATTCGAGTTTGTATTTATGTCTTGGGAGTTTTCATTTCATTTCTCATAATTAATTTCACTGTATTCCAAAAAGTATATCAGCTGACAAAAATTTGAAGATTGAAGAAGCTAATTCTTCACCACAAAGAGTTTGAGAAGCACTGTTGGATTCAAATTCCTCTCGAAAGCAAATCAACCCCCACATGGATATGGGCGAAAAGAAATGTGTATCAGGAATTCCACATGTCATCTCAAAATACTTTGAGTTAAGAAATGCAAATATTCACAAAATACACAAAATAGAATTTTCTAACCAGCTTATAAAAAACAGCATACAATGCACAAAAAGGTAAAGACTGAACTTTAAAATAGCAGATGTCAAGAGCCAAACTGAAAGTGAAGGTTAAATGTTACAATCGAGGACACAGGATGGCTTGACAAGGCATATAGTTCCTTCTTCCTGATGCATAGAAGAAACCACAGCCCTGCCCAACCACAGCCCAGTGCTGACCTTTCCAGGGGTCTCTGGTTGTCAACAATTTCTTAGGTCACCGAACCTCCCTGCTGGAGAGAATATCCAGTGCCTTCTCGTCACCTAGGGTCATGCCACAGCCAGGAATAAATGGCAAAAGGGCTGTCTTCGGCACCCAGCTGAATAACCATGTCATCTGCTTAGTGCAATCCCATAGAGTTTTCTTTTTTTTTCTTTTAGATAATAGTTAAATTCAGGTTCAATACAATTTATAGTATTAAAACCAGATTCTTTTTTGAGGTAATAAACCATGTTCCACAGTTTCTGTCTCTGGTAAGTTGGTCCTTTAAAGCCACAAAGTTTATAATAGAACTGCCATGAACATTCTTGTAAACATGAATTGTTTCATATTCAGGTTTCTTCTCATTGCCTTAATTTTCAGGTAATTATACTCCTTTGTTCCGTCTCAAGTAGCACTTTACCTTCCTTGGTATTTATACATCCAAATAATTGCAGATGGTTATCAAGGCCTATCTTTGCTGTCTCTAAGCCAAGGTGAACCTACTTAATTCCTTTACCCATCTTCTTAAGTCAGTCCTCCAACCCCCTCAATCATCTTCCTGACTCCTTGTCTGAACGTTTTCCAAGAAAACGTCTACATCTTTCCTGGTCTCAGGTTCCCAGAACAAATGTGGTTTTCAGGTGCCATTTCATCAGGATCACTTCCCTACCCCGGGGTAAATCTCTTGAATTCTTCACATCCCTTTGGTCTTTTTCCCCCTTCCTATATCCAGCGTGGGTCCAAGGTATTTCGGTGCCCAAGGCAAAATGAAGCTTCTTTTCTTTTATGCCATGTAATTGGATTCATTTCAGGAAGGTTCACACTCTCTCCTCAGCCCTTCCCACTCCCCCTTTTGCTCCTGAATTACAGATACACTGCTAAATTATCTGGCTGCAAGAGAACGTAAATAAACCCAAGGTCTTGTAGTATTTGAAAAGGTCACAGGGCCTAGGAAGCAAAAGTGTGGACTCTGATAATTCACTTCATTTCTAAAAGCCTCAGTGTCCTCACCTTTAAAAGTGGGAAATGACGAAAATAAGAAAATGTATGTAAAAATAAGAAAGAGTATACAAAATTATTTGTAACAGCTAAGAAATTATATAAAGTAAGTTTTTTTTCTTTTCTATAATAATTCAGGCTTTGTTAGAAATAATGTCACAAAATGACTTAGCTAAAGTAAATACTGCATCTGGAAAAATGCTACCAGTAACCCAGACTTTATGCTTTCTCTCAAAAGTCTTCAAAATTATGAATGGTCTGTTGCTTAAATATAGTCCTATATATTTAAGGACTACAAATACAGTCTTATGTGGGAAGGGATTTCTTTTTTTGTTTTTTTTTTTAAGTTTTTTTTAAGCATTTTATTTATTTATTTACTTACTTACTTACTTACTTTTGGCTGCATCAGGTCTTAGTTGCAGCACGCTGGATATTCGTTGAGGCATGTGGGCTCTTTGTCACAGCATGAGGACTCCTCTCTAGTTGTGGTGCACAGGTTTTCTCTTCTCTAGTTGTGATGCACAGGCTCCAGGGTACATGGGCTCTGTAGTTGTGGCGTGCAGGTTCCAGAGTGTGTGGGTTCTGTAGTTTGCAGCACACAGGTTCTCCAGTTGAGGCACGCAAGCTCAGCAGTTGTGGTGTGTGGGCGTAGCTGCCCCCCGCATGTGGGATCTTAGTTTCCTGACTAGGGATTGAACCCACACCCCCTGCGTTGGAAGGCGGATTCTTTATCACTGGACCACCAGGGAAGTCCTAGGGGAGAGATTTTTTTGTAAGGATGAACAGTTGCCTGCTGGCCCTAAAGACTGCCTCACTGGGAGTAGCGGGAGCACAGAAAGCTCCTCCCACAGGTAGCAGTGCAATTGTTAAAACTTTCCCCAGTGGAGATCTGGGCCTGTGTACCATGCAAGGGAGTGCATGGGCTGATGCCACACATCAGACATTTGGATGCATGTTGCTGGGATCAATAGTTGTTTTGGGGAAGGACCATAAACTCCTGAGAGTGATTGATCACCAAGTAAAGTAAAATTGTTCAAGCCAGGGGCCTTCTTAAGCTGTACTCAAAGAGACTCATCTTTTACAACCAGAAGGCAAACAAAATTTAGGATCCAACCCAGGACTTAATTTTTGAGAATAGCAGAGCTCCAGGAGAGGTTGTATTCTCAACCTTGACACATTCACTACTTCAGGATCAGTATTCTGATCCTGAAGTAGTGGGAACATAAGACATGGGGTGAAGATATCTGAGTTCATACATTAAAAAATCTTCAATCCTAAGATTATCCTGAGCCTTCTGGGCCTGCAGAAGTGATCCACTCCTCCCTGTTAAAGGCTACTATCAATGTAAATAGTCACTAAACAATCCATGATAAAGAATAGAAGAGTTTTGCTCAAGACAAGTTGAAGACTATAGCCCGGGAGACAGAGATTCAAGAAGTACTTGAACTGAGTTCCAAACAGAGGAGGCTTATATAGGCAAAAACTGTGAAGTTACACAAGTTGTTTGTCAAGAATTAGGATTGAAACTGGCAAGCAGTAAGGATGCCTATTAAGCAAGGATTGGTTAGGGTCTGAAATGGTCACATAGCGACAAGAGGAGACCTCGATACCATAAGGTTGCAGCTGGCAGCTGGTAGCAGATAATTGTTTTGAGAATGGCTGGTGGTATCCTTGAATGGGATACAGTTCAGAAAAATACCAGTTCTCAGATATACAGAAACATGTCTGAAACCACATCCATACTGGCCACTCACATTTTCGATGCCTGAATCACATTACTCCATTTGATTTTAAAATGATTTTAAATATGTCACCACTCGTGACAGACCTCGCTTTCTTAAAAATTATGAAGGAACTTCTGCCTTTCAAGATCACACACACACACACAGCATTCTTGATCTACTCCCACCTTCTGGCCACCAGACAATTACTAAAACTAAGTCAGAAGGAAATCCTGCTGAAGAAATATTGGATCTGCTAACAAAGCAAAGAGAGTATACCTTAATATTGCTACAGGGCCACAAGATGTACCAGCAGAAACTGGAGGCGTACAAGACAGAATTCGGAGTACCACACCCATAGGAGCGGAACATCCAACTGGACTGGAAAGCGTTCCTGGGATGGCAGCACTTTTCGGTGATGCAGAACTTCACACGCTGCCGAGGATCCAGGGAGACAATACTAATATACGGCTGGGGTGGCTCTGGGAAGCTTGGAGAAAGTCACAGCCCTCACTAAAGAAACAGAAAGGCCACCACTATCACAACTAATAGTAAAGAAGGGGGACTTTCCTGGTGGCGCAGTGGTTAAGAATCCACCTGCCAATGCAGGGGACATGGGATCTATCCCTGGTCCGGGAGGATCCCACCTGCCACAGATCAACGAAGCCCGTGAACTGCAACAGCTGAGCCTGCGCTCTGAAACTGGAGAGCCACAACTGCTGGGCCTGTGTGCTGCAACTACTGAAGCCTGCCCACCTGGAGCCCATGCTCTGCAGCAAGAGGGGCCACCACGGTGAGGGGTCCGTGTACCACAGTGATTAGTGGACCCTGTTCGCTGCAACTAGGGAAAGCCTGCATGCAGGAAGGAAGACCCATCGCAGCCAAATAAATAAGTAAATAAACTTAAAAAAAAAAAAAAGCTGGAAAAAAATAGTAAAGAAGGGGTCAAAAACTCAGAGACATGGGGTATGCTAGAGTAGAATGGTAAAAATGGTAAAAATGAATAAATAAATGAATCTTCCCTTTCTTTGGAAAGACACATTTATACACTATTGCCAGAATTTTCTTTCTAAAACTCAAATCTGATCACATTACACCTCATTCTCACACATCAAAAAAATTCATTGTAATTGTTTTAGATTTATTATTTTTTTTATTATATATGCCTGGCAGGTATTTGCCATATCAAAAATATTTGTTAAATAAATGAATGGACCTACTAAGCTCACAAGACTCAGTTTCTCCCACTAGCTTCTCTTCTAAATACATTTGAAAGGACAGACACGATGACATTCTCACCATTCCCCAAATAACGACAGCCGTTTGCAGCCTGTGCCTTTATATAAACTGGTCGCTACCCCGCATGCTGTCTCAACCTTCTTTCATCCATTCACCCAACAAATATTTACTGAGTGCTACACACACCCTCCCTGCCAACTCCAATGCCCTCGTTACGGCATCCTCTCCGAGAAGGGATTTCAGTCTTCCCCGAGAGAAGCAGAGAAGGAGCCATGCCATCTTGAACCTTGCCCTCTAGACACCTCCCCTTTGAACAGCTACTTGTCAGTTTGCATGTCTTTTTCTCCATTTCACTGAGTGCACTCAGACCAGGAAGACCACCCTCTAGCTCAGACCCCAGTAAACAGGAAGATGTGTTGCAGATGCCTATTTCTATACCTGTCTCTTTTGTCTGTCTAGTCTCACGTTCAGTGCTCTTGCAGCAACACTCCTGTTTCTTTGGGGAACTATTGCACCCTCCCCCTGCTCCCCACTCTGTGTGACGCCAGCTGCTAATCTCAGTTCATCAGTCGCAGGTATCACACATGCCCTTTGTCACAGAGGTGGGCATGTGACCCAAGCCAGACCAGTAAGAGTCCTTCTCTGAGATATGATATATGGTCCCTGCACACGAAGGCACTCACTTTTCCCGTGGGGGTCACTAACGTAAAGCAGACTGTGGCCATGACCTCCTGCTCTCACCACATGAAGGAAACACATCTGAAATAGGGAGAATCTGGCCAACAAGCAGAGAGATGCAGACTGGGGAGAGCAGACCTAACATTATTTTGGTCTCTGAAGTCCCAGAGGTCAGATGCATCCCTAGTCATTCAGGTAAGTCATCCCAAAAAAATTGTTGAATGAACACAAATGAAATTTTTAAAAATACTTTCATAACAGTGCTCATTGTCAAAACTCAATTCGAATATATTAAATTAGTCCATAAATTATTATTGAGCCTCTACTATGGGCTGGGCATTCTTCTAGATGTTAGACTGGCACAAGCAAACACCTTACTCTTTTCATAATATAATGCCATTTTATAATGCTATTTGAAATTACCACTTACCTCAAAAAAAGTAAACAAGCCCTTAGAATTTTATTAAGTATCTGTATTTTAGAGTGATAAGCCCAACCTCCTTTTATTGTATTTATATTCTTGGTTATTGGGATAATTTATACTCTAATGTAAAGCAGATAATACCCCTCCAAAATGGTATAGACATCGGATCAGTCACGGGAAAGTCAGCTAAACAGTAAACATAATATATCAAATGACGTCAGGAATAAAAATGTATACCATATATATTTATCCACAAAAATTGAGATTGATTTGATTCTTAATGAGGCAAGAATGATAATGTAAGAATCGTAATACTTGTTAAGGATCTCTTTAACTTACCACCTAAACTCACTGACACATTTTGCCTAAAATAAAGCAGCATGGATTGGAGGTACCAGATTGCAAATTCAAGTGGTCAGTGTTCCTCTTGAAAAGCATGCAACCCAAAACTTAACATCTCTAAAGATGTAAACTAGCCCAAACATAATACAGGATTACTACCATCTCCTACTGTGAATCCTGACTGTAGAACTTTGGCATTCAAGGATTAAATACATGAGGTATAAACTCTTAGAGCATAACTCAAAACGGTGACACATATTTTTCCCAAGGCAGCAAATAACAAGGCTGGTAGTTTCATGAAAATTACTTAGCTAGACCTTTACGTGTTTCCCAAATCCGGTTATGTATCAGAATCATAGCTTTTTAGAACTGGAGCTATCTGGGTATTAACATACCAGTTAGATTCTGAATCGATGGATCTAAGATAAAGCCTGAGTATCAGTAATTTTTTTTTTTCAGTTCCCAAGATCAAAGCAATGTAAAGCCAGATTTGAGATCTAAAAAACAGCCCAGCACTCCTATCTGAATAAATTTTTCTTTTTCTCTACCACTCATCATGCACACTCAACTTTTTTTTTTTTTTAATTTATTTATTTATTGGTTGCGTTTGGGTCTTCGTTGCTGCACACAGGCTTTCTCTAGTTTTGGCAAGCGGGGGATTTGCTTTCTTGCGGTGCGTGGTCTTCTCATTGCCGTGGATTCTCTTGCTATGGGGCACGGGCTCTAGGTGCACGGGCTTCAGTAGTTGTGGTTCTAGGGCTCTAGAGCACAGGCTCAGAAGTTGTGGCACACAGGCTTAGTTGCTCTGCGGCATGTGGGATCCGCAGGGAAGTCCCTCAACTTTTTTTAATGTCTATTAAGTAAGATGCAAAATTTCAGCTAATATTGAAGAGATGGTTAACTTGTGTCATGAAGCTATATTTAAGAAATGTGATGTATTTCCATATCCAAGATTGGGGAATTCATGAAGACCTCAGAATACAACTTTCCTGAATACCAAGAGTTTACTATATGTTATAAATTTTAAGACTGCAATGGCAGCCACATTATATTTAAAATCTTGAATTTTAGAACTGATATAGACTTGGGAATTCATTCAGTCTAACTCCCTCATTTTACAGAAGAGGAATCAGAGCTATGGACATTAAGGTATTAACGGATTTCATTCAGATGGCAAATGAACTCCGAAATGTATATTTCAGTGTAAATTTTTCATATTCTGCTTTGGTGAGCACAGCAATCTCCCAAATCACGAACACCCTTCCAAACTACTGAAACTGACCCCTGGAGTCCACTGTACCATGGGGTCGGTAAATTGGGAGCTGATTCCATCTGTAAAAACCTCTTAGTTAGCAACTGTGACTACCTTCCACCTGTGAAAATGGTCAGTTGACCTGATCATTTATAAATCCCCTAATCTGAAAAACAAGGGAGATTCCAGAAATCAAGTTGAAAAAAAAGTTAAGAGATTATTGTGTTGTGTTCTAAGATGGAGCTTATTCTGAAATAGGGCGGATCATAACAGAGGTTTGTGGCTCAGGTTCTCTTTCAGGAAACACTCCAGGCTTCTTAAGTTTGGTTAGTGAATCTAAGCAGAACTCGTAACTTTCTAATCATAACAAACATAATGTTTAAAAGCAATAGAACTTAATGGTTTTCAAGAGAATTCTACCTCAGGTGAAACTGATGCAACACTTTTTGTAGACATGCACAAATCGGTTCATTTGTATACAGTGCCAGTTTTTATAACATTGAGAATAAATACAATACAAAGTTCTTAAACATCATCTTTATTTTTTTTTTACTGGTTTTATGTATTTATGTATTTATTGACTGTGTTGGGTCTTGGTTGATACACACAGACTTTCTCCAGTTGCGGCGAGTGGGGGCTACTCTTCATTGTGATGCGAGGGCTCATTTTGGTGGCTTCTCTTGTTGCAGAATACAGGGTCGTGGAAAGCGGGCTTCAGCAGTTGTGGCACACAGGCTCAATAGCTGTGGCACATGGGCTTAGTTGCTCTGCAGCATGTGGGATCTTCCTGGAGCAGGAATGGAACCGGTGTCCCCTGCATTGGCAGGCAAATCCTCAACCACTGTACCACCGAGGAAGTCCTTCAACGTTATCTTTAAATGTTTAACAGCTGTCTAATGGAGGACATTTGTGGCTTTAGGTGGCTTATAGTATGTCACCATTTTATATAGCAACACTCCAAAGAAACCTGTCAAGTTTAGAATAAGTTTGTACAAGACTTAGTGTGAAACCTATCTCAGATCACCTCAGGTATTTTTAGCATACATATGAAGCAGGTCAGAGAGAGAATGCCCACACCAGATCTACTTCAAGTCTATAGAGTTGTAGTTTGATTATAAAACCCGAAAGTCACATTTAGGTAGCATATGTCATTGGTCAACTATGCTTCAGGATGTGGGGAAATATTACTGAGAAGTAAGTGAACTTCTAATTTGTTACAGACAGACAGATAGAACCAGGCCTGAAAGGGTCAGAGCTTGAAGGGAGATTATTTCTTTTGCTCATTAATTCATTTATGCAATAATCCCATATTAAGCATATTTATTACAAATACAAACTAGGAACTTAAATCCAGAGCTTTCCGTTGATAAGTTAACAGGGTATATAGTATAACCTTGTCTGTTTGAGATTTACTGAACTGGAAAAAGAAAATTTATTAGTTCAGTCTGAAAATTGACTTAGAGAAAGAAAAATATGTATTCTTAACTAGTTATTCATACTGTACAAATTATTGAAACTACTAATTAGCAACCATAGCAAGGCTGTGCTCTACGATTTTCCAAATAAGGAAGATAAATCCTCCCCTGAGTCTAAAATCAAAACCAATAAGTTCAAGTGCAAAGTCAACAAGTAAGGTCATCCAATCTGTGAAGATTTCTTTAAATAGTGACAATACAATATGTATCCCTCTTATTACTTATTTAGTAACCTCATCTTATCACATCTGAGATTTCAAGAAATAGTAATTTTTTTTCTAACCGGCCATCGAGTTCACTGGTTATTAATTCATGAATAATATCAGAGGTAATAAATACTACTTTTAGGAAAAACAGTGTCACAAGCTATGCCAGGAAATTTTTTAAAGAAAAGAATGGTTTGGAAAAAACAGAACTCAATATCACGTTAAAGAAAATTGTTACTCTAAATATTGAATATATTAGAGGAAGTATTTGGAGTGCATGTGCTAATATTTCTAGTTCAGAACTTCCTTTCAACTCAGTCAACAACTTTCTCATTCCAAAAACACTTCTAACCTCACCTAGGCTATATAATTTTATAAAAGCACTCAGTTCTCAAAATGCCCAGTGACCCAAACCTTCCTATTTGAAAAAAAAAAAAAAAAAAAAGGGCAAAGGACAAAGAAGAACTCAATCTAATGATTTGAATTTCTCTTTTTTCCTATTCAAGAATGAGAAGTATTTCAAAGTAAAGGGTTAGTGACATGTAGAAAAATCCTTGTGCCATGTTGCACAGTATAGAAAATACTGAGGACATTTCTTCAATATAAAACAATAGCGTGTTACCTTAAAATGTTTTATTTGTCTCTCATCTTTCTCAAAAACTAAAAAAAAACCTTGAAAGGACTCAACAGAAGAAGACATCTTAACATCTTAACAATGATTAAGAAATGAGATTATACTAATAAAATAAAAATGAATTATTGAGGAGAAAGCAAATATTCCAAAAATATAATTGAGAGTGAAATTTATCTGTGATCATCCTGAGAGGTAGGGCTAAAATAGGAAACGCAATCACCTAGGTCGATCCTTTGAACATAGATGTGGAAGCACATCAATTTCTTGACTAAAATAATAAATATTATTAATCTAGAATTTTATGTACATAAATTGTATGACAGCTAATGTTCTTGATAACAGTTTTTCAACAAACACAGAAGTCCCCTTTAAATGACACTTTCTTATATAACCCCCCAGTTTCCAGAGAACACATTCTGGAGTTAAAAATAGGGTCATGATAACAGTATTCTCCATTTCTATGCCAAAGGAGAAAGTGCAACCCATTTTAAATTCCTCAGCAAATGAAAAGTCCCCAAGAAGGGCCTTCCTGGCTACAATTTGGCACCCACCATTTTCCTTCTCTCGTGTTCTGTAGCGACAGCTCCTGTCACTGCTGAGGCCAAAATGGCAGCTACATCCCTGTGGTTCACAGAAGTGGCCATCACCAATGGCTGGCAAGGACACCAACACTGCAGCTGAGACTCGTCAACAACCAAGTCAAGGCCACTTCGCATCATAAGCGTTGATGTCTGTCCTGAGACTGCCACCTTCCATTTGAATACACTAAGCTTGACTTTACCTCAGGGCCTCGCCCTCACTGTTCCTCTGCCTGGGAAGCTTTTCCCCCACGTTTTCATGTGGCCAGCTCCCTCAGGAGCCCATGCCTCTGCTCAGGTAGCCTACATTTCCCTGAGCACACTAGCTCAAGTTAACATTATCCCCTAGTCCCTCTCTATCCCATATTCCTGTTTTATTTTGGACTTGGACCAAGTTACCAAAACAATCAGTCACTCCTCCATTCTGATTCTTCCTAGAGGACCAAAAAACACAAAACCAATCAAATCAAAACAAACAAACAACAAGAAAAACACTTAAAGCTGGCCAGGTTAATGGGCAGGTAGTGGGATGAGTTCTTCAAAGTTGTGAAGCAGCAAATAAATTAAGAGCAGCTGGTGCCCTCCTTCTCACTGATGATGAAATTCGTGTTGACTTCTGATGGGTCCTGATTGAAACTTGTGCAGCAATATAGCGAAATATTAAAAGGTAGCAAATACATTTCAGGATATTTTCCCCAAATTAAATATCTGCACAAATTAATAAGGTTAATTTACTACTAACCTCAAATTTTCCATTTGTGCCCAAAGTACAATCAATTAAACATTTTTTTTTAAAAAAAGAGGAAATGCTGATCCCCAGAATAGGTGTTGGCATGTGTGATGCAAATAGGAATAATTTTGATTGAAATAAATACGTCTCTGAGAAACAGGCACTCTAAAACTTAGAGCAGTGAGGAATTAGGAGAGTTTGGTGAGCTGTCAGAGGAAGTTCTTTACTTCATGGCAAGTCAGAGCATGTGAGGACGGCAGAACTATTTCATAAGATTGCACAGTGGCTCCTTACAAACTGAAAGGATTATTTAGCCATAATCGACATACTTCTCAAAACAATGACCCTGTGATTACAGCACACGCCCAACGTTGATAAGAATATTTTTATTACTCACCAAGTTGCTTTCAAAACGGTTCAGGTTTCCTCTGCAGAATTTAAGACCAGATTTAAACAAGTAAATAAGTATTTGTTTTGGTTGTCCTTTTTGAATGCTGGCATGAAAGTGAGGCTGGTTATGAAATGTTAATATGCCGACTGCCATGGTGTCACCTGAACTGGATGACCTGGCGTTGCTATTGAAGTCTCAAGGCCACAACAAGGTATATTAAACTTGGGGAAATACAGCCACAGGACACACTAGCAGAACTTGCAAAACACTGCTGCAAAATCGCCAGGACTGTTCCGTTCGTATTTACAGTTGATGTTTCCCAGCTGAGTCTCTTAGGACAAAAAGCAGACTTGGCATTGCTAGAACTCATCTACCCTCTCAGACTTTCGAGACCAAGTATTGACGAGACTTTATGAGAGTAAACTTTATTTTTTTCCATTATAATGTCTGTTACCAAATTGGTGAGTGACTCCAGGAAAATATTTTGACCAAATCTAAAGACCATAAACAGAAAATAAGTGGGGGGAGGGGGGGTTCAAATTACATTTTTCCTATTTCCTAAAGACAAATTTGTCCTAAGAAATAGAATCAAACATCCTTAGTTTAAAAATAAACACTAGGTTAAAAAAAAAAGGAAAGATATACCATGCTCTTTGATAGAAAGGCAAAAAGATCAACTAAGATTTTTCCTAAATTAGTATACATATTTAGCTTAATTCTAATGATCATACACACAGATTTTTTTAATTAGATAAACAAAATGAAAAAGAAAATAAAAAATTAGAAATAAAACAGCAAAAATAACCACAAAATTTGATGACGTAAAAGAATATTTCTACATGGTAAAATATATATATATGTGTGTATATATATATCTTAAATCAAGTCAAAATGCTAAAAACAAACTGGAAATATTATTTGCAATTCATGTATACAATGAGGAAAGATAGTCTATTTAGCAAATTGTGTTGGGAAAACTGGACAGCCACACGCGAAGAACAAAACTGGATCACTATCTTACATCATAAACAAAAATTAACTGAAAATGGATTAAAAACTTGAACATAAGACCCATATCTACAAAACTTCTGAAAGGAAGCATAATCAGTAAGCTCCTTGACACATGTTTGGGTGATGATTTTCTGAATCTGACACCAAAAGCTAAAGCAACAAAAGCAGAAACAAACAAGCAGGACTACATCAAACTAAAGAGCTTCTGCACAGCAAAGGAAACCACCAACAAAATGGAAAGGCAACCTGCTGAATGAAAGAAAATATTTGCTATTCATATATCTGATGAGGTTAATATCCAAAGTATATAAAGAATTCATACAACTTAATAGGAAAAAAATTTTTTTAAAGAGCAGAAGGTCTGAAAAGACATTTTTCCAAAGAAGCATGCAGATGGCCAACAGGCACATGAAAACTTGTTCATAATCATTAATCATCAGGGAAATGCAAGTCAAAACCACAATGTGACATCACCTCATACCTGTTAGAAAGGATATTATCAAAAAGACAATAAATAACATGTTGGTGAGGATGTAGAGAAAAAGGGACCCTTGTGCATTGCTGATGGGAAAGTAAATTGGCGCAGTCACTGTGGAAAACAGTATGGAAGTTCCTTAAAAAATTAAAAGTAGAGCTACTGTATGATCCAGCAGTTCTACTTCTGGGTATTTATCTGAAGAAAATGAAAAGACTAACTCAAAAAGGTATATGCACCCTTGTGTTTATTGCAGCATTATTTACAATAGCCAAGATCACCTAAGTGTCAATGGATAACTAGATAAATAAAATGTGAGATATAGATATACATCACACACACAACGGAATATTATTCAACCATAAAAAGAAGGAAATCTTGCCATTTGCAACAATATGGATGAAACTGGAGGGAATTACACCAAGTGAAACAAGTCAGTCAGAAAATAGAAATACCATGCGAGTTCTCTTATATGTAACCAAAAAACAAAACAAATAAAAACAAACCCACAGAAAACAAACTCATAAATGCAAAGCACAGATTGGTGGTGGCAAGAGCAGAAGCAGGGGCTGGGGAATGGGAGAAATGGGTGAAGGGGTCATTAAGTGATTAAAAAAAAAAGTGGCATTCTTAGAATAGGATGCATACTCACAAGTAGAGAGAGAAAAACGCTAGATATACTTATTTATTATGTGTTGTGATACAAAATGGTTTGTGGAAAATGCTTCTGAGACACCATACCTAGCATGGTAAGGAAATAATTCTGGATCCAATCGTCATTCTTTAAAAAAGATTGTAATCCAAGTTAGAGTTATAATAAATAAATAAATAACTTTAAAACAAAATTTTTTAAAACTCAATATGAAACCTTACCTTATAGAAACACACCCGAGGTTTTATGGATGTGAGTGGGTCACTGCAATTGTAGTTAATCTGAAAACTTTCAGAAAATATTTCCTTATATGTATTTGGCCACCACAGGGTTAAAGTTTTAATCTGCAGTCTGTCTAGTAATCAGAGAGGTAATATTTAAGGGGGAAAAAAACAGAAAGAAAGAAAATGCCCACAACAAACTGAGAATAATATTTGCAATTCATGTAAAAAAAAAAAAGTCTAAAATTTCTCTAATACCAGGAGCTTCTAAATATCAATAAGAAAAGACCAACAAAAAGTAGGCAAAGTTTAGAAACAGATAAGTCACTGAAGAGTAAATACAAATGTCTCCTAAAAATATGATAAGATCTTCAATGAAGAATAATTTTAAAATGCTAAACTATATTGAAATTCCATTTTTCACCCACCAGATTAGCCAAGTTCAAAAAGTTTAATGATGTGCAGTGATGGCAAGTGTATAGTGAACCAGGAATTAAACTGCGGCTCGTGTGTAAATGAGGAGTCCAAACTTCATGGAAAACAATTGGAAATATCGATCAAAATTGACATTCACATACTTATGGAAATTCCACCTCCAGGAATTCGTCCAATGGAAATATTGCACATGTGCAAATAGATACTTACATAAAGGTCTTCACTGCAATACTGTCTGTATTAACTAAAGTTTGGACATTGCCATCAGTAAAGCATTGCTTAAATGAGTGACAAGTCGTGTAAACCATGGCAGCACTCTTGCTTTTCTGTCTAATGATCATTCTCCAACATCTATTCTGCTAACAGGCCATATTTCGCTAATCCTCTCCCCAGTCCTAGGAGATTAGTCTTGAAGAGTCTAAATCAATCATGGTCATTCCATTCTCCCTGTTGGAATACAATAAAATCTCCAGACCACAGTCTCTGGAGGAAACCAGTGGCTGGAGGATAGGGATCAAAAGGAGGTTTACTTTTCTCTAAATGCCTCTTTGAGCTCTTTGAATTTTTCAACAAGGAGAAGAAAGCATGAAAAAAAAATACATAAAATTTATAAATAACATCACCTTCCATTTTAAATTAAGAAACTGAGGCTTAAAAATTAAATTTTTGAAGGTTTTGAAAGTAGTAGCAGAAGTGAAACCTAAGTCTACATACTCTAGCTGTAAGTTGAGTCTCAGCAAGGCCCAGCCCTATCTGGATATAAAGTTAGCTGTTATTTGTCTTAATATGATGTCTTTTCTTCCCTGGTGAATATACAGAATGGTTTAAAAATTGATAGCCGTAAGTCAGGCAGAAGACTTCAAATTCTGTCTCTGCCACTCCTTGAGAGCTATATGAGTTTAAGCAGGTAATGTACTTTTTTGAACCTCAGCTTATTCATCATCAAACAAGATAATAATAAAACCTCAAGGTTGTGAGAATTCAATTACAGTTGACCCTTGCACAACACAGGTTTGAACTGCAGGGGTCCATTTGCACTCGGATTTTTTTCAGTAAATACGGCAGTACCATTGGCCCCTCGGTAGAGACGCAGGGCCCGCCTTGGGACCTGAGTATCAGTGGCTTTTGATATCCATCCAGGGTCCTGGAACCAACACACAAGATACCAAGGGAGAACTGTAGTTTAAATGAGATAAATTAGAAAAAGCCATTAGGGGCTTCCCTGATGGCACAGTGGTTAAGAATCCGCCTGCCAGTGCAGGGGACATGGGTTCTATCCCTGGTCTGGGAAGATCCCACATGCCACGGAGCAAATAAGCCCCTGCGCCACAACTACTGAAGCCCGCGTGCCTAGAGCCGGTTCTCCTCAACAAGAGAAGCCACCGCATTGAGAAGACCAAGCACCGCAAGGAAGAATAGCCCCCGCTCACTGCAACTAGAGAAAGCCCTCGCAGCAACAAAGACCCAACGCAGCCAATAAATAAATAAACAAATAAATTAAAAAAGAGAAAAACAAAGAAAAAGCCATCAGCCTTGTGCTAGGCTTTAAGGAGTGCTCTAGTGGATGCTGGCTGTTGTAAACATGCTCACTTAATGAAACTAGATTTAAATGAATTTTGGTTCAATATTTTGGGAATTTCTCAGCACTTAAAATAATCTGAAATACCGCATCAGGAATCATAAAGCTAAAATTGTGATAACTCCCTTTAAATGAGCAAAAAAGAGTATCCTGGGCAATGCTTCTCATACTCAAGCTTTGCCGGAACATTGGAATTACTTGGCAAGTTTTTTTGAACTCCTGATGCCTGAGTCCCACCGTCAACGACTACAATTTAATTGGTTTGGGCTGCAGTCTGGGCAGCAGAATTTGTAAAGAATTTTTAAAGTTCTAATGTGCAGCCAAGGTTGAGAACCACTGGCATAGATTCTTCATAAATCATCTGCTCTTAATTAAGCTATAGCTGTTCTCATCATGTTGCTAGAGGTTTTGAGGGCTTATATATTTCCCTCAAAGATTAGAAGTTTCATCAGAACAAGAATTATCTTTCTTTCTTTCTGATTCTTTTTTTTAACCTCTGCTTTCTATCTTTCCTTTCATCTCATTAAGTGTCCAGTTGACTCTCTCTCTTCTGTTGATTGACTGGCTATTAAAGATTGCAAACTCTGACAGCAGCTGGACGCCTCCCTCCTTAAGAGTTTTCCTCCTCAGGTGGTAACCTGCTTAGTGAGAATCACATCGGGTGGGTCACATCTGCCACACTGCTAGGTCTCCTTCTACAGGTACATGTTTCAGAAATGGGTCCAGTTCCCAGCCAAAGCAGTCATGTGCCCTGTTGCTTTCCCTTTCCTTCCATTTGTTTTCAACTTTTACTGAATTACATAATGATGCACATGAAACCATTCCCAGAAGTAACCGGCTACTTTCATTTTGATTTCAGGCATTTAGGGAAGGAGTGTAATATAGCAGAAGAGCAATGGATTTGAAGTCAGGATGTGGGTTCCAGTCCTGCTATACCACTACGCTGGACAGTCACTCCTCATCATTGCTAGGCCTCAGTTTCCTAATGCATGAGATGGGTAATAATAATGTAGAGTTGTTAGGGTAATGAGAACAGGTGTGCAAAAAGCACTTTATAAAATACGAAGCATGTTTCGGATATTATTATGATTGTGAAAGGAATAAGTGAAAACCTTATGCAAATGATTAAATTGATTCTACATAGCAATCATTTGGCATCCCTCATTTAGAATAGAAATAATTTCCCTTGAGTCTTCCCTTGTTTGCCAAACCTATGAGATCCCACATCACTATCTAAAATTTAACTTGGTTACCCTTATTCCCAACACTGCAAAATTTGTCATCTAAACACAAAGCAAGTATGTCATTGTTGAGATATTTCTTTCCCCAGTGAACTCTCAGAAGGAAGACATCATGTAAAAAGCAAAGGGAAGGAAGCTAATGGGCATTAGCTCATTCATTGCTCCTGCAGGTGTGTACTGAGAACCTGCCAGGTGTCTTGAGAGCCTGCCAGTGGCAAGGGCCGTGTGCGGAGCTGTGGTTGAAGTACCAACCAGGGCCCGTGGGGAAATGTGATGTGTCACACAGCTGGGAAAGATGGCGATCTTTAGCAGGAGACCTCACAGAGTCAAAAATGATAGAAGTGAAGCTTGGATTCTCCGTCCAGTTGGGGTTGGGCAGGGTTGGTGCCCAGGCATGGAGAACAGGAAGGTCTGGGTGAGGGAGAGCACGCTTCGTTAGAATAACTGAAAGAAGCCGAGTGTACCTGGATCATGTGAGAGGCAAAGTGGTGAGAGAAGAGGCTGGAAAGGTAAACAGGAATCCTAAACCTCGGAACCCCTGTCAAGGGATTTGGATTGTATCCTAGGGGCACTGGGAAATCGTTAAAAGATTTGAAACGGGAGTGATAGCATCAGATTTCTAGGGGGGTCGCTTATGGGTTTTGCTCTCTTTGGTCGCAGTTTGGAGCACGCTTTTGAGAGGAGGAGGAATGAGGCAAGGAAGCTGGTTGTAATACTCCGGGGGAAATGCTTGTGATCTAGTCTTGTGTTATGACAAATGGAATCAGAGAAAGGAAGGGAGCATTCTTCATAAAACTCACATCTGATGACGTCACTCCCACACTCGAAACTCCTCAAACTTTTCCCATGGTTCTTAGGATAAAATTTCACAAACTTTTAACATGGCTTAAAGGGCCCTTCATGTTTTGGACCCTGCTTCATCCCCCCTTACACACTGACCCTCTCTGTTCCTTGCATGTACTAAGCTCTTTGGACCTCGAGGTTGATCACACACAACCTGCCTAGAAACTTCATAAGGGTCATAACTGCTTGGTTCACTAAGGAATAAATGAATGAAGTGAATGATTTAAGAGATATGTATCAATAAGACCTGCAATTGATAAAACTTGGAGGGGAGAAAGACGTCAAGGATGAAACAAATGTTTCTGGCTTGAGGAACTGGTCGGTTTAGGGAATCTTTGGAGAGGAGGCAGAGAAGATGCTTCAGTTTGGCTTATTTTGAGTTTAAGATGGTTGCAAGTTATTCAAGAGGCTATGCTAGGCAATTGGATCTAAGTACTTAATATACACCAGGTTCTGTGCCAGGCACTCTCACATACATTATCTCCTGTAATTAACTAAAGCCAAATGTAGATTAAAAGCAATCAACTATATGATCAAATTTTAAAGTAGGTGCTACACTAATTATGTTAATCCAGACTATGAGTAGCCCACATCTATTCATCCGGGGAAATGAGCAACTTATCCCTGGAGGAGTTTAATACTGTCTAGTGATTTCAATCGCTTCACTCCCAAAGTATCCTTATGGCACAATTATGGGAAGACTTAAAAAAACAAAAACAAGTATAGATGGGTGGGTGAATAATTTTATTCCCACAGAGCAGTTTTAGCCTGTCCCAGTCTTTTGCATGAGTAATCATGGGACCCACCTCATTTTAAATAAGCCCAACAGAGGTAAAGAGGAAAATGCCCTACCACCTTCAGCTCAGCCAACATTCCACATTCCATCGACACCAATCCCTGCTAGGGTTCTCCCTTCCGACTTCTGGCAAAGTTTTAAAAGCCAGACCTGTGAAATAGTTCTTCTACCTAGTTTATATATTGTATGCTTCTTTCTTTCATCTTTAGGTACAACATTAGCATTCCAGAAAACATTTCCATCGTATGCTTCAAACCTTCAGACTCTAAGTTCCCAACAATAGAACCAAGATCTTTGCTCCATAATATTTTAAAACAATGTTTCTCAGAGTATGATCTGTAGCTCAGCACACTGGAATCAATCAAAGGGCTGCTTTCTTAAAACACAGACTTGGGTCCTTACCCCCAGATATACTAAATCAGCATTTCTCAAGATGGGACCCAGGAATCTGCATTTGTAAAAAGTTTCCCAGGTGCTATATATTCACACTAAAGTTTGAGAATTTGGATAATTTTTCTAAAGTAAGGTAGACAACTCTCACTATACATCCAGCTATCAGAAATAGTTATGCCTTCTCACAGAGAAGTAATATACCAGAACAATAAATACATTCAATAAATTAATAAAAATTTGAATCCACACTTAAAAACAGGAGACTGTTTGAACAGTCTGAATTGGACTCTTTGAAAGAAAATTTTAAAAGATTTTACCCACCTACCACTGCCACTAAAGTAATTGCTGGAGAACAAATATTTTACACAGAACTAGTAAATACCAGGTAAGTGTTCACTGATTACAAAAAAGTAAGCTAATTAAAGGGGTGCTTGATAATTAAGGTATCTTACTGATAGGGAAAATTCACGTTACAGAGTAATTCCTATGTTATAAGGGTTTTGTTTTTAGATTTCGTTTTCTGCTTTGTGCATATTTGTTTGGTTTTTGGTAAGTGCTTTTCAAAGACATTTTGTAAAAGGAATGGCAGAAATGACTCACTGAATTAAACTCTCAATTATTGCCTGCAAACCTTCATTCAATATCAGTATCATACCCATAGAAAGATTGTGTGTGTGTGTGTGTGTGTTTATATATATATATTTAATACTCAACCTACATACAGATATTCCCATGTGTTTAAAACTCTTGTTTTCCAAGACAGATAAATACTGTTATTTGAGAGAGGCTGGACAAACGGAGGTATGTGAGACTCGATCTCTGCTTTTCTCTGCATTTCTTAAATTTGAAAAAGAGAAGACAAAATCATTTTTGTGAACATTTTCACTCACAAAGCTGCAGTCTTTTTTTTATCATTCAGATGCTGAAAGGTTAATTTTTAAGTACTTTTTCTTTTGCAAAACAAATAGAAAATTCTATTATCCATCAATTAAACATAGGTAAGAAGTAACAGACTTTGAACAGAGGAGAGATACATATTATGTATGGAAGGAAAATTAAAACTTGAGATGTTGGGGGGCGGTGGGGGGTGGCGTGTGCTTTGATGTACAAAAGAATCATTGTTCGTGTGGGACAAAACCTCCCCAGTATGGAACACAGATAAAAAGGAGGGAGTTTCTAGCAGATCAAGGTCAACGGAGATCTATGAATAACATAAATGCTATTAATCTAGTACCGAATGAATCACGGGAGTGCAGCAGGGTATGGTTATGTGGCAGAGTTCGTGGCAGGAGTGTTTTATGTCACTTTGTATTAGATAATGAGCATATTCATCCAGATTCCTAAATACCATCCAAACTGGCACAGAAGAAGCCTTAAGGAGCTTGAGAGAACAAATCAAAGGACTAGATCTGAAGCTCAGAAAGGTAATAGGGATGTTCAAACAGTGCGGCAAGTTGAGATGTTTGCAGGCGTCCGTACAATCTCACCCTGCAGGAAATAGCGTGAGAAAGGATTTCTTAGTTGGATGGCTAGCAGCTTCTTATGTGTAATGTCGCCTCCCTCATTATGTCCTAGTTTAATACTTAGAAGACATGCAGACAGTAATACCTTAAAAGACTGCATGCTGGAAAACATGGAATTCTTTCCCTCCGATGACTGAGTTAAAATACAAAATGAGCTACGTCTTTCTTCAGGGAAACATTATAAACTCAATTATTCTCTTTATTCAGACTCGAATCTGCCTAACGTTTGGGATTCCTTTCATCTAAGTCTTATTGAAATATATATTTATTTTAAATACATATATACTTTTTTTATTTACTTATTTACATTCCAGACCCATATTTTTTAATTTTTTAATCTTTATTGGAGTATAGTTGATTTACACTGTTGTGCCAGATTCTGCTGTACAGCAAAGTGAATCAGCCCTACATATACACCTATCCACTCTTTTTTAGATTCTCTTCCTATATAGGTCATCACAGAGTATTAAGTAGTGTTCTCTGTGCTGTACAGTAGGTCCTTATTAATTATCTATTTTATATATGGTAGTGTGTATATGTCAGTGTGCACATGCATATTTTAAAAACACAATTAAAGGCATTGAAAAAGGAAAAAAAGAGTTGAAAAGGAAGGAGAACTGGGCAGAAAACAGAGGACTTGTAACTGGTGCTAGTAAACTAATCCAACAGAAAATAGGAAGGAAACAAAAGAAAGAGAAACAAAAATAAAAGAGAAAGTAAAAGTAAGGAAATATAAAGACAAATTTTTTTAAAGTAGACTGCAAAGTAATGCATTTTTCGCTAAGGGATTGCATTTCCATCCACCCAATGAGGTATAGAACCTTCTAGAAATACATTGAAAACTTACAAAAAGCAAGGACCCTAGAAGATTGCCCATGGTGACATCTTAATTTGAATATATTACTGACCTCCTACCACTTAGACCCTATTTCCACTTTATTCATTCTTTTATTCAATAAATATTAAATGTCTTGAACTGAGCATTGAGGATACTACAGTGAACAAGACACACATAATTCCTGCCTCAAAAAGCTTGTTATTTTAAGATTGATTTCAGTGGTTATAGAGGGTTGAATAGCGGTCTCCAAAAATTCACATCTACCCAGAATCTCAGCATGTGACCATTTGGAAATAGGGTCTTTGATAGGATTTTGAGATTAAGTCAACCTGGATTTAGAGTGGGCCCTAAATCCAAGGACTGGTGTCCTTATAAGAGGAACAGATGTAGAGAGGCACACAGAGAAGGTGGCAGAGGGAAGATGGAAACAGAGGTTGGAGTGATGCATCTACAAGGCAAGGAAAGTCAAGAATCGCCAGCCGCCCTCAGAAGCCAGCAGCGCAGGGTGGTTCTCCCTCAGCCTCCAGAAGGAACCGGCCCTGCTGACACCTTGATTTCAGACTTCCTAGCCTCCAGAACTGCGAGAAAATGAATTTCTGTTGTTTTAAGCCATCCAATGTATGGTCATTTGTGATGGTAGCCGTAAGAAACTCAGATAGTGGTGCACAGAATTAACACAAATGTCAAAACCCAGACTACACTGAGTGTGTGAGCAGCCAGAGGAAACAGAAGTGCAGATGTGGTGCTATCTTTAACAAAATCCTCAAGGAAGGGACCAAAGAATGAAGGTGGACTCATCCACAGAAGGGACTTTGAGATCATCTAGCATCATCCTATTCATTTTAAAGCTGAAGAAACTGAAGGGATCTGTCTTTTGGCTTCCTTTCTCCTTTGTCTCAGATGAGATGCTGATGGTCTCTTCTGTCGTAGGCAGAAATCTCTGTGTGCCTGACACCCTGAATGATTCAGCTGAATTCCCAGGGAGTGGGAAGTTCTCACTAGTAAGATGGTAACTATAAAATGCATTTATTCTAGAGTACCTACCCTGTAGGTCACAACGGGAGAAATGAGAATTATGAACTCCTGTCCTTCAGAAACACATCCACAATCCCAAATATGAGATGTGTGACATTTAAGCTATAAGCCAAACAAGTATATTTTTGGTTCCTTGAGTTAAAACTAAAGGCTCAAAACAAGGCAGAAGAAAGGGAAACTGTAGAATATTTCCATCAGTGGCATTTAAAACAAGGGCAGGATGTTGTTATCTGGCTGATAGCTGACCAATTCTATAAAACCAGAAAAAGCAGGACAACACACACACACACACACACACACACACACACACACACACACACCCTATTTAATGATGTTGAAGGATTACGAAAGTAGCCAAAAACTTGAGAGAGTCAAGATGTTTAGCTGAAGGAAAGTTAAATGGAGAGGCTGGAAAGAAAGTGGCTGTTGAGATGCAGAGAAACTGAGTACACCCGTGAACAGTCTCATGGGACAGGAGAGTCAACAACGAGAGCTCAGAACCATCAGGAGACCCAAGATGCAAGAAGTCAAGATCCTAGAGAGGAGGGAAACACAGGAACATAAAGCACTTTAGCTCTTGAGACACTCATCCATTTGTCCATTTGGTGCAGGCCAAGAGATGGGGAAGCAGACCCAAAAAGTGCTTTGCTAAGCAGCTGAGACACTAAGCAGAGCTATTTGGCAGTCTCACTGCATTGGGAGATTAAAAAGAAAAAAAAAGAGTATAGGGGCTGCCAACGTGGAGGTGCCCAGGCAAACATTTCAGGGTTTCATGTGAGACTTCCTACACCTTCGAAGTAAGGGCAAACCTCAAGTAGAGAAGCCTTGACGATTAGAACTCAGGCTCAAATCAGCTTGCTCCATAACTGGATTAAGGTGATCTGCTCCTCTACTAACTGCCTTCCAGAAGCTAAAGAAATTCTCTCTGAAGAAACAGAACATCTTTGAGCCCTTCTACCGTTTTTCATACATGAGGTCCAGCCTTCCCTGGAAGACGATCAGACACACTCGAGAGAGAGAGGACTAGGAGGGAAAAACCATCATGGCACCAGACCCAGTGGTGATTCAGATGCGGAAATGATCAGACCCAAACTTTAAAACCAGAGCAGATTTCTACCTTCCTTTACCGGATACAGTTCAAAAGGATCACAGACAAACTTGTAGTGCATGAAATTAGGAAGGGACCTGGCTAAGCGTCTTGGTAACTCAGAAACGGGCTTCTCCTCTGAAGGCTGTTGTTCTGTGTGCAGAGGCCTTGAGGAAGAGGAGGGAGCTCTGACTGTTGCCCCAGAGGCTCACTTCTTTACCCCTTAGTGGTTACTCACATGAAGCCAGTATTTCCCCAAACTCCTGGGTCTTGAATTTGGGCGCAGCACTTGAATTTTTAAATAGTAAAGCTGAATTGGATGAGAGGATAGGAGAGGGGGGACCGCTTTCATGGTCAAGTGAAGAACAGGAGGCTCAGAATAGCAGCAGAGAGTTTCCTATGAGATTCGGTGGAGCTGAGACCTTGACACACGCTGTGGGAAAAAAGAAAATGAAGTTCCCACATAGAATTAATTCATGGCTCTTTACTTTTATTCATCAGAAGCTGGGGGAAAGTGGGAGAGGGGCTTTGAGAATTTTAGTTCCCCTTTCCATCGTGTCCCCGCCCCCATACTCAAGAAGTCGCAGATTAAAGCATTAATACAATTAGGACAAGCCTCTCCATTATCTAATTCAGTTTATTTTCTTTGGTCTTTTCTCTCTTGTTTGTCCTTCCTGAGTTCCTTCCTTGGGTACTGCATTTTATCCTCTTCCCTTAAGGTGCCCGAAAAGCTATGCAGGCTGCCCTGACCTCCGCCCAAGTCCTGGCACAAGGATATCCCTGAGGTAACAGCTTCGGGACCAAGACAAGCAAGCAGTAAGGAAAGCAAAGGAAAGGAAAGGGAGGGGGCGCCCGGCTCTCCTCACTGGCAGCATCAGGAAAGCTCCAAAAGGAGGCGGGGTTCGGATGCTGACAAGTGCACACCCAGGAGGGGACCACCGGCTCCACGGTACCAGGATGGGTGACAGGCTTGGCTCTGGTCTGTGCTCTGGGTGTCTTTGCACGCTAAAAGCCAAGGGCAGGGCTTTTGCCCTCTCTCTACTTTCCCATAATTACTTTTAGTGGTGAAGTAGTTAAGGCGGTATTCCTCCGCTTGGCTGGGACTTCGCATTTTTTATTGGCACCGTCTCAGCCCCGGAGACAATAGCAGATTGTGAGCAGTGTTCACAGCGGGATCTTGTCCTGGCAGGCAGGCTTCCAGTCAACACGCTTAACATCCTCTGCAGAGACCGTGCCGTGTGCCTTGTTCCAACCTGACTTTCAAGTGTCTTTTATAAAGACAGTCACCTAATCACAGAGGCAACTGCTTGAGGAACTTGCACAAAACTGAAACCAAAAATACACCTAAGAGAGTCTGAGGGAGAAGCAACGAGAGAGAGGATGCCCAAAAGAGTTGTAGGAAAGTAGCCTCGACTGAAATCCAGACCTCCTGCCTGTTCCCTGATTAGAAAAATCCCCTCTCTTCCTCATACCTCTGACCTAGTTAACAGCCCTAAAACAGCTTTCTATTGGGTAATTTTAACCACCGCCATCACCCAGGTGAGGAGCTTTCCTGGCAGGAAGGTAAGAAATTTCAAGCAACGCAGAACTCCCAACCAGGGCCCAAGGTTCTGTGTCGCCCACGGGCAGCCACACCCTGAAACCACAGTTCCTCCTCGACAGTCAGGGGGAGAGCACCCTGCAGGTCACCTCCAGGAAAGGCTCTCTTGGGGCGATGAGAAATCTGAACTAAGAGAAACAATGACTAAACCCTCATATAGTCACAGTTCATAAAGCACAAAGGATTTTGGACTTCCATGTCTCAAAAACTTAGGTGAAGACAGATTTTTAAACATAAGGAGACAAATTCATCAAGGTAAAGCCACTTGCCAGAGGTCACATGGCTGGCAAAGGACAAAGCTGGTTATTAAAATAAATTTTCTGGAGGAGAAAAAACAAATCCATCATGCAGAAAAATTCCCAAGTAATTTTTGGAGCTGCTCTGTCCTCAAGGAGGAGGAATATAAGAGCTCGCTCTGTAAGTGCAGGCTGAGCAGTGACGACCTTCCAGGAGGACGGCACGGGGTCGTGGGGGTAACTTCACTGTGGAGAACCCTCACACAACCTCAGCCACCAGGTGGTCAAGGTCAACATCAACAGTGATAAGTCACATGGATAGTACATCCCCTTGACTGGATGTGATGAGAATGGCACTTTACCTCTGTGGTCTGCCTCTCAAACAGCTATCACCCCAGTCCAATCATAAAAAAAACAGAAGACGAATTCCTACTGAGGGACATTCTACAAACACCTGACCTAAGGAGACACAATGATTAAATGTTCTATGGTATTCTAAACAGAATCTAGATGGAAAAAGGTCATGAGGTGAACACTAAGGAAATCTGAATGAATTATGGGCTTTAGTTAATGATAATGTATCAATAGTGGAGCATGAATTGTAACGAATATACCATACTAATATAAGATGTTACTAACAGGAGAAACAGTGTGCCAGGTAGATAAGAAAGGTAGTATCTTCTCAATTTTTCTGTAAACCTAAAACGGTTCAAAAATTACAATTTCATTGGACTGAAATGCCAGAACATCTCTGTCTAACATCTTTCTGTAACAACACACAGTTCTGTCTCTTATTAAGAAAGCATTTTCTTGGTATGTAACTCAGTTAAGTCTAGCTCCCTGACCAGACACTAGGTTTTGAGAAATCAGGGACCACACCTGGTTTTGCTGAGTGTTAGACCTCTACCATTTTGCACAGTGGCTGGCACATAGTAGGTGCTCAATAATGCTGAATGAATGAAACTAGTTCCAAGGGTGTTTAGAACAGCCTTCTCTAAACACATTAAATCCAAACATTCAAACTTAGGTCAGAAAAGAGGCTAAAATATGTAAAGTATCAAAACAAGAAAATAGGATCCTAGTGCTGATTTCAATTAAGGTCTTAATTCTGATGGCAGGTATTAACATGGATGTTTAAGAACAAAGCACAAACCAGGTGGACCAGCAATCCCACTCCTGCTCATACATCCTAAAAAGATGAAAACTCTAATTGGAAGAGATACACGCACCCCAGTGTTCACAGGAGCACTGCTCACCATAGCCGAGACATGGAAGCAACCCAAGAGCCCACTGATGGATGGTTGGTGAATATCACTCTCATAAAAAAGAAGGAAATATTGCCATTTGCAGCAACCTGGATGGACCTAGAGATTATCATATTAGGTGAAGTCAGACAGAGAAAGACAAATACCATATGACATCACTTATATGTGGAATCTAAAAAATAATACAAATGAATCTGTATACAAGACAGAAAGAGACCCACAGAAATAGAAAACAAACATAGTTACCAAGGAAAAAGGGGAGGCAGGGAGGGATAAACCAGGAGTATGGGATTAACAAATTTAAACTACTGTACACAAAATAGATAAGCAACAAGGATTTACTCTATGGCACGAGGAACCATATTCAATATCTTATAATAACCTATAATGGAAAATAATGTGAAAAAATATATATTAATATATATAACTGAATCACTTTTCTGTACATCTGAAATTAATACAATGTTGTGACAACAGTATTTCAATAAAAAATTAAAATTAAAATTTTTAAAAAGAAGGAAGCACCAACTAGAGCAATGAGTTGGAACCCACATTACAAAGACAAGGAATCAAAGAGTCAATGAACTTCAAGATACGGACAAACGATGTGGTATTTCAGTAAAAGTCAGTGTTATCAGTGTGTACTCACAGAAATACAGCATTTGTAGGCCTGCAAGTTATACTTTCACTTTCTTGGCTTCTTGGCTGTATTCAAAATTCTGTGTACAGTTTGAGTTTCCCTACAGAAAGAAGACAAAATACTTGAATGGTTACAGAATAGATAATTACCCCATGAGAAAAAGTTAAAAAGTTGAGAAAGGTTAACCAGAAAAGGAAAGAACTAATAAATGATCAATAACAACTACTTAATATGTAACGAGTGTCTGTAAGGAGAGACCCTGCTACATTTGCGGCTTCACAGAAAACCAGATGAGAGAAAAATTAGCTTAAATTGTCATGAGCCTTATCATCAGAAACTTCCTCTCATATCCTGGATAGCTTTAAAATTACAATGGCCAGCCATCTGGTTGACATGGCCCTACCAAGAAAGCAGGGTGGCCTTCACGAAAGTCTTTTAGATGCTTATCAGTCTATGCTTCTCTTATTTGACTCTGTCTTGACTCTGCATATAAATAACATGATGGCCACAGGCTTTCTTCCATCAACAACCAGACCGCAACCTTCACGTGGGCAGAAATCATTTCTGTTTTGTTTACCTTTCTCCTCAGTACCTAACCTTAGTGCCTGGCTGTTGGTGCTCAATCAATCCTTGTTCAACAAGAGCATTAATAAGTAAATCAATCTTAAATCATGGAAAAGATGGCCCATTATATTCTGCTTTTTTAGACTTATGAGAACTCGAAGTAGAAGAACAAAAGAATGTTCATATCTGGATTTCTATTCAATCATCTAAAAAAACTTAAGTAGGTATTCTAAAGAAAATCATAGGAAAAGGCATTACCTTTTCAGTGCCTGACTCATTATACATACTGTGGCAAACGTAATCTACAAAGATGGCCACATTTAATATATAACCCATCCCACACATTCTTCTTACTAAGTGACACTGACATGCCTTCATTAAGGTCTATGTTCTCTTTCCTTGAACCCAGGCACACCTTGTAAATGTCCTAAATGTTACAAAAATGATGCAGTGTGATTTCTGAAGCTACGTTACACAAGGCAATATATGGCTTTCTCTCTTTCTCTCTCTTTCTTTTGGAATGCTCACCCTTATAACCCAGCTACCACACTGGGGAGAAGCCCAGGCCACATGTGGTGACCCAACATCAGGTACCAGACATGTGAGTGAATGAGCCTTCGAAAGGTTCCAGCCCCCAGCTTTCAAGTTTTCCCCCTGGGGCCCCGGTCACCATGGAGCCATCTCTCCTGTGCTGTGCCTGAGTTTTGGACACACCAAAATTGCAAAAGATAATATATGATTATTTTTATTTTAAACCACCGAGTTTCAGGTCATTTGTTACACAGCAATAGATAAGTAATACCGGGAGTACTCAATGTTAGTTTAACTGGTTTAATTGGCTTGAATATCCCCAGGTCAGCTGAACAAATCTGCCAAACACCTAGTCTTCTATGTCTGGCACAGTATTAGGCGCTAGGAATACACACACACGAGTCAGGCCCCTCCCTACTTACTAGCTTCCTGTAATGGGAAGAAACACAAAGTAACACGTTATTTTCCGAATCATATGTTCTGTCTTTATATTATTAGTGGATCCTTCCTGGCTCAAACTTGGATCCTGAAATGGGGAGCTGGTGACCCCTGTGGGCACCGCTGACACTGATTGGTATGTGATCTCCTGGCTTTTCTTGTGATGGTGGGGACAAGAAATGTAGCTAAAGAAGGAGGCAGAGGTTATATTTCCAGTAGGCTGAGGCCCTTGAGGAGAGGGAGAGCATGGGAGTTGGCATCTGTTACACACCCAGGCCTGATTCTGAGCCCCGCTGAGAGAGCAGTAAATCGAGAAGGGAAGAGAGTTAAGTTCCTGAAAGATCTTGTGACACCCTCAGTGCACTCAGGGCTGTTTCAGGGGCCCAAGTGTTAAAGGCAGAGTCTGCAAGACAGCAAGTACTGTGCTACCGTGTGGGTTATTTCTTTTAAATTAATACATTCATGGTCTGGGTTTTTTTTTTTAATTGTGATAAAATATACATAACGTAAAATTTACCATTTTAACCATTTTTAAGAATGAAGTTCAATGGCATTAAGTATATTCACAATATTGTGCAATCATCACCATCGTTTATCCCCAGAACTTTTTCATCATCCTACACTGAAACTCCACATCCATCACGCCTCTCCAGTCCCCCTCCTGCCAGCCCCAGGTAACTTCCAGTCTACTTTCTGCCTCTACAAACTTGACTGTTCTAGGTATTGGCTCACAAACACAGGAGCGTCCCAGTGAAACCTGAAACCAGTGCCGTACACGGAGGTGCAGGGAGAGGCCGAAGAAACAGGGAGCCCACTCCAGGTTGGTAGGTGGCAGTTTCAACAAGCAAGGGAACCTACTTACCAGGCTTGTCTTTAGTGGCCGCCAAGTGAGTATCTGTCCGCCCTGCCCGCCGGCACCTTAATAGTTTATACAGACGCCTTAAGGGGGTTCAGTCATGCCTGCATCCAGATGTTCTCAACAACACACTGCTCTCGCAAGCCTGCGTCCTTGAAAATGTCTCCTCTTGTGGGATTGGTAGGTGAAATATATGTTCACAGGCCACAGGTGGGGGTGAGGATCCTGCCATCGCCCGGGTCCAGCTGAGAGGTGAACCAGCGGTCACATCCTCTCGATGACCTCCTCCCACCCACCACCCCTCACAATGGGCTCTTATGATTTTACACGCCCCCTCTTCTTCCACAATGTGCCCTGAGTGGTCAGCAAAGGGTGTCACCAGCATGGAGATGGTTCATTTGGTGGCTCTCTGGCTGCACTGGAGGCAGATACCACAGCAACAATACAGGCGCGTGCAAGAGAAAACACAGGTTGAGATAATGATTCCCAAAATAATTAACAAATTCTCCATTAAGAGTCCCATCATCCGCATTATTGAATTTTTAAGTCCCCTAGGCCAGGGGTCAGGTCATTCAGAGCGTTCACTTGTGTCCTCATGTGATTTAATAAGGATGACACGTTAGCAGACTCATCAGGTATGAACAGACAGCAGTCTGTTTGCATAATGACACAGGTGCCTCCTGCGAGGCAGTAATGGTCCGAGGCCATTCTGTTTTGGAGGACAGCTTTCTTCATTAGACATTTCAGTATTCAGTAATGACAGGCTTTGCCAGCTATTATTTAACACTAGCTCCAGGCCTATGGAAGGAACAAAGACTGTGGCCAAATGATTGTACCAGTGGAAAACAGGACACGCACACCTGGCCTTGAGGAGAGAGGTTGGCAATGTCTGTACTACAGGGTGGATTCTCTCCTGTGCCCAGGGAAAACCCAGGAGGCACCGGCCCCGTCTCCCAGGTAGAAGCCACAGCCACAGACGTGTACCAGGTAACCTCTGGGTCCCACTGGGGGTGACCCATTGGGCATGAGCGGTACAACCACTTGGTGGGTGCCACACCAGTCACCATCCTTTACTGTGACAGAATGACTGCACAGTGCCAGTGACAGCCATCCCCTGTTCCTGGTACAATTGGGCTGGTTTTATTTAGAGTGATTTTTCTATTCCCAACATACAGGTGCCCAGGTGCTCAAATGTCTATTACTTGGGTGAGTGACATGAACCCACCCCAAATCTGAGTATAGCTACCCATGGCTCTGGTGGTGGTATTTTTAGGGCCCTGTAGGTCAGCAGTTTGATGGTTGCCTGTGTAGTCTGATTGACAGGAAAAGCACACCCATACGTACTGAAAGCGTGTATCACAGGCCAGGTGTCCCGATCAGGATGGGTGATAATCAGATGAATTTAGAGGGCTAGTCCTAGCTTGTTCTTCCTTAATGTACTGGTTTAGGGCTTTCCAATCCCTTCCAGGAGTAGCGATGGCAATCCTGATGAGCTAGAGAGGGGCAGCTGCCCACATACCTGATAGCTGGATTCATTCCTTTGCCAGATGTTCAAGTGGGCCCACTGTAGAAAGATATTTCCATCAGGTGCCCATTCCATGACCAAACACCCCTAAGAGCAGCAGAAGTCTAATGCTGAAAAAACAGATATTTAGTAGGAACTCGTATGGGAAGGTCTCCCCCTTTTATAAGAACCACACATGTGGCCTAATCCTTAGATGTCAATGGGGCAGCAGCTGTGGAAATCTGACGCAGTTGTGCAGACCCTCCATGTTGGCTGGGGGCAGTGCCAAGCAAGGACCCCCACCTTCTCACCTCTCTCGGTGGTGCACATGCCATTCCAGGCAGCGTGCATTTCAGCAGGTCCATTCTGCAGCAAGACAACAGGATCCCAGTAAAAACTGAGTGCTTCTGCTTCACCCAGGGGTGCAAAGTCACCCATCCATCCCCGTGGGACATCACACTGCAGCTTCCAGTGGATAACACCTTTCCCAGGCATGATGGGACTTGATGTCCTCAGCAGCGTAGCACATGGATCCACAGTAAGAACTAGGACAATGGTTGTTTCCCATGACTTCCTGCACTTTATAGTGCGGGTGTCTCCGCAGGGGTCCCTGGGGCATATGGGGTAACACTGTACAGATTGCTCATGTGAATGTATTAAAGCCTGGGATAGCACTTTAGCCCACCAGGCCAAGGTGGTTTTATCTGTTAGTCATTTAAGCTGCTGCTTTAATATTCCTTTCTTCCTCGCTACCGACCTTGCTGCTTGCAAGTTATAGGGGAGATGGAACCTCCCCGCAACGTTCTTTTACCCAGTCTTGCATATCATGCCCTTTGAAATGTGACCCTCGATCACGATCAGTGTGATGAGGGCATCCATACGTGGCTTCTCTAATTCCCTAATGGTAGGGGATTGGAGAAGCTGAGCGTGGCAGCAGGGGAAAGCTTGGGTTCGGCCAGATGCAGTGTCCACGCAAACCAGGGCGTATTTAGAACCCTGACTCAGAGGGAGGGGGCCAACATTATCAATCTGCCAGTCTGTCTCTGGTTGGGAATGCCAGTGAATGGCTTCAGACCCCTTTGGCAGTTGCCATCGGTGTTGTTTAGAAGGTGCTGTTACCGGATTAACCGAATCACTGTCTATCAAGGGCAATCTGGCATCCTTGGCAATATGCCTCCCTGCCCGGGTGCTGTGGTTGCCACTTTTTCTAAGCACCTAATCTGCTGTGCCTCCTGAAGGGTCAGTGGCTAGGGTTCATACCCAGGCTAGAGCAGCAGCTTCCTGATTGCCAGGGGGTGTCAGCACCTTATAAGCCAGGACGAGGAAGACAGTGAGGGTGTCTTTCCACACGTCCTGACCCCACAAGGACTTATTCATGATCATCCACCCCTCAGCTTTCTGCTGTCCGAGCCATGGCGTGAATCCCTTTAAAATAGCCCAACTATCAGTGCAAAGGGTTAACGGCCAGGGCTTCCAAGTGAGCACCAGCCCGAGGGTCCCATTCACTGGCGGCTGGGGTTCATTCCTATTTCATCCAGATGGTGTCACTGTTGGGCTAATAGAGACTGCAGTCCCTGCGCACAAGTGGCCCCACTAGACCATCTGTACACAAGGGGTCAGCGGGCGTTTCCTCTTCCCTCTCTAACGGCTGCAGGGGCCGCCCCAGCTACAGGGTGGGGCAGGACATCTGGAGGATGCACATACTCCACAGGGCCTGGGAGCACCCACATTTCCAGAGACAGTGGGCTGGCGGACAGGGCGCCCCTGTGCTACAAATGGGTGTGTCATCTAGTCAATGTGGGAGTTGAAGCCATGACAGAGGTAGGTCAACGGAACACATTTTTAACCCACCACTTGACAGGAAGGGAAGTTCTTACCAGGATGTGTTGTTCCTTCGTGGGAGGCTCTACCTGGAGGAGCTCTGTGTACACTGCGAGGGGCTATTGCTCTCTGGGGGTATCAGGTTTCTGCCCTCTTCCAGAACTGGGACCAAAATCCTAAGGGTGCTCTCTTCTTCTGTTCTCTCTGCCACACCGCCCAGCCCATACCTTTGAGTCACACATGCCTCTAATTCAAATGGTAGCCTGCTTGGGAGACGCCCAGAGCTTTCGTCCTCTTCACTAGTTCATTTTTGCCTTCTCAAAGGCAGCTTGCCGCTCTGATTCCCACGCTCACCTGTGCCCTTTACCAGGCAGTATAAGGGACAGAGGTACTGTGCCAGGTGGGAAAAAGTCCTCCCAATCGCCAGAATCCCTACAAAGGCTTGCACTTCTTTCACCTTCTTAGGGGCTGGACAGGCTTGCACCTCATCAACCACGGCTTCTGGGACACCATGGGTCTGGCTTAACTAAACAATTCCTAAAAACTTTACAGTGGCGCCTGGACCTTGAGTTTTCTGTGGGTTTACCGCCCATCCTCTCTCTCACAGATGTTCCCGTAAAACCTGCAGATGGTCGTGCAGCAGAGGCAAGACTTCCTACGTTAACACCATACCATCAATGTAACGGGCCATTTTTCTGATGTGGGGAAGGAGAGCAGGGCCAGATCTTGGACCACCATCGCATGACATACGTGGGATGTCAAGTAGCCTCGGGGAAGCACTTGTTGCCCCTCCCACACATGGAAAGCAAATGCATCTTCTGACATCTTATGGCCAGCGGTGTACTGAAAGAAGCATTTGCTAAGTCTAGTACAGTATGGTACGCTCCTAGGACCAAGGCCAAGGTATCTAAGGTGGCGGCAATGCATAGCACAGCCACGTGGGTGAGAACGACCTTGTTCAATTCTCAGTGGCCCACGATCATTTGCCATGAGCCATCTGGCTTTTTCACTAGCCATACTGGGCCGATGAGAGCACTAAGGGCAGGACATAAAATACCCAGTTCTTTTTTGGTTTTTTTCTACTTACTTATGCCTGCCGGCAATTTACATTGACCATTACCACCCCTCCCCAGGGGCAGTAGACTTACTGGTTCCCAGCTGGTGTACCCGCTCAGCACTGGTGTGATTACACTAACCTGGAGGCAGAATTCACTGACAGAGATTTGCAGAGTTTGATTTTGTAGGATATCAATGCCCAAACTGATCTCTGGTATTGGAGAGATAAAAAGCCTCATGTTCTTGTTGGGGAGAACACCCAACTTGCAGTGTCAAAGGGACCTTTGCCCTCCATAACCATTGATGGTGCTAAAGGGACCAGAAAACTTTAGAGGGTGACCATGTATTAGAGTGCATTTGGCTGCAGTATCAACCAGAGCTGTCACCTTTTGTTTATTTCTGGGGGATCAGTGAATAGTGAACTCAACAGGATGGCTCCAATCGCCTCCAATGGCCCTCACCTGGAGGTGATCTTGGTCCACAGGAAAAAGAAAAGCTATAATCTGAACTCAGTTTTTAAAAATAATTTGACCATGTTTATAGGAAAAATACTCCCTTATAGAAACGTAAGCCTCTTGAGGGTCCTATGAAATTTCTTCCTAAGTTTTATTTTTCCAAGCTCACAAAGAGGAACAGAAATTTTAGTTTGCCACCTCAGTTTCCAAGTCTAATACCTGTAACTTTCTATTGCAACAGTAAAGCAGCAGAAGTTAGAACTTTCTTTCTTGCTATAGACTCCCCATAAATCCTACATTCCACTGGATTCAGTAGTTACTGGATGAGGCACATTTCCAATGTCCGTTTTTTATAGGCCATGTCTACAAAAAGAGTCATCGTTTTCATGTGCGTAATTATCCTTGAAAACTGGTAAGCTAGCAGTTAGAAAATATCCTACAGTTCACGCTTCAGAGTTCTCAGCCTATAATGTCTTACATTTTTCATTCTTTCACATATCTCACATCATTTCATCTCAAGCATAATCCTGGCTGTGTGGCAAGTGCCTTCTTTTCTTATTCCACCTCCTTCTGAGAGAGACTTGCCTCAGTCTGCATTTTGGGAAGCCATATGCTTCAGGGGAAGCTGGATAATTCTGCCACCTTGTTCGCTTCTGCTGTGATAATGAGATTGCCTTTGTCAGTGACTGGTTTGCGAATGACAAAGACATGTGAGGGGAAATCTCTGAGGGACCTCTAGAGAGGTTTTAAAGCACAGCAAGGGAACGCCTCCCTTTTCCTGCCTCTGGACGTTGTAGCCACAGAGGAAGAAAGTGAGCCCCTGAGAGGCTGTGGCATTAAAGGGAGTGGATGGAAGGGAGGAAACAGAAGGATGAAATACTTATAAACAATAGAGAATATATGTAAATGTAAAACAAGTATACAGAAAACGTATAGAGAAGTGTACAATAACATGCTAACATAGATCCTTAATGCTGCGACCAAAACTACAAAGCAATAGCACACGTCAACAAAAGAGAAACGGATGCGAAAAACATCCAAGAATGAACTACAGCTACATGTATCCCCTCACCGTGGTTCTCTTGTCTACTCTTTTCATCCCCTCAACTGTGGCAACTTCATCTAGTCCTGGGGAAGGGGGTTACCTGGATCTGTCCAATATTCTTCTATGCCTCTGGTTTGGGACATAGTGTTATTATACTTGGGTTCTTCAGAGTTCTGATTTTTGACACTGATTTTCTTACAACTCAAAATTTTTTTATCGTCAACTACTGTCCCTGCCATGAATGTCATATGTGCATTTGAGAACATTAAACTAAACACTGACTTTTTTTTAATTAGCCAAGCCCCTTACTTGATAGTCCTGGCAATGCTGTTCAAATAACCAGACACTGAGAACACATAGTACCACCTGCCCTGCTGCCTGACTGGAGAACGCATGGTACGACCCACAGGAAGATCAAGGAAAGAAGTATAGATTAGTATTTTAGATTATTACCTCATTACACTAAAGAAAAGTTTGTAATTATTTTTATCTTATTTCAAAATAGGTATGGCAAAATATAAGACATTTTCCTTTAACTTATCCTAAACAAGTGAAATAGAATGTTTATTAATGATGTACTGATAAACAGCAAACCTATTCATGAAAACCCTGATTCATTTTTTTCTTTCTATTTATTTATTTATTTATTTATTTATTCATTTATTTATTTATTTATTTTTGGCTGCACTGAGTCTTCATTGCTGCGCACGGGCTTTCTCCATTTGTGGCGAGCCAGGGCTACTCCTTGTCACGGTCACGGGCTTCTCATTGCCGTGGCTTCTCCTGTTGTGGAGCACGGGCTCAACAGTTGTGGCGCACGGGCTTAGTTGCTCCACGGCATGTGGTAGCTTCCTGGAGCAGGGATCAAACCCATGTCCCCTCCATTGACAGGCGGATTCTTAACCACTGCACTACCAGGGAAGTCCCAACCCTGATTCATTTTTATTTTCAGTTTAATTTTGACATATTGTGAGGCTTCTTTGTTAAAGATAATGATGTTAAGTTAAAACATTTCTTAAGTATATTTCCAATGGGACAGCCACATCCAACATAGTCCCAGTTTGCCCAGCCAATCTGCTGGATGTAGATCAGAACAGCAAGGGTGCCATGCGCATCAGTCACAACCTTGGCTCCTCCTGTCGAAGAACATTTACAGTTTGCACTGGGAGCGGAATAATTTGTTCTATATGGGACCAGCCCCACCCAGGCTGCCTGCATCCAGGGTTTCAATGCAGTTTAATCTACTCCTTCCACACAGTTTCTTTTCCTATCACGTTACTCTCTCCCATTCTGGATTTCAGCGCCAGGGACCTCGGTCAGCTCAGCACAATAGTGCTTCCTTATATAAGAGCTTGATGGGAAGGAATAACGTCTACAACTTGTCAACTCATCTCTGCTTGTAGCACTGCCAAATTTGGGGGTGTATTTCACGTATGTTTTGTCCTAAATGTCAATGAATGGTTGGGCCATCCCTGGGGCTCCCTTATTCATTAGTCTTCTCCTCTCTTTCTATCAAGTGAGATTCTTTTTTCAAGACATAACACAGAAGGCGTTACCGTAAGATTATTCAGGCTGCTGTGACAGTCACCTTGACCATTAGGGTCCCTGGAGCTGACCAAAGAGCCATAATCAGAATCTTCATCCTTTTGCCTACTTTTGCAAAAAGCACTGATGTCATATTCCATACAGTTTATAGGCCATGATTTACCACTGCTGGACAACAATTGTATTCATTCTATTATTATACACAAGGCCATCATGAACATCTTTATAAACAATTTTTTCTTCAGTTGAATTTTTCCATGTGATAAATTCCCATAAATGAGATAATTAAGACTATTACAAATTATAATTATGACAATTATATATAAATAAAATTTAGGGTAAAACATTGTTTAAAAAAAGAGAACACTACTTGCCTGAAAATTTGTAGTAACTCTGCCTGGGATCAAGACCTAGGAAGAAAGTGTGAAAATGAAAATTGTATCAAGATAATGAGATTATGAGTAGTTTTTTTTTTCAAATATTTACAAAATAATTTTAAATTTTGCTGGAATTTTTTAAAAGAGCACTGAAGTTTTCTAATTATAGGAGGCATGAGTTTCTCATTGGAAAAATATTTATTCTTATTCTCTAAAGAGTATGTGGGAAAAGAGTGGCTTTTCTTCAGAATATTATAGCTTTTAATGACATAGTCAGGTATTGTTTGCTGGGGGTTCTTTCTTTTTTTGGAATTATCACTCATTAGCTTTATTTTATTTATTTTTTTGGCTGTGCTGGGTCTTCACTGTTGCATGCAGACTTTCTCTAGTTGTGGTGAGCGGGGGCTACTCTTTGTTGCGGTGCGCGTACAGGCTTCAGTAGTTGCAGCACACAGCCTCAGTAGTTGTGGTACACCAGCCCTAAAGTGTGTGGGCTCAGTAGTTGTGGCTCGTGGGCTCTAGAGCACAGGCTCAATGGTTGTGGCGCATGGGCTTAGGTGCTCCACGGCACATGGGATCTTCCCAGAACAGGGACCAAACCCGTGTCCCCTGCATTGGCAGGTGGATTCTTAGCCACTGCACCACCAGGGAAGTCCCTGCTGGGGTTTCAATATTTGAAAAGTATCTAAAGAACAATAAAAACAACAGAAAGAATCTCTGTTTTTATTCTACTGCTCTTTCTCATAAATATGCACATTTGGGGGGTTGTAATAATGACTGAGCTACTAATTCAACAACTGAATAATCACCTTTTCATATTTTAGTCTACTGTTCGTTCAGATTTGAATTTAGTTTACATCTTGTATGTAAATTCCAGAGGAAAGACAGAACAATGAGAAGGAAATAACACTGAGGGTTAGGTGGATTCGCTTTGTGTGGACAAGTAATAAAACATTTCCTCTACTTGTAAAATTGTCTTAAAAGATAGAGAATAGCATTAATTCATTCTAGTTGCTTACTTTAAATCAACATTTAAATTTGTCTTTATTCCTTTTTCTTCTAAGTATCATTATGTATCACTTTGTCCTTCCTTCAACAGTTAGGTAAGCTCTAGCATTTAAGAGGAAGATTTTGTTTTATGTCTAAAAGGCCTACATAGGCAAAAGCAGATACTATTTTTAAAAATCAATGTGCCTAATTAATTGCATTCTGAAATCACAGTACAAAAGTGCTGTAGACTGCTGCTGTGAACACTGGGCAGTTTTTTTGGAGGAGGAAGGTTATATGGTTTTGGTTCGGTTTGGTTTTTCGCTTGAGAGTTTATGCTGTATGGTGGGTGCGTGTGTGGGTGCGTGTGTGTGTGTGTGTGTGTGTGTGTGTGTGTGTGAGAGAGAGAGAGAGAGACAGAGAGAGATTCCCACCTTGGTAAGGCTCAGCAAGGGAAATACAAGGAAAAAGAAGTTACAAGAAAAAAGTTTCTATCAACTCATATTTGCCAATCTGGAAGACAGTTTTGCAACTAGGTCGCTCATTAAAAGTTTATATGGTAAATTCAGGAAGGCACATCCCAGGGAGAACAAGAGTGAAGGTTTTATAAGAGCTTTCTGAGTGGGCAGAAGCGGCAGCGGAGGCAGAACCCAAAGCTTACGTGAACCACTGCTCTTTCAAATACTCCTCTCGCCCTTCAGTGAGCATTCAGCTACTCCTCACCCTTGTCGTTTTCCTTCTCAGGAATCAAAGGGGTTACACAATTAAACAAGTTATTCATTTCTCATGCACCTTTTACAGATATGTGAATGCTAAAGGATGCTAGACCTGGGGCAGAGGAGTGATGTACAATGTTATTTAAGGAATTGGCAGTACCTTTATTTTTGTTACTTAAGAATGTCATCTTTGCCATGTTTAAGGATTTTCAAAATTCACCCCAGAATCTGTGCAATCGATCAGCAGCAATATACACTAGAGATAGAAATGGTTAAGATTTTTTAAATCATTTTAATTTTTACAGACGTGGGCAACTAGATGATCTGCTTCCTTAGGAAAACAGAGAACACTGCTCCAATAAAAGCTAAAAATTATCCCCACCTCCAAGAATCTTGTGAGCTTTATCTTCCAGGTATTTCTAGAAAAATTTCAGCGTTTACAGACCCCGTTATACACCTGGACTCTTTAGTCTCATCGTTCAAGTTCACTACTCCATGGTTCTCTGGGTAACCTTGTTTTTTCATTCTCTTTCCAAGCTCCCATCGCCAGGGCTCTGTCTCTTATATGTTCCACACGGCATCAAGCTCAGGGCTTAATAATCCTAAGACTTTACCTGCTTCTAATAGCATTCTTGAAATACATTAAAGTAAATAACCAATGACTATGATTGCTTGGCTTTTTCTCCACTCTCAGTGACTTATAAGATTACATACTTGAACAGTCACATGAGAATTCCTTGACATTTTTTCCCCTGGTTTATATTTTAGTAACTGCGCAATTGAAATCCCTGTTATGACAAGAGATTTTTGAATGAAACCTGGACTTTTCATGTTACATTATGAGCCTCTGGATCTTAATGAATACATTCTGTTTTAGCTGGCTTTCTCTGGCCAGGAAACGAGTTGCTGCCTTGTTACTGCAGGCAGAGTAGAAGCTCAGGTCCCCCCATGGGCCTGCACAGACACTCAAGGAAGGGGTCGCCTCATTCCTGCTGAGGAGGGAAGGGTGTTCCAGCTCCTCACATGGTGTCCACTAACCCTGAGGAGAGGTGGCTTTGTTTTCACTGGTTGGCAAAAGTCCTGACTCCCCACTAGCCTCTTCTGACACCCGCGTGCAAGCTCCCTACTTGACCTTCTCAGCCCGGGGAGGGTGGGGTGCCCCGTTACAGCATGGGAGTCTAGGCTCCTCACTTTGTTGATGGCGGTGGCAGTGAAACATATTTTTTTCCTGTGTGTTTGGCTACAGCAGAGTAGCTATCATCTGAAAGTTTTCTATCTCCTTAGGTTTCCCCTTTTCTGGTCCTCTGTGGAGAGATCAGAGTTTTGCGGGGGGCTGTTTGTGTCTGAGGCCTTTAGTGTTTCCGGGTTGCTGGCTTCTTTGCCTCCATGTCTGGTATATACAAAGCAAGGAAAATTCAGGGAACTCACCCCATATTGTCCTCTGGGTCCCAAATCCCTACCTGGTCTGCCTTCTTCCCTCCACATTTTCTTAGTTAACTATGTTTTATGTGATGTTCACATATAAATCTAGCAAAATATGTGCAAGATCTGTGTGTGAAAAATTACAAAACCCTGATGAATGAAATCAAAGAAGAACTAAATAAATGGAGAGAGTTTCCATGTTCATGGATAGGTAGACTCAATATTATCAAGATGTCAGTTCTTCCCAGCTTGATCTATACAGATTTAATGCACTCCCACCTAGGACAGACTTTCACATATTTGGTCAGAACTGTTTCGAAAGCAAAATACTTGGGCTTGAAGTTAAATGGAGTTTGAGTTTAAATTGTGGTCATCTCCTAATGGTACAGTTTCTTCAGATTTTGTTCTAGGTAAAATAAAACTGGCTAAAAGATTTCAACTGAGGACTCTGGCTTCTAGGAAGATGTAGTAAATATACTTTCCCTTTTCCTCCCACTAAATACAACTAAAAACCCTTCTTTTAGTATATCTGCATCAGAATTTTGCTACAAATTTTGATAAGTTGTGTTTTCATTTTCATTTAACTCAAAATATTTTTAAATTTCTCCTGAGATTTCTTCTTTGACCCATGTGTTATTTAGATGTGTGTTGTTTAACCTCCACATTATTTTAGGATTTTCCTGTTATCTTTCTGTTATTGATTTCTGGTTTAATTCCACTGTGGTCTGAGAACAAACATGGTATAATTTTTATCCTTGTAAATTTTTGAGGTATGTTTTGTGGCCCAGAACGCGGACTTTCTTGGTGAATGTCCCATGTGAACTTAAGAAGAATGTGTATATTCTGCTGTTGTGGATGAATTAGTCTACTAATTCAATCGTATCCGCTTGACTGATGGTAGTGTTGGGTTCAGCTACGTTCTTACTGATTTTCTGTCTGCTGATTTTCTGTCCAAAAATCCTGCCCTAAAAGACTTCAAATATAAGCATTCAGATAGTCTTGTGTTTGAGCCACATGTATTGAAGATAGCAAATGGTGCATCTAGTCAACAGCAGATCTAACAGGATATATATTGTGAGTTTCTGAGGAACTCCAGATCTGGGCAGAATTGGGCAGATTACTCTCCCCAGGTAGTCCTGGACTGTAGCTGGCTTCCCTGAGCAGGGGCAGAGCAGAACATCCTGGAGAAAAGAGCACAACTGGAACTCCTGTGAGCCGCTGGCTCCCCAGAGGAAGAGAAGCTGAGCAGAGCATACCCAGGTATTTACATTTCAAATTTACCCCTGAAATAAATTACCCCCCTGGGGAAGAGCTAATAAAGAGGTGGAAGAGGTCAGGAGTTGTACCAATTACATTCCTTCCACATGGATGAAACATCAAAAGTGTGACCTCCCACCCCTTCCAAGAGTACATTAATCTTTAAAACACATACACACACACACACACACACGTAAGATATTAGCATTATTGGAAACATTTTCCTAGAATTTGAGGATCCAGAGATTTGCCAACTGTAGATGAATGACTGCAGTTAACACACAGGATGAAGCTCACATTACAAGTAATTTCTCTTGCAGAATATTTTATATTTGGCCTTTACTCTTGCCTTCAGACGATGATACACTAGGTTTGTGTTAGCAAAGAAATGGTGAGAGAGGAAGGGGGGGAGGAAGAAAGGGCAGGAAGTAAGGGAGGTAAGAACAAGGAAGAGAAAAGGGGAGAGAAAGGAAGGGAAGAGGTCACCACTGTTAACAAGGAGGTGTGAACAGTCCCAGACTTTTTCTACCCAGAGTTGAAAGTGTGGTCAATTTCAGAATCTGGACCCTGAAGAGGCAAGAAGTATTTATCTCTGTAGGGGCTTCTTCATATCTTGTTTAACTTTTCTCTGGGAAAAATTATTTTTGTCTGGGGAAGAGAATTTGGGGTGGAGAAAACTGTATTTCCAATTACTAGTAAGGGGGAGTGTGAAGCAGCACTCAAAGCTGCAGTAATCACTGCAAACCCACCACAGGGGGGCATCTGTGCAAGGCTTTCCTGGTGCAGACCACCATGGACGCTCAGGGTCTTTCATCCCACACTAGACCAGAGGGCAGAACCAGGGCAGGGGGGAGTGGAGGCTGGGGGTGTTCTTTAGGCCCATATGAGCAGCAGGATCTTTACCTAGAATCCCCCTGATTCAAAAAAAGGATCAGACTTAGTCTCATTTCTAAAAATAAAAACCAAGATCATGCCTTTGGGAGCTGGATCACTGTCAAGTGGAGTGCTGATTTCAGCTGGCCGTTTCCATTTGTTGTGTTACCAAGCAGAGATTTGAAAACGGCACCTGCTTCCCTTGGCCAAGTTTTGTTGATGGACAGTGTGGGGAGCATTGAATGATCTTTGAGATAGTGGTGAAATTGTGGCTGTTGACATTTTCACTAAGCCCATCTCTAGAAGCAATTGTTGAGAAGTTTTGTCACTCTGTGGGGCTCCCAACTGGAAAATGAAGAGAATGAAGGGGCAGAGTAAAGCAGATGTAAACCCACTGCTTTCACACTCTTGCAATGACTTGATTGACAATCAATAAACCAGGTGCAAGGAGCCTGGATGGTCAGTAACCCTGTGGGCAGGTAAGACTTGTAAACTTCTTTTTCAAGTTGGTGGCTTCCGATGGCCTAAGCAGTTCTCCTGTCAATCCTGCGGAAATAGACAGTTATGCCTGTGTATCAGTTTGGATTGTTCTTAAATATCAGTAGCAAAAACTTGACTAATAATAACTAAGCAAATAAGAATGTATTTTTCTCATTGAGCAAAAAGTTGGAAGGTAGGTAGGTCCAGGACAGATACAATGCTCTGTGTTATCAGGGAACCTCAAGGCTCCTCTTTCCTTATCACTCTTCCTACTTAAGTCTATCAACTGTTGCCTCAATGACACAAGATAGCTGCTTCAGCTCCAGGTGTCACACTTGAGCCCAAGGCAGGAAAATTTTTGGAAGAAGAAACGAGGGGCTTTAAATGTCTGTCGGTTTAGCCAGAGAACCCTGTGACACAAATTTGGTTCTGAAGCAAGGAAAATTAATTTTAAACCCAGAGTCATTTTGGTCTTCTCTAAACCTACGCAGGCTGGTTATTCTTGTTAACCCCAACCCTTCTCCATCTAATAACCTGGTTCCAGAGAATTTCTCACCAAAACAGCTGTAAGATATCATAAGGCAAGACATTTAAATGCTGAAAATACCAGATCCTGGAACAGCCTAGCTCCCAAAGGCCTTAAAGCCACAAGTCACCCTTCACCTAGAGACTAAAGGACCAAGGAAATAAGCTTTGGTTTCTCGGGAGGCATAAACTACATTTGCAGGAAGAAACAGTACTCTCCCTCAAGAGCTGTCTCCCGGAATACAGAGAAAAAGGCACATTCTCTCCAACCTTGTGCCTGGGATCATCTCACCTGGATGAAACTAGAAGTCATGCTGACATCACAAACATAGGTTCACCCTAGTAAAAAATGTATGTGGAAAACATCTGTGAGAGCACATAAAAGTTAACAGTGGTTATTTCTGGAGAGGGAGAGAGAGTTGGGAGATGTGTGAAAAGGAGATAACACAATTGATTCTGTGTATTTTTTGTATCAGTATATTTGGAGCAGAGGGTGCTTATACCACTGCTGGCTTCGGAGGTTAGTAACGTGTGCGGTGGTAAAGTGTGTGCTTCCAACAACATGTGGAGAATCTCGGACTTGATTTTTTAAACGTGTAAGCATGTGCTCGGCACACTGGACCTGGATCCTGCCCTCAGGAGAAGCGATGAGGCACGAATGCAAATTACTCTGACCCAGAGTAGAAGGTGAGGAGGTTCAGGTGTGTTTTCATGGGAACTGGAAAGAGAATTAGATCCTTCTGAGCAAGATCAAGGAAGGTAGAGCATCATATAAGAGATGTTCATGAAATGTTTAAACATACTTGCAACGCTTCCATCTTTTCAAGATCTAGTTCCAGTGTCCCCTCTGCAGTGAAGGGTGCTCTGGTTCTCCTCTCAGAGATCAATTACTCAGACCCACAATGTTTGTTCCTACCTCACATTAGCACCTTTTTCTGTTTATAAATCTTCCTCCATTAGACTCTGAGCTAAAGCACAGAAAGCATCTTACAGATCCAGGTACACACACACAGCCTGGCCCTAGCAGCCAACCCATCGGCCCCACCCACACATTCATTCGATATGTCAAGCTCTGTGCTAGGTGTTGGGGAGGTGAGCAAAGGTGAATAAGATAAAATATCTACCATTGAGGATAGGAACACAAAAATCAAAAATGACAGTGCAGCATCATAAGTGCCTTGAGAGGGATAACGCATAGGGGTCTAAGAACCAAGAGGACCAGAGTCAGGTCAGGAGGATGAGAGAGAAAGGCTTCCCCAAAGAGATAGTATTTAAGCTCTTTTTGAAGAAAGTGGAAAGAGGAATAAGGTAGAAGATAGATTTCATGTGGCGGTAACAGCATCATCCTTTCAAGAACGATAAACCGGCGCTCAAAAATATCTGACTCCAATTATGATCACGGTAGAATCCAAGGGTCTTAACTCCTATGTATGTTTGCCTTTCAAAATTATAGACATTAAAAAAAGAATCCAAGACCAAGAACCCATCATTTGTAAGAGAAAGCTGGTGAAGTAATTTATCCTAGAATCAGAAACAACCTGCCCACCACCCTATTTTCTGATCACGTCCCAACCAGGATTTCAGTGCACTGGCTCCCTGAGCAAAAGCAACGGGTCACCAATGATAAACTAACATCTCAACTCACAGTGAAACTCTGAGGGACTGGCCCGCGGGCTCCCGAGCTTCCGCCTAGAGAGATGTGTGTGCACGTTATCTGTTCCCACCAGCTGGAGTGCTTTATGGCTTGGCAAACCGGCAACTCCCTTCCCCTCTTTGCGTGCTTGTGCCCCGTACAATCAATGGTCATCTAAGAAATCTTTGCTTTAATTCCACCTGCCGCAGAGAAGATACAAGGAGCCGGCACTCAGTCAACATAATCCTACTATAATCACCCTTTCCAAAGGGACTGGCACATAAAATGCCCACATCAGGCAAGGGCTTACTTCAGATCCTGAAGGCACCTGCTAACTAACTGGCAGCCCAACTAACTGGCAGCCCAGTCAGCAAACACACTGTACAAAGACATAATAATAATGTCTACCTTTTTCTTTTGCATAAGTCTCACCTAATCCTCAGGTACCTACTGGGGCCGTCCCAAGAAATAGGTGAGGAAACTGAAGCGTTGGTTAAGCGAATTGCCTGATTTTGCATAAGAGCTGATACCTGAGTCCAGGGTTAATCTGGCTCCAAAACTGTCTTTCTGTTACACAAAGCTGCCTCTCTTCATTGCCACAGGCTCCTCAAGGGTAGAGAAGGGAAGATCCTAGTGGGAAAAAATTATATTTTTTGAGGCAAGAAAAATCAACTATATGGTAATTAATCCAATCCTGCTTGTTTTACAGGATTATGGAGAAAGTAACTGAACTGCCTTCTCAACACACACAGTTCTATTCTGTCTCAACGCTCCTACACTGCCCTGGAGATACAGCTCTGCAGAGAGTGCCATGTTGAGTGTTTAAAGGCAGGAAAACCAGAAAGCTCTGGATGAGAGAGAATATAAAGCAAGAACTCCAGGAATGCTTGTTAACCCTTTAAGATCTGTTTTATGTGCCTCTTCCTTGCCCTACAAAAAGTCTGACTGGCACAGTTGATCCTAACAGTTGTAACTTTCTATCCACCACTTGTATACAAGGAGCTAGACAGAGAGAAACACATGGTGAGAGAGGGATCAGCAGTACTACGATCTAGAACCAAACCCCACAACTTTAAACTATGGGAAGGAAATGTGCTCTTATGGGGCAGACGTATTATATTGGAACCTCTGAAAATTGAGGCTGGGATGTTAATTTCCCCCAAATTTCCAGTTGATTATAATGTACCATATTGAATAACAATCACAGCTCTAGAGATGTTCAAAGAATCATTCAATCAAAAGTTCATCCCTGAGATCCTGCAGAATTAGGGAAATGTATGACTCGGCTGTCTCTTAAAACTTCATAACTCTCAGCTGAAGATGGTATTTAAGATGAGGGTTTCAGCCATTTTGGCGAGTTACTCAGTTTTTTTGGGTCTTTCCCACATACGCGTGTTGCTAAACTTTTGTCTGATTTTATCCTGTTTGAAAAAAAAGGTCCATAACTCTCAGTGCACTGATGCTTTCCAGTTTCATCATTTAAAAAATCTGGATTTAGGAAGTGATATTTCACACAACTCTATTACCACCTATTATATTAGGATGAGTGGTCACCAATGCTTGCTAGCAATTAAGGGTCTTTAGGTCTTCTCTCTGAATGAATAAAATGGGAATTAAAATTTTAGAGCCCAAATGCCATAGTCAAACCAAATCACTATGCAGGAATTTACATGGCTGAAGTTTGATGGAAAAGAAATAATATATTTCCACACTAGGGATTTATGCACAAGTACAGTTCTTGTACCTCTGAAGAGTTCGTACTTTCCAACAAAGTTATTGTTACTTAGCCCTCCAGATTTCTTCTGAGCTTTTGGGCAAACTTTGTTTTACTTGCTGATCTTGCTATGATTCTGGTAAAGCTAAAAGAAGAAAAGAAACTGCTTTAAGGAAGGATAGCCTGTGGTGCTTCTCCCTGTGTGACTAAAGGTAAAGCATTAATTAAAACAAACACAAGGGCTTCCTAGGTGGCGCAGTGGTTGAGAATCCGCCTGCCAATACAGGGGACACAGGTTCGATCCCTGCTCAAGGAAGATCCCACATGCAGCGGAGCAACTAAGCCTGTGTGCCACAGCTACTGAGCTCTGCGCTTTAGAGCCCGTGAGCCACAACTATTGAGCCAGTGTGCTGCAACTACTGAAGCCCACGCACCTAAAGCCCGTGCTCCACAGCAAGAAAAGCCACGGCAATGAGGCGCCCACGCACCACAGTAAAGAGTAGACCCCGCTCACCGCTACTAAAAAGTAAAGCCCGTGCACAGCAATAAAAGATCCAACACAGCAAATAAATAAATAAATTTATTTTAAAAAAATGTATAATGCAGTTTGAGTGTTTTTAAAAACTAAATAAATAAAACAAACACAAAAGGAGTAGAAAAGTAATAAAGTGGCTTTGTTTTGTTTTGTTTTGCAAGCTTGAGAGGAAAACCACCTCCAAGATTTTGTGAACCAGTGTGTGATCTGGGCTTGCTATAACCTCAGCTGTTAAAGGGGCAATAACCCCACCTCTTCCTTATTTAGCTGCTGGATTTTTTTTGTAATGGTTCCCATGAAAACCAAGTGGGTTTTTTTAGAAGCAGGTAGCTCAATCTCTCAAAACAAACAAACAAAAAAATAAAAAAAAAAAAAAAAAAGAAAGCTAAGTTGACATCAAGAAAGAAAAGTGAAAACAAGCAAACATGTTGAGTTCAAAATAAACATTTTCTCTTTAACTTTTTAATTTTTATTAAGTATGGAATGAGCTTTTTTCTATTTTCCCAAGTAACTTTAGGGAAGGTTGCATTTTAGGTCATGTGTTCCAAATAAGAATACACACCCATAAGCAGGTCTGATCTATGGTGACCACTAATCTTTTGCAAAGTAGAAATAAACATAAGTTATCTTCATAAAGCTGATGTTTTAGCATTTATTAAAATTAAACTGCAGGGATTTCCCTGGTGGCGCAGTGGTTAAGAATCTGCCTGCCAATGCAGGGGACACGGGTTCAATCCCTGGTCTGGGAAGGTCCCACATGCGTGGAGCAACTAAGCCTGCAAGCCACTATATCTGAGCCCTCATGCTGCAACTACTGAACTTGCGCACCTAGAGCCCGTGCTCCACAACAAGAGAAGCCACTGCAATGAGAAGTCTGTGCACTGCAACAAAGAGTAGCCCCTGCTTGCTACAACTAGAGAAAGCCCGTGTGCAGCAACAAAGACCCAAGGCAGCAAAAAAAAAAAAAAAAAATGTAATTAAAAAAAATTTAAACTGCAACATACACATTACTGTGACAAATTAAATGATGTGTTACACTGCAACCTAATTCCATGCCAGTTCTTTTCATGTAACATAAGTTCGATCATATGAACATTTTGTGAGGCCGAGGTGGTGATAATATATTGTTAATCAAACTGATTTTCAAAAGGATGCGTGACAGGCTCAGATTTCCACATGTACTGAACTTTATTAACAAGTAAAACACATATTAACACGTTTTATATATGGGCAAGGACACCTAGTAATAAATGGCACATTATTATCTAACAGTTGAACTTTATCAAGAATGAGGTTTTAAAAAATAATACACTAATATTTCATGACTGAAGAATTAAATAGCAATTAAAATACCAATTAACAGCAGTTTATGCATGTAAAAGCTCACTGTTTACTATTTACCATAAGCAGAATCATTCCAATACAACTTCTACTTACAAAAAAAAAAAAGAAAAAGGAATAAAAAGATAGTACTATGTGTGTTCTACAGGCCAAACAAACAGGTGTCTAGGCAGGGCTGTGACAACAGTAATTGACTCCCGCCCTAATACTGCAGTTCCTTCTCTCAAAGGGCAGAGGATTTAGGCTGTCACTTCTCAGCCCAGTGTATACTTATATACAGGGTGATCATATAATTTCTCCTCCAAATTAGGACACTTACAAGAGAGGAGGCACTATTTAAGTTGAGGAAATAGGAATAACCAGGTCTGTTATGAGCAAACTCAGGATCTATGTCACTCTAGTTAAATACAGTATCAGATGCACTGTCATTACCTTTGTGCTTCTGGGGACGGTACAGACCAGTTGAAAAAAAAAATTATGTTAAATTAAGAAACCCTGAATTTTTCTCCAATTGGACTTTTTGAATGCCACATTTCCTGTCATTAGAAGTTTTGCTGGAAATATTAGTGATTACTGTCTTAACAGGTTAAAATTTACAAACTTCAAAGGCATGGGATATAGCTTACAGACTCAATAAAAGGTTAGAAGTTAGTATGTTTTCTATCAAAAAGAAATTTTCATTTTAACCAAGTATAATAGAATTTGTCTTTTAATTTTAAATTCCTAAAATGTATCCTGAACACACTATATAGAAAATGTATTTTTACCTGAAATTTAGTTTATTTCATAAAAACATGAAAATGGATTTTTCTGGCCATAACTAGCTTATTCAAATATAATAGAAATAATGTAATACATTTTTTAATTAACTTCCAAGCTCTAGTTTGCACTCATTCAAAAATTGTTTATAGATACCCTAACAAGGATTTTGATTTTCAGTCTTTAAGGCAGAGTGCGAAGGCGATTAAATGTTTCCAAAACACAACAGCAGCCATTCTGTCCAAGCTCACAGGAAATGAAGAGAAGTATGTAGGATCTGATAAATCCAGAAGAGTATGTTGTTTTTTAAAATAATATTCTGATTCTCCTGATTGGATGATGAGATTTAAGACGACCAATGAATTGTACCAATTAAAGAGGATTAGGTAACATCACACTTGACTCTTACAGATTTGGGGGGGACAAAATTAAAACAAAAAGTGAAGTTTTGACATTGGGTCAACACCTACATGCAAAAACCAAGTAATAACCACAAAAAACAAAAATAAAGTTTTAATAAAGTGATGCATGATAGATGATCTAGTAATTTTAACTTACTACATATCATAGCTTAATTTCATTTAAAAACTATTACAAAGAGCAAAGCACAGGTCTATAGGAACATCAATATGCAACAGAGATCTAGCATGAGTTCACATTTCTTCTAAGTAAATTCTAATTTTAATTAATATCCAACCCAGGAAACTAAATTAAATATTTTGTTTCTTTACCCCAGGCTATTATTCTACTTCAATGGGTGTAACACAGAGACTTTAATTAACAATAAAAATCCTACACAGGGGAGGAGAATAAATGAGGGAAAACAAAAAATAGGAGGCTTAATTAGGAAAACAAAACTGCATGTTTTATTTATCAAAGACAATGAAATAAATCAGAAAATACAGAGAAATACAAAAGAAGTTATAAAGCATAATAAACTTTATTTTTTCAAAAGTGGAAAAATGACCCTGAATAGTTTTAGATGTATCTTTTAGTAGTCAGTGTCTAATAATAAGCAATCAATTTATATGTTCCATATAGCTGTATTAACTGATTTTTAAGTTTAAAAGATAATTCCCATCATTTTTAATGTTGGATTTCAAAAGCAAAGACATAACTGAAAACGGATGAGACATAAAATGATTTGCAAAATGCAGTAGCTTATGAATGTAAAATTGATTCCAGTTGTAATAATACACATACACACATACTCTTGCAACACTCTCACACCCCTATATTCCACAGACACGTTTCCATAACTTGGAAACAAGATATTTCACATATCTCAATTCAGGAAATGATTTTTACAAGTTAATCCTACAATCAGAAAGCAAGAAGCTATTAAAAGCACAAGGTTTTATTTGCTAAGTTAAACTAAACATCTAAATGAAAAAATATTAGTGATACTGAAAGATACTTTTTATTGGCTTTTTAAAAGATAAAATGCAAATGAGAATCTCATTCAGAAAATCAATTTTCAAAAATGTCTTAAGTGAAATAAATATAATATCTAATACAATCTCTTTCTGCAAGAATCTCTAAGATGGACAATGCTAAAAAAAAGCAAGCTTCTCATCTGAGAATCCCTAAAACTGGCATGTCCCTTAAAAAAAAAAAAAAAAAAAAAAAGACTTTCTTATAAAGGACAAGTGGCCTACCCACATTTTCTTAAAATTTGTCCTAAAACTACCTTTAACACCCAAATTTTCTATATATATTAAGTCCACTTAATTTAAAATTAATGAAAAGATATCTAGACACAATTTATAAGAAAACAATGGAGAAAGTAATTTACGATGGCTATTTACAGAAAGTTTTGCTAAATAATGATGTAAATATCATGTTCAAAAATCTGACAAAGCCTTTCTAATAATCAGCACTGCAAGTTTCAAAAAACTTTATATTTAACAAAGGATATTTCATACGTAGAGTTACTAGATAAATCTAAGAGCCAGAAACTAAAGTATTTGACATGGTTAATAATTTCATTTTTATTATACTACCTCTCAGGTCAAAGGTCAATGGCATTTACATGCTGGAAGACTGTTTATCACTCAACTCTTTCAATTATATCAAACATTGATTCATCAAATCTGACTGGACTTTACTGCTACAACTTTACGGTTTCTTTCAAGTATATGCAAATCTTTTAAATGGGCATGTATGCAACTGTGCAAACAAATGAAATATAAATATTTAAGAGAATGAACAGAAACGGCTTTTAAGCGTAAACCACTCAGCCATTCAATTTTGTCTTCTGTGTTTTAGTAGTCTTCTATCCTATTAAAGTTGCAGGTTTACAGATGATCTGGAAATTTCACATTGATATAAGATAGGAATGTCTGGTCAACGCAGTCTAGGGACAAAGAAAGAATTAGTCTTAAAATGTATTGAGTTGCAGTTATCTAAACGACAGTACAATGAAAACCCATTTTATAGCAGTATTACATCAAGTATATAATATCCTTTTGGTAAGATTGACATAAAGTAGCATATATCAAAATACACTCTAAAGCTTAGGTTTCTAAGAGAGACCATCTAGAAAATATTTACATTAAATTTTAAACTCTTGAAAACGCAAACAAGATAATCACATTGAACGTTCACAGAATATCATTTAAATTAGTAAAATTACTTTGCCTTTTATCTTACAGGTAATAATGACAAACTCTTAATCATTGCTTGTAAAGACATTTTACCAGTTAAAGAGAAAATGTGACATCTTCTAGGGGTAGAAAGAAATCTTAATGGAACATTTAGAATGATACTTAAATATAATCCAGAAATGCAACTGTAATCATTGTACTTTTTAGCAGAAATAAGTAAATCATGTTAGCGTATGCAAAACTCATATAAGCATAAAATGTAAGCAACCAAATCACAAACCATACAATTATTTATAGTCATAGCAACCTTGAAATATTTTGTACTTGAAGATACATCCAGAAGTTAAGTGTTTTAGTAGACATTTTACTATTTTAAATTTACTACTTTAAAAGTTCAAATCAATGAAGTGTATGGTACTTGCTTTAAAATTGCTTTTCAATCACAGATTTGTTTTTTTGTCTGTTTGTTTTATCCACCAGATATCTATGTGAATTTCACACTGTTTTAGGCAAAATGGCCATTCTCTCTGTATAAGTGCTTTGTCATATTTTGTTTTTCAAGCCTTCAAATGCTGTGCTGGTGGTTACTTCGTATACATTCTGTGGTCAAGCTTTAAAAAGAAATTTAAAAGTCTGATTTAAAGTTTCAGTTTACTCATATTTTTAAAAATTAAAATGTATGAAATTCAATTTTAAAAATGGAAAGTTACCTTAAAAGTTCACAACTTCATAAATTTCACTAAGCGACTGTTAACAGTATAAAAATCTATTAAATATGCTAAATTTGTGTAAACAACATGAGTACACATTAAGCATTTAATATGCATCTGGTGAGTGTGAATACAATGGGAATAAACAGTTAATACATAAACATTTCCTACCTCTATAATAAGAAGAAGTATCTTGTTCTATGAGCAGCTGCCATACTTTCAGACATGTTTCTGACTTTCAGATAATTAACAAATCCTCTGAAGAAAAGAAGCAGGCCTGAGAAGGTTGAAATAATACAGATATGTCATGTTCTTACACAGAAAGGAGACATGATAAATTTAAAATAGACAATTATAAACAAGATCCTCTTGGTCTAAGGAATTTAATGTGTAGGACTACTTTCATTCCATAATATATTTTACACTATAATGACAACTCTGTTGTAAGGAAATATAATAAAATTTTACTGCCACCCCCAAATTCTTTTAATTTGTTAAGCCCAGATATATCTAAAGTAAAGTAAATCCAGCCATGAAAATTTCAAATTATGCAAAAATACACTTATTAACTTATTTCTTCAAATAGCAAAGCTACCTAATGCACTTAAACTGATTCAACTCATAGAAATCCCATTTCATACCAAGCTTTTACATTACTATCACTACTAAGCAAACTAACACATATTTACTGATATAAAGTATTCAAGAGAGAAGAAATGCATGTAAATGCTAATAATTGTGGGATAAAACCAATAATAAGCCTGTCTAGCAAGATCAGGTGCCTACCACCTATCTGCAAGATCTGTATTTAGAGATATATGCATTATGTAAATAATTTACTTATTAGTTATTATTTTCAAGTAATAATAAAAGACTAATTTATAATAAAAATTAAGTTGAGAAAAAATCAAGAAAGAAGATTTTGGAAGCAGCCCCTCTAGTGATTTGTTAAATGATTTGAGATGTGTCTTCTGTCTCAGTGTTCTCCTCTATAAAACAGTATTTTTAAATAATAATCATTTACATCACAGGTATCTTTAGTAATCAATAAAACAAAACCTGTGAAATGCTTCAAAGTTTCAGATGAAAAATATTAGCTAAGTATAAAAAGCATTACCATCATCAGAAGAGTTAAGTCTTTGATACACTTAAGCACACAATTCTAAGGGAAATATTTATTAACTCCAGTAAATCTTTAACCAGATAATGGGGGGTGGGCGGGCAGGGACCAGAAGAAGATATGTACACATGCAACTTTCCTCACCAGGAGGAAGAGTCTGTCAGTTTAAAACGGACACTCTCAAGTGAAATTTGTACCCCAATTCTAAGACAATAATCGCACTAAAATAAGAAGCATGGTTATAATAAATTAGAGAGGAGAGATAGAAGAGATATACAAAAAATGACTTAAACAAGTGGTATAAATTTCACCTAATCTGATCCCATCTGCTTCCCATATCCTCTTTCCATTTGAGACTCCTGCTCTGAATTCCACCCTCACGCCCTTCCAGATGCTGTTCAAAGATAATGATATTGTGATCCAAACGTAAAAGTATTACTGAAAAATGTAAAACAACTTATTTGTGAAATCCCTTCTTTTGCCCATGAAGCTGTTGTTTCTAAGACATATTTTATTCTACTCAGGCATTTTCCAAAATAAGCCAATTCACATCTAGAAACCAATCACCCAGCAGCCATTGTTTCTCAGCATTCTAGGATGTGCTCAACATTCTTCTGAGTGTACATGAGAGCAACATTTTCATCATGGATTAAATTTTCACATTCCCCTAAATGCTAAATCAGGCTCTGATGTGGAACTGGGGCTGTCCTCTGCATTCTACTCGGCCCCACAGTTGTCTTCCTAAGACTCCTCATTTTTCTAATATTTATAAGCAAATATCTCATTCACTATGCTTAAATACCTAAAAGACTTTATAAATTTTTTCACTTTTAAGTAAGAAACTCAACAATAAGCACAGAATCAGTCAGAAAACAATTAATATAAAAAACTGGCTAAACTTTTGTACAAGTCTGACTCCCCAACAGAATCACAACATTAGAATAATTTCACTATAATTGTTAGAGAAAGAATGTAGGATCTTTAGTGACCCTAACCAACCACTAAGATTTTGTTTCCCAAAACATCCTAAAGATGCAACAGTAAGACTAAATAAAAACTCAAGGAGAACACTGCCACCTACTGAAATGCTATTTTCTGGTCCAATCATGTTACTAGAGAAATGTGGGCTCTTAAACCTAAACAGAAACAAAATATATTCTTCATGTCAGTAAATAAATTTAAAATGTGGATTAAAGGTATAATGTGATTTTAAGATTAACTTAATTATCATATATCCAAAGAGGAAAACACAAGGGATCAAAAATTGGAAATCTATAAAATGCATCAATATTAATAAAAGACACACCTTATAAGGAGAAAACTCAACAGAAGTACTGTGATCATTAGGCATGAAGCCTTTCCTTATGCCTGACTGATTAATGATTAATGCAGGGTATACTTCAAAAGTGTAAAGAATGTTTTGAGGATCCAAAAATAAAAGAATGGATAGAATATCCAACTACCCTCCTCTCAACATTTCCTATGATCATTAAAAGAAAATTATGCATGCATATTTTCCAAAATAAATGCTGAAGGCAATTATTTTTTAATCATCTTAGGATTTTCAAGTTTTGTAGTACTTAATTATTATTTAACCACTGATTCTTTAAATTGACAGGCTCTTGAGTCAGAAATCCAGAGTGTTAAGTAGAATTACCTGAATAGCTGAGATGATATAACTGTTTGGATATGAGAATTTTACAACAGAAAAATGTTTTTCCACATAAATTACAACACAGTGTATTTACATCTCACAATTTTAGGAAGTATCAAAGTTAAACTAAATGCAAATTAGTCATATTGAAATGCATTAAGAATAAACTTACCAAGTACAAGAAATATCCACCAAAGCCAATACTGTCCATTGAAATATCCAGTAAAATAATCAGAAAACTATGGAGTGAACATAAATATATTAACCATATTTATGTACCTAAACTTAAAAATTACAGATTAATCTTAGTTTCAGAATGATTTACCTCAAATAATCTTTAGCACTAAAAACAGCATAAAAAGAAAAACAGAAAAGAAAAAAAAAATACTTAATGACATACACATATAATTATTTGAGAAAAAATAACAGCAAACTTACACAAAATATTTTAGAAACAAAAATCAGTTTCAAACTGCTTGAAAGGAAGAAAGAAAATGCTATATATCTGAATCCAACATTTTCTCATTAAAGAGTTCACATGTCAGTTCTTTTTTCATAATCTCTCAAAGCCACAACTACCATCCCAAACACACTACAGCAACCCGCTGCTTCAGATATTAACACCAAAAGCCACATTAGTTTAATCTTATCAGATGGGGATGTTCTGCTGACCTCTAAAAAGAAGAGCTTTTGACCTTCTGTACACCCCCTACTGTTAATCACTGCCAAGAATACTAGGCACATAAAGACCCCCAACTCATTAGAGTCTTTTTATTTTCAAACTAGATGCTCCAGCATTCATTTCCCAACAGTGAGCTGAGAACAGCTAAATGAACCCTGAAGTGGCATTTCAACAGTTCCTATTAGTGGCCGTGGTAGACAGTTTATATTCTCTGTGAAGTGAGAATATGAACAGGCAGATGGGAGGCAGGGTTTAATGATACTGGACACAGGTATCTGTTCCTTGATTAGACTCTGGATGTGACGATTTATTATTTTTTAAAAGTTTTCTTTTTAAATCAGTCTAGTTTTCCTGCTCTGTTTCTACTGGTCTCCGAACTGAATCTGATTTAACTAAAAATGAGTTTGTTAAATGCAGATTTGTCTTCAGATGTATCTACTTCCAACTTTATAGGTAATTATTTCCAACTATCCATCGGTAATTTCCATAAAAGCTTAAAAATCTTATAGATTTCATAATAACAAAAATGCTTACAAGTTGTAAACAATGCTACTAGTGAGGAAGCATATCCACGAAACATTATCTAAACCTGTTTTTTGAAGCTTTTAAATTATTTTCACAGGAAGTATTTACATGAACCATGATCTAACTTCGCAGCTTAGAGTTTTAGAAATTACAAAGATAAGAGATTTCAAAGTACCATTATAGATGCAAATCCCACATAACTCCTATACCTTTAAAATATGTACAATAAAGGGATAACTAGAAAATTGTGAAAATACAGCTTGTAAAGTAGGAAAGCACTACACTATGTTTTAATCAAATGATTAATAATTCAAAATAAAAAGTTTTCATACAGGTTTCAGAGATTATAAGAACAAAAGGAATAAAGAACCAATGCAATACATTTTTAACTTTCTAATTTTTAAATCTATGTAACATACGGTATTACCCGGCAAGAGGCAACCGGAAAAGAACGTCATTCTTCACCAAAAGTACTGACCTGCAGCTCTTCTTTATTTATTCCAAAGTGAAGAATACAATTACCTTCATTTTGAAGCCAAAGAGAAAAACTCACTATGTAAAAAGGATAAACTAATAAGCTTTTGGACTCATTACTAAGTTATCAAAGGGGGTTTCAAAATACTAAAAATCACAGGGCTGAACCAAGCTGTGTTTTCGTTTTTTTTACATAAGTAAATAACTCATGTTGACTGGTCAACCACAGGCTGCAGAAATCAAATTTTGGAAAATAAATTAACCAACAGTAAGAATTTATCTGATTTAAATTTGAAAAAAAAAAGAATTCATCTGATTTTCTTTTATTAATATGACACCAGTATTTTATTGTTTACATCCTGTCTACTTTCTAAAAGACTTGCCAGTTTTTAATAAAATATATATGCATTTTAAAACAATAAAAACATCAAAAGCCTTGGACAGAAATATCAGAATCTTGGGCTAAAGATATTTAGACTAAATATGAAGTTCACAGCAACTTAGAAACAAGAAAACCAGCAGTACGATTTATAAATTACTTATTATCTAATAAAAGGAAACAACAGGCTTTTCTCTCAGCACTGAACTCCAAGGGAAATTTATTGCCTTGGTTATAATAAGTCAAAGCACAGTGTTCCAGAGGCAGTACAGAATTAGGAGAACGGGCACGGAACTGAAATCAAACTGCTTCTAATCCACACACAAACGATAGGACACTGAGCAAGTTATTGGACTTTTTACTCTTAGTTTCATTACCAATAAAATGGCTGGCTTATGTCCAGCATACATGATACAGACGGGGTTAAGGAATTTAGTGTCTGTAATGCATCACGCCTCTTGGAATACAGTAACAAGCACGCACTGAACGGTGGCTACTGCTAGTTTATAGCAGAGGACTTTTAAAAATTCTTTTCTTATATCAATTCTCAATATACACTACAGGTATAATATTACCCTTAACTCAGTAAACGTATTTTAAAGGGAAACTAAACAGTCCCGGTGATTAAACTTTATGCTATTATATACCTTGTAAAACTCTGAGAAACTCCAGTCATTGAATTTAAGGACCCCATCTTATCACACTGACTGGAATTGGTTACTAGACAATCTAACCTCTTCTCCACCTGGGGTTTGAAGAGAGAATTAGGCCCTAACATCCTAGAGGCAAAGGTTGCATATAATGCACTAATTTCTTTTTTATGAATCTAGAATGATACTAGCAGCTTAACAACTTTAGGAGAACTAAGAAAATCAAATCATTTTCTGTGTTCTGTGACTTAGACAAGAAATCCCATTTGAATAATAGTAATTAAGTCTACTACTAACATAACCAAGATTGGGCATATCTAGTTCCAATTCTTGTGAGGCTTTTCTAGTAATAACTTCTGCAAGGGCAGGGACTGTCTCTCTATCTCTGTGTGCCCCATAACACCTAACAGATTTATGCTCATGGTGGGAACCCACTTTACATTTTTTAAATGAAAGTAAAGCAAGTAACCAAGTAACTGCGGGGTGGGGGTGGGGTGGTTGTGCAGAGGTGGGGGGGGGGGTCTGGGTACAGTTCTTACAACGGCTCAGGCTTTAATCACCTTAGAAGAAGCCAGTCCACAGGTCCCACCAAGAATCCACTGTTTAATAACCAAATCCTATAATCTGGTCTGAACAGAGACAGGGTCTGACAAGATTACTGAAACTCTGAGAAGTAATAAAACAAGTTTAAAAATAGTTAAGAAACACACAAAATTCATAGTTTTAATATTTTTTAAATGGGTACGTTTTTAATCTATTTGACAATGTAGGTGCATGACTGAAGTGTCTGAAGCACTTAAGAAAAGCCGGTATATTAGCATGTGATTCTACCGAAAATTTCAGGATGACCTGACTCATTCAACTAGAAATCAGTGTTTAAACATGTATGATTTGTATGAATTGTATATAGCATTTAAATGTGTGGGTAACTGTTAAAAAGAGTTATTAATAAAGCCACTTTCCTAGCCTTACCTAATGAGACCAGGAGAAAAGCTTTGTAAAAAGGAGCCAAAGGGGCCTTCAAGAGGCAAAGGAAAAGAGCTGGGGGGAGGTTGTGCTAACAGTACTACTGCCTGTGCAATGGTTACAAAAAATTATCTGGGGGCTAGAAAAGCTGTTGAGATGGGAGAAAGAAAAGGACTTCTTGTTATCTTCATACACACTACCTTGTAAATGATAAGAGGTAGACAGAGGGTGATTTCCAGGAACAACAGGAAAATAAGAAAGGTTTAGAAGGAATGTAAAGGGAAAAAAAGATGAGTTCTAATAACCATCTCAAAGGCCTGTACTGTACTTTTTAGCTCTTAATGTTATGAAAGAAGGAAAGAAAGAAAGAAAGAAAAGAAAAGAAAAGAAAAGAAAAGAAAAGAAAAGAAAAGAAAAAGTGAGAAGATATTTAAGTCCATGATAATTTCACTAACCGATGGAAATTTTTGTTTTAAAATTGATTTTAGGCAGACCTACCCTACATCACCACAGTGGCAGCCGTGATTTACTGAGCACATACACCTGTGCAGCAACTGGACCAGCTACTCACGTTCATGCCTCACAAAAATACTGCAAGGCAGCTATTACCAGCCTATTATGAAGAAACTAACGTTCAGATTTAAAAAAAAGTTAGAACACTGACACAAAAAAAAGATGAGATTCAAGCTCAAATTTATCTGATTTCAAAGTTCTTTCCACATACTAACAAGCTCTCATATAATATATCTCATAAAATATTCACACCACAGAGATCACTGTAATAATTAAGGACAGACGTTAAGAATGTCTCAAAATAACTGAACTCATATACACAAAGTGAACTTCTATGAATCACACAGGAAACTGCATGTATTTTAATTTTAGAGACAACGGCAAGAGAGGCTATGAAGACACTCACCCTGACAATAAGGATCCACTTGATCAACGAGAGGCCAAATCCACAGATGGCACCGTACCTTCCAGCTATGGTATTGGTGATACAGAAGGATAAACAAAATCCAAGCCAGTTGAAAATAAATGCCACTGAAAGCAACAGAAAGAATTCCTTTAAAGACCACACTTTGGAAACAAATTAACAGAGACATAATACAAATATCAATAATACTTCATTGTTCAATGGAAAGAGCAGTTCTCTTTCTTTTAATTCTGTACCAATTTAGTCTTCTTTACAGACTACAGTTTACCTTTTGCAAATGTATTGGTTATTTACGGTACATTAACAAACGGGTAAACTTAGTTTTTTGTCAGTTTGGTCAACAAGAGTCAATACCTTAGAGCTTATCACCAAAAGGTGAAACTGCATTTTTAAACCAGTTAAAAAATTAGGTCACAAGGTAGCTCCCATGTGATCCTACCCAAGAAGTCTAGTCTAAAGCCATCAGCCAACCAAACTAGCTTTTTTAAAAGGCAATATTAAAGATGAACCAAATAAATTATAAACGACTGTTCCCAGAACAGATACTGCTCACTGCCTCCTCTTTTTACCTAACAAAACTTGTTCCCCTTCGCAGATACCAGCCCACTTCTAGAGCCTGTATTTCAGGGACGGCTGGACCCCATACTCAGCCCCTAAAGGTGAGTTCTGTCTGGGAAAATCACAGGAGGCCCAAATTCCTTGCCAGTGAATTTTTTTTTTTTAATGAGACTTCTAAAAAGCATTCTTAAAAACACAGCAAGGAGAGGGAGAATGGAATATAGATAAAGTAATAGCGGTTTTAAATTGTTCACTGTTGAAGCTGGGTGATGGATACACAGATATTTATTATACTCTTGTCTAGTTTGAGAATTTCTACAAAAACAGTTTTTTAAGAAGAAAAGGCCCTTCTTCTTCCACTGGATATCACTTTTAACTGTAATACCTGGAACTGATGCAGGGATCTTGCTATCAGCCTGAGGATTAAACCATCACTCCAAATTAGTGGGGGAGTGAAGAAAAGAGAAGCAGAGCAAAGCAGAGCCACAGCACTGACACGGTCCGTGCCTGAGGTCTGTTCATCCAGGGACTTCACGTTTCGTGAGATAATCTAACTATTTACAACAGGTGAGTAAGGGTTTTCTGTTACTCGTAGCAGAAACCATTCTGACACAGGTCCTTGAGATATAATCACAGTACCCTATTTATGTCTAAGATAGCAACATTACCAAAATAACAATAGTAATAATAATAAAACTAAAGATTAATTTGAACCTAAATCTTGTTCAGTGCCCAGACTCTTACCCTAAATATCTCCAACCAAGCCTCAGGGAGAATAAAGTAAGTCACCTAGAGAAATTCTGGTTTTTCAGAATTCTAAAGACAAAGAGGAAACTATTTAGGATAAGTTTAAATGAAATGGCTATTTCTTTGAAGCAATGCCCTTACTTACATCATTTCTTCCTTCCTAATACTTTCTAAGTCGCAGCTTTTTTGATCATTTACAGGAAACTGTACTATATGGTGCAACAGTCAGAAAAATCAATTTGAAATAAGAGACCTGTGTTTGAGTCATGTTCTTCTCACTCATTAGATACACGACCTTGGACTCACTGCTGACTTCCATTGAGCCACAGTTCTCTGATCTGTAAGTATCTACTTCACAAGATTGATAAGAGGATTACGTGGGAATGTAAAGAGCTTACTACAGTACAGAACCTGGCACATGGTGACTGCTAAAAAATGTTAGCCACCATCACCATCCATACAAAACGATCTCTTCACCTTACAGAGCAGGTCCTATCTCTCCTGCAAAAAAAATTTCAAGAGGCACTACTATAAACAGAGCTAAACTTGTTTACTCTCTAATTTTAGTTACCATACTGTACAACAGAGATAGAATATTTCCATCACTGGAGAATAATCTACTGCATATAGCCACTCTGTATCTAAGTGGCTAATATCTGTGTTAGCTGCTGGGAAAGCACGTAACAAAAAAATAATTTTATATCTATTTAAAGTAAAGAATTTATATTACCAAGGAGCAGTAGAGATTCCCAACAGGTTGCTACATATGTGTTAATGACAGGCTGAGATACTTCTCTCCTCAGCCCTTAGGGTAGGCAGGTGAGGTCTGGGCCAGAGGACAGACTGCCACCAGTCCTCAGCACCTTATTCCTTTATCCCAGTGTGCTATAAACATTCTATCACCTGGCATGTGCATGTCATGCTGTTAAATAAAACACAGGAAGCACTGATGGAGAAAATACAAAACAGCAAAATATTCCAAAAGTGTATTTCCATTTTTGAGTATGTGTATGTTTAGCTTTGGGGAAAAAATAATTTAAACACTGTCCAATTTCTTCAGAATCAGATTTACCAATATCTATTATACATATCACTGTACCCAAAAGATAAATAATATTCAAAAGAACAAAAAAGTACTCAATGAGCCTTCATGTTTTCTTTATGTTCTCTGCCAGTAGTATGAATTCCCAGAAACTGTGCTCATGTGATATAATTTGTTCCAGACTGAACTGTGTTCCCTCAAAATTAATAGATTAAAGCCCTAACCCCCAGTGTTACTGTATTTAGAGATAGTGCCTTTCGGGAGATAGCTAAGATTAAATGAGGTTATAAGGGTGAAATCCTAATACAATAGGATTGGTGTCCTTATAGGAGGAGGAATAGACACGAGAGAGCTCTCTCTCTGCACACACGTAGAGAGGAGGCCATGTGAGGACACTGCAAGAAGATAGCAAGCCAGGAAGAGAGCCCTCACCAGAAACCAAATTTTCTGGCACCCTGATCTCGGACTTCTAGCTTCCTGAATTGTGAGAAAATAAATTTTCATTGTATGAGCCACCCAGTCTGTGGTATTTTGTTATGGCAGCCTGGATAGACAAATACATAACTTAATCATCTTTAATTGGTTTAAGCACTAGGAAAACAGAGAAGTTCTGACTACTGAAGCACAGATTCACTTTTCATCTTTCCTTGGCCTGTAAGATAGAAGTAGAGCTGAGTAGGTCTTTAAGGTACAGAAAGGGCAGAGCATTCAATTCTGGATCCTCTATGATATGTCTGAGTTGTCAAGAAAGACAATCTAATAATTGTACACTAAACCTTAAGTATGTAAAATCCATAGAAGAAATAATGTGTTGTAGAGGCAGGTGAACATATATATGGCTAAGAAAGAAGACAAGAGCACTTTTCTTTCAGTTCTACTTCATTCATGCCATGTTCCTCCAGAAAGTTAGAACAAAATAAGGAAACTTAAAAGGTGTAGGGCACATACTCCCAACACAGCAAGTCCCAAGACAGAACCCGAAGAAGCAACAGGCTCACACAGGCTATATTCCTTTGGAGAAGTAAGATCTGGGGGAGCCAACAGCAGGGAAGCAGTAAAGTTAATGCAGAAAAATTGCTCCAATTACACTTTTCCACATTGGCCTTCAGAGTCGCCTTCTTTGCAAGAGCAAATCAGGCAGGTTTAGACAGTTTAATGGCATGTGAAAGAAGGCTGCCAATTACTTTACCTCGACTTATTATCACTGAAAGGTGAGTTCCCAAATAAGGATGGGGAAGAGAACGTTACCTCCACCTTCACTTAATAACACTCATAATTCATGATATTTCATGTATTTTAACTCATTTGAGCTTTAATTAGCCTTTTAAGAAGGACAAGATCAGAATTAACCCCATTTTACAGAAGGGCAAATTAAGACTTGAACAGGCTGCACAGGAAGTAACAAGGCAAGTAAGAAGCATAGCTGAGACTGCAGCATCCAAGTCTTTTATGCCTATATCCAGTGAGCTCTTCATTATATATACCTCCCACCTAACCAAAGAGGTTAGCAGAATAATCTAGAAAGCAATATTGTACACTGTACTATATCCATTAACTAGTAAGTCTATACTTTAAATTTTTCGATAGCCACAAGATACTTATTAATAACAAAGGGGAAAAGAGTAACTTCATAGTGAAGAAAGCTGGCAGACACCACCTTAACCTGATGAGAGTTAACATCACTAGTAATAAAACATATCTACATCATTGCTTCTGATTTGATGTACTGAGAACACCATCTCTGTGGTATTCTTGTGGGGGAAAGAAAAAGAAAGAAATGCACCACCTGAATCTAATCATGAGGAAACATGAGCTAAATCCAAATTGAAAGACATTCTACAAAATAACTGACCAGCATTCTTCAGAAGAATCAAAGCTGTTACGAAACAAAGACTAAGAAACTGTTCCAGATTGAGGCTGACTAAGGAAAAGCAGAAACTAATACAATGTGTAATCCTGAAATAGATCCTAGCCGAAGAAAAGGACATCAGTGGGACAACTGGCAAAATCAGAATAAGGTCTACAAACTACTTAGCAGTATTTTGTAATGTTAATTTCCTAATGTTGATCACTGGATTGAAGTTACATATGTTAACACTTGGAAGAGCTGGATGAAAGTTATATGGAGAATGTACTATTTTTGCGATTTTTTCCTAAATTTAAAAATTATTTCAAAATGAAAAGTTTAAAAAGTTTTAAGTTAAAAAAAATTGATACTTGCTTTGAAAACAAATGAATATTATGAATGAATGCCAATATAGTAACATTAAACACTTATATTTTTATCACAGAAAAATGCTCAATATATATAAATGCACCAGGTTTCAAACACAGTAAGGTCCCAGACAAAAAATGATCAGTTTCGCTACACCTGATTCTGAACTGTACAAGGGCAAATTTCTGTCTTATCTTCACGCAATTCTCTTTGTTTAAACTCACTCATTGAGAAAAACATGAAGTTAACAATTTATTAATTTTAACACATTTCCACTAAATCATAAGCAATGAAACGACAAAATTATTTTTCTTATAAACAGAACAAATTCAATAAAATGTAATACTTCACAAATATTATGAGTTTCTTAAGGTATAGTTATAATTTCAGATGCGCCCCCCCCCCCTTTCTGGATTCGCTTAAAATATGTGACCCCATCTAAAAGCTATATAAAAACATAGCTTTACATGAAGATAATAAGTCATCAATGCATTATTTTTCAATGTGTAATGCCCAGATAACCCTTTTAAGAACTGTCACTTTTATGACTTGTCCTTGGTAGGCACCCAAAATAATTTACTGAATAAAGATGCTCAATATCACTAACCATTTGGGAAATGCAAAGTAAACCACAACTAGATACTACCACACAACTATTAGATTTCAAAAATTTTTAAAACTATAAACACCAATTGCTGATGAGGATCAGAGCAATAGGAACTCTCATCACTACTGGTGTGAATGCAAAACGAAACTGAAAGTTCAACAACTTCTTACCAATCAGAATTCACGTTTCAAAATAACTTTCTAATTCTTTTCAACGTTAGGTACAAATAACTTAGTATCTTTTTAATTATGTTTCCCTCAATCTAAAATGGGAATAATGCAGGAGATTAATTATTACTACAGCATGCTGATGTGAAGATTCACACACAGTACAAAAGGCTAACCCTCAGAAAAGTTTTCTAAAAAGAATCCATTACATTTTTAAGCACTAGAGTTCAAGGTCATTTCCACAGAACGTCAATTACCCAATGAACCAAACCTTAATTTCTAGCTTTTAACTAACATATAAATGACTTCTATTTCAATCTTTTAGAGACAAAATCTGTTAAAAGTAGGCTCTGATACAAGTAGAAAAGGCACATAAAAGGCATTTTGCAGTGACACTTCAAGGGATTACGAGAAGCAAAACATTCTCAGGGGATACACACATTTCTTTCTTTATATTTTCTGAACGTGAACAAGCAATTATCTTACCAAATTTATGTGTAAACTTTTTTTAGGGTTACATGTGGTAAGCGACTGAACTGTAGACACTGAAAACCGAGAAGGAAAGAATTAAACCAATAAAATGCTTTAACTGAAATATTCTTATCGATAATCACTGAAGTTTTATTTGCATAATTTATAACCTGAAATGCTTAAATTATAAACCACGTTAATCAAAATCTATGTCCGGACCTTACAAATAGACAACAGAACAGAATCTAGATAATAGCTACTAGATAGTTTGGAGTTTGGAAAATATAGCAAGTTGCAATTTGTAGAACAGCCACTAGATGGTAGTGACTACAAATAAATCTATGCTTATTAAAGCAAATAAACTGAAGCACTGCCCTACAGCCTACCCAAAGAAATGCATCAGGAAATGGAGGTGAAAAATAATTCATAACCTTACTCTTATAATATTGGTGCAGTATTTGTAGAACAGGAAACATAAAGATATAAACTGTAGAAACACAATTTAGTAAAAATGTAACAAAAAGCACATAATTTACATTAATATCTTAAACGTAAGTATTTATATTCATATTAATTAATATACCACCACTGGCCAAAAATAAGGCCAACCAAGTGCCTAGGTTACTGTGCATTTACAACACTGGTGTATCGGTGAAATGTTTTCAGATCTAAAAAACAAAGACTGAGAAGACAGCACGGTTAAGTGAAGTATCAAAATGGAGAGATAATAACTAAGCTCTGAGTCAAACAGCTAGATGGCGTTAAATAACATGTCTTTACTCCTAAGAAACAGGTATTTATACTACAAATAACTACTATAAATTTAAATCCTTCCCTTTCCAATTAAGATTTCTTAAAAGACATAAAGACATACCATGAAAGGAATCAACATTTATGCTACTCTTTTTGTAAAGAAAATAAGTGGGAAGCCTCTTATTAATATAAGGGTTACCAGCTGAACTTAAACTAAGAAAAAAAATTAAAGTTCACTAGACTAATAGTACAAAACAGAGTTACCTGTAGCCAAAGCGTTCATTTCCTTTTTATCGTACTTAACATATCCAACTACTAACTTTAATTAAAACCACAAGACATAAATATTGCATATTCATTAGCTGATTGCCAAGCTGAATTTAGTAAATCAGAAGAGAAAAACAACTGCCTGCCCATTCACCCATACATTTTTGAGCGGTTTATCTACTTCTATTCTTAAGCAGATGGAATGAAGGAAAGAAAGGAAGCGAGAAACCATTTCAAAATAGAGGAAAATATAAGTGAATTTTCAGAGTCAAAAGTAACTCATGGGCTTCCCTGGTGGCGCAGTGGTTAAGAATCCGTCTGCCAATGCAGGGGACATGGGTTTGAGCCCTGGGCCGGGAGGATCCCACATGCCTCGGAGCAACTAGGTGCGCCACAGCTACCGAGCCTGCCAGCTACAACTACTGAGCCCGTGTGCCACAACTACTGAAGCCTGCACGACTAGAGCCCGTGCTCCGCAACAAGAGAAGCCATCACAATGAGAAGCCTATGCACGGCAATGAAGAGTAGCCCCTGCTTGCCGCAACTAAAGAAAGCCCACGCGTAGCAATGAAGACCCAATGCAGTCAAAAATAAAATAAAAAAATAATAAATCTTTAAGAAAAAAAGTAACTCAACTTAGGAAGTGTGCATTTTATATAGTGTCTATTATTAAAGTTGAATGTGGTACTTTAAACATGTAAAACATTCCTCAGTTTCATTATCAAAATTAACTATACAGTTGAAATAAATTAAATCAGCATTCTATCAAAGAAAGTATGAAAGCTTGATCATTTAACCAGGTTGAGGGCAGAAATTAACCATATCATCATCTAATAAATGTACTTACTTGAATACTGGGTTTCCAAAAATTATTTTAGCAATTTAAACAGTTTGATGAAAAAAATGAAAAAAAAAAATCAGGCAAAAATAAAATAAAAAACAGTTTGAGTGTCATATTATTTACTGAGTCTACTATGTACCAATCCCTGAGTTAGGAACTGAAATAATGAAGAATATAACAAGGTCTTCCTGCAAGTAGCTGAAGTCTACTTTACAAAGCCAAGTGTTAAGAATGCTGGCAAATGTTAAAAATTTACTTAGGTTTCTGGTCTTCTAATTATTCCCCATCCCCACAAATAAGACAAACCTTCATACTCCTGTGTCTCAAATCACATTGTTCCAGTTGCCCCCAATATCTCCTTTTCCAACCCTTCCTCCTGTTTAAAGACACTCAAGTGGAAGTCCTCTGCTCCAAAGGCAGAATTTATCATTTCATTATACATGCTCCTATAGCCCCAAATGGACATGCAGCATTGCACATACAAAAACATATTTAGGTTTAAATACACTTATATAACTCTATACAGTCAGCATCTAGCATAATAACTGCAACACAAAGTTACTTGATAAGTGTTTAATAAATTCTAGTATTTGCATCATAACATATGATCACATTTAGTTTAGATCAGGAGAAATTTACATTTTAAACAAGATAAGACATGGGACTTCCCTGGTGGCACACTGGTTAAGAATCCACCTGTCAATGCAGGAGACACTGGTTTGATCCCTGGGCCAGGAAGATCCCACATGCTGTGTGGGGCAACTAAACCCACGTGTCACAACTTCTGAGCCTGTGCACCACAACTACTGAAGACCGTGCACCTAGAGCTCGTGCTCTGCAACAAGAGGAGAAAAGCCCGTGCACCGCAACAAAGAGTAGCCTCTGCCCGCCACAAGTAGAGAAAGCCTGCACGCAGCAACAAAGACCCAACACAGCCAATAAATAAATAAATAAATTTATTTATTTAAAAAGCAAAACAAAACAAGGTAAGACACATACTGACAATATTTGCCTTCCTTCACTGTCTATGTTACTTTAAATACACACAACCAATATACTGAAACAAACAGTTTGGAAATGAAAGATCACTTACTGAAAAATGCCAGCATGAAAATCCCATCATTACCCACTCTGAGCTGGTCTGCATCACTGAAGTCATCTCTTGGTGGACACTCTTCCTCTTGAATCTGTAAAACATATCCCATTAGAATAGCTCACTAAACTACTGATAATTACAACTTTATTATCTTAAGTGTAAACACGAAAATTTAAATAAAATCTAATGTCCTCAGTGTATTGTATAGGCAAAATGAGATAATGAGTACAATATCTGGCACATAATAAGTACTCAAAAACATTAGCAAGTGTTAATTTTTCATGGACACCCTTGAAAAGAGTAATTGTAAAATTAAACACAAAAAAGATAAAAATTAAATGACATCAAATTAATGAAAATGACATCACAAAAGACAGATGTGACACTGCTGCATTAGCATCAAATGGAAAGAGGATTTTTCATAATCAGTGGTGAACTCTAAACGGGTACAAACTCTATGGTGGCAATTTGGCAACAATCATCAAAAATTTGAACGTACACATCCTTTGACATAGTAATTCCAGCTTGTGAAATACACTTATAAGAAATGATGTATTAAAGATAATTCACCGCAGCAACGTTAGAGAAAAAATTAGACAATCTAAATGCTCATCAGTAGTGGGCTACTGACAGGAGATAATTCTCTGTGAGTCTTTCATGTTTCTACGTGTCTCCCAGGTAAAAGCACTGGCTGCCTTTTTTCTGTATAATCTTTTCAAGGACGTTTAATATAGTAGATGGCTTTGGGAGAGAGAGATAGTATCTCTCTCTAGAGCAGAGATGTAGGCATGCTTATTGACCATTAGAAAATATTGGGTTCCCCTAAACTCAGGGTTCCACACTGCGAGCAGAGGCATCAATTGGCCCTCACTGAGTTGCCCTGAGGGACCTGAGGCTCAGAAAACTGGCATGAGAAAACGCTAATGCCCTCGCTACTTCTACTGCTGTGAATGACAGTTTCTGTCTCTGATCCAGCAGTCTTGTGTCTTTCATGAACATCCGCAGAACTGTGACAAGCTAATCAGTTAGCTTGAGAGCAGGGTAAAATCTCAGACCGTTTTTAATTCTTGAGACCAATGAAGTAAATTATTGTACATCTAAAACAATGAAACTCAAAAAGCAATGTAAAGATTTAAAAATAAATTACAATCTCCAAAATATGTTAAGTGATAATCATTTGCATAGTACAATACTTTTGTGTACAAAAATAATATACAAACACCTTAATGTAGTTGCTTGTAAATGTTGAGAGACGTCTCTTAAGAGTATGTACAAAGTCTGTTATCACTAACTGCCTCCAATACTTAACAAATACTGACAGAATATGCATTCTACATAAGACTCAGCTTTCTGGTACTTGGGATACAGGAATGCATGTAAAACAAAGATGCCTGCCTTTGTGAAGCCTGTATCCCAGTGAGGGGAGCCAGACAACAAATAAAGACATAATAAGTAAGTTACCTATGCAAAAGTAAGTTACTTATGCATTTCAAAATGCTCTGGAAAAAAAAAAAAAAAAGAAGTGTAAGGAAAGGAATTTTGGGAAAAAAGTAAGGAAAGAATGTTTAGAAAGGATGTTTAGAATGTTTAGTAAGAGTTATAGTTTTCAATATGGTGGTCACACAGACCTCATTAAGGCGACACTGAGCAAAGACTTAAAGGAGAGGTAAGAGAGTTAGCCATGAAGATATCACATAGAGGAATGTTTTAGGCAGAGGGATAAGCCAGTGCCAAGGTCCTAAGATAGAATCAGAGCTGGCATGTTACAGAAATAGCAAGGAGGCTAACATGGTTGAAACCACAGTGAATAAGAGAGAAACTAGGAAGAAATAAGACCAGAGAGTCCACTAAAGGACCCTGGGGTTTTACTGAGTGAACTTGGAGGTCTTACAGAGTTTTCATCAAGTGAGTGACACGACCTGATCTACAAATACATTATTTCCATGTTACATATACATAATCTCAGTTGGGTGTTACTGTTTCAATTTTGTGTTAGTACACACAGAGGCTCAGAGAAGCTAAGTGCCTTGCCCAAGATTATATAATTAGTTTGGTCAAGGCAGGACTTAAATCCAGGATACGTTCCTTCCATCCAGTCATGGTAGTCTCACTATATATACTGCTTTCCTGAAAGAAAAAGACATTCAAAACGATACTGCTCATTATTTAGGCAAAAAGATCCCTTAAACTCTGCAATCATATATCCTAGGCAACCCTCTTATGGTCAGTTTAATAATTGGCAATGATTAAATACGTATTAATAAATTTTTATATCATTTCAAGCTAATTCAAGAAATAAACATTAAAGCACAGCAGGAGCCCCCAAAAACACTGTCAATATGATGGCAAGAGTATAAATATTTCATACTCTTTTGAAACACCGAAGAGAGTTTATCATAGGACATCATTTTTAAAAAGACAGAAGACATATGCACAAAGATGCCCTTTACAACATTAACAATGGAAAACACAAACACTCTTGAAAAGAATATAACTGCTCACGAGAGAAATGGCCACTATATTATGGTATATTGATTCCATGGAAATTCACTCAACCATTAACGTAACAGAAAAATATTTACATAAAATGCTTAAAAAATAAAAGTAGTTATCAATAATTTCAATTATATTAAACATTAACTTATAAACCCTAAAATTGGTTAAAAAATTAAAACAAAGAGCTGTAATAGGACAATGGTAGTATTTTTTCTTTCTAATTTCCCACATTGGCTTATTTAAAGAAAGCACTCATTAACTTAATTAACTGTTATTTATTAAACACCAAGGATGTGCCAGATAATAGCTAGGTGCTAGAGATGTAAACACAAGGTCGTCTTGCAGTTGTTTACGAATTATCAAGTGCTCGCTTTCAACACCAAAGACAAGTTACTGATAACACAATTTTAAACTAGGTACAAAAAAATGAACCCTATCCACTATATGGTTATAAGATGAGACTAAGTGACAAGCCATGTTCTAAAAGTTTTATAAAGTGAATTATGTGAAACAAATATCTTTCACAGAAATAGTAAAAATGGGTAATACATTTCAGTAAATCTACTGAGTCATCACATAATCAAACTCGCAACCCTACAGTTTAGAAATAAGAAATAGTAGAAAACAGTATTGTTTCCAAGTCTCTGGGCTACCTACATTCCCCCAGTGAGATTGGATTTAAGAAACAAACTTTCAGCTCATGCAGCTGAGATTCATTTACAACTGAATGTACTCAGGTGCTAATCAGACCAGTTTTCTATCTGAATCAGATATAGAAACTCATACTCAATGATACTTTGCAGAAAGAGGGTGCTGGAGCAGTGGGATAGAAACTGACAAATTTGAAGGATTTTTTTTCACATGGACCTAAGTTATAAGTTAGTCTCTCTGTACAACTCTGTTTTTGCTTTCCGTAAAATTTTCCACAATCTTCACAAGCTCGAGTTACAATGATATCAGAAATGGGTAAAAACAGAAAACTTTTCTTTATGGACATATTCATAAAGTGCAGGCTGGGAATCACATTACTTTCTAAAACAAGACTCTGGAAATGATGAAAGGTTGTAATAGTAACACTTCAAAGTTTTCTCTCCAAAAGGTAAAATCACCTTTATGCTTATCTCAAAGCACAGAGAACAAGACAATGCTTCCTACTTTCTCTTCAGAGTTCTGTCTAATTGTGTAGAAGTTAGGGCAATAGAGGAACCAAGGTCCTTAACATCCTTTAAGGACACTGACCATTTCCAAAGTCCCTAGGAAGACACTCCCTAAGAAAAGGAGTTACTGTCCTACTTCACTGAGAGTGTGTGCGTGTATACACAAAAGCATGTACAAACACACATGCATACACTGATGAAAAACTCCACACCTTATATCCTCCTTCTCTATAATTCTTCCCTCCTGACATCAAAAATCCTTACTGATTGAGCTATACTTATGCCACAGTCTTAACAGAAACTTACTTCCCCCTCAGAGGGAAAAGGCATCGATTATAAACTTGAGGTTTACTATCATTACTTATGTCCTCAAAACGATTTATGATGACGTTTAACTCTGTGTGTGTCAGAGGATGGGAGTGGGAGCAGGTGTGGAGAGGGTTGTGGTTGATGAAAGAAACCCGTCCAAGAAAAACACTCACCCATCAGATAATCTACTCACTGGGCTCTGGCCTGATGGCAGCAGGACGAAAATGCTGCACATACAAGCACCTTCCTCTCCCTTCGCCCCTCACCTAATTCTAGCTTTCCTATGTGATGTGATATTTTTGTGTCTTCTTCCTGAACAAAATGGGTTGAATCCAGGATTTGAAATGACAACTCTAAAGTCTAAACCAAGAAAAAAAGGTAACAAACTCTAGTCCTGCTTGCAGCCACATTAAAATGTAAATAATTTCCACCTTTTACCTAACTGAAGAATAGCATACACACATCTCACTGATTCTCCCTTACTGAGACAGCCGCTCCTTTTACAAAACAGGAAATAACATACATGTGCATCATTGACCCTATTACTAAGACAGGAAGATGAGGGAGAAAGGGCGGTGGAATCTTTGACAATCATCCCCAAACTTCAGGGTAGCATGTGTTCAAAGCACAAAAAAAAAAGAAAGAAAGAAAAGTTAATTGACAAACATAATTTTGTAGGCCTGGTAACTCCTTTCTTTGTGTTTTCAGCCTACATTGAGTTCATTCATAGAGCCACTAGACTGTCTATGCTAATATATGTAAAAAATGAATTAAAAAAATGATCTATAATTATAGTTATGGACCACAGACTCTAAATAGGAAGGGAAATAAGGACATTGAAGACTTCACTGACAGTGAAGAGGTCAACGGGTGGGGGTAACTTGAATGAACGAGTCGGAAGGATGGGGGGTGAAGGTTAGTGCATGAGATGCCTGAAATCAAGGTTTAGGAAATGATAAATTATTGGTAAAGGTAACATCTAGGATGACCACAAGCAAAGACAGAGTGCGGGAGAAGACAAATAGAAATCAAAACTGAAATGAGAAGGTCAAGAAATGAAGAAGGTAAATTTCAATAGGAGAGTGCCAAAAAATGATGACACAAATAAGTAATACTAAATACTAAAAAACCTACACACACAGAGAACTATTTTTGGTATTACTAAATATACATATCAATCAATACAAATAATATTCTCAAAAGGAAACGATAACATTGTCTTACTCTCTGAGATGTTTCTGCTGCTGCAGCCGCCATTGCAGCAGCTTTGGCCTTCTCAGCTTCATCATACGTAGGAAGAGAGGTAGCAACACTGTAAGGAGGTGGCACAGGATAAAACTCACTGTAAACTTCTGTATCTGAAGAAAAGGATTTTTTAAAAAGATAACCATTAAAACAAATATAATTTTTATAGCCAGAACATAATAAGTTACAGAATGCCACTAAAGACTATCACTATTTGTAGTTCTATGTTATAAGCTATGTAACATATAAATTACTACTACATCGTATATATTATCTTAGTCCTATATTTATTATCAAGAGAAAGAACTGATAAATATCATCTAAAGGCTGATATGCAAAACAAGAACATCAAGAATGAGACTCTGAAAATGTGTGCAACACAAAGGAGGTAAGAAACTCACCATATATGAGCATCCTCTATGTTCCTACTGCGTTGCTCAAAGACTTTATTTGCCCATAATCTCACAGCCAAAAGAGTAAAAATATTGGGAATAATAGTAACAAACACTGAAATAGCACTAGCCATTTACAACACCACTTCTAAATGCATTAGCAACTCTGAGGTTCAGAAAAGTTAAGTGATTTGTCCAGTATCACACAAGCAATAAGTGGCATAAGCCAGGGATTTCCTGACCCAAAATACTTCATTATTTATTATTATTATTTATTTATTCTTATATATTTACTTGATAATATATAAGATGTTAATTTTTCTACACTGGTCAATTTTAGCAACTACTCGAGAAAACTCAGCATTTCTCTTTACTAAAAGACTGATGATTTTTAATTCTTTTTTTTAACTCTTGTCCCTTCTCCCATTTTTCCCACATGTACGTAGTTCTTCGGGTTTTCTTTTTTAGAAGAATTTCTTCCTCCCCAATTTTTAAGCAACTTTTGAAATATGATCTCCAGAAGTATATTACAGCATTAAGTACAGACTGCTAATTTTTTTAAAAACTGCATCATTTATGCCAACTTTGGTATAAGTAAAATCATACACACAGGTCAATCAATTGATTAGACTTATGCTAGAATCACTGACATAAAAAACAGGTACATTTTAAAAGTAGGACATACCACAATGTCTGACATCACTTCTGTGATTTCCTCTATCATAACTACAGCATTTTTACGTTTTCTACATTGTTTATAACTTTACTTATCTTTATCAGATTTTCTTGCATTTTCAACATCAAAACACAGTGCACTCCAGCAATATATTCCTTATTGTGCTTTAATGTATATAGATTTTAAAATAAATATTTTTAATGCTATCAATAAGAGCTAAGGAGCTAAAGTTAGGCAATTTTCAATCTAATAACAGGAAGTGGTTAATGGCAGTATAATACTGAATGTTATCACCAAGAGTCATAAATTCTTAGAAAAGACTTATTATTAGGATGTAAAAACACCATACATACACAGTCAAGTAGATTTCTTTAGTTTTGAAGACTAGAGTAGAAGCAAAATTTAAATAAAAACAATGATTATGAATTTAAGGTAATAACATTAAAATTACAAATTTTTAAAACTTTAACAATGGCATATGTTATCCTAGATGAGATTCTTTACATTAAAAATAGATATGTTAAGTTTTTAAAAAGTTTTAACACCCAAGATAGAAAAAACATCTCTACCAGTAACAGGTGAAAGTTGGGAAAGAGCATCTTTTAATTTTCACTTGTTAATTTTACTCACTTTTCTTCTGCCCTTTAAAGGCAGTGGTTGGTTCTCATATTTTAAAGTCTGCAGAGCTCCAACCTCAGCTCCTCTTCTTAGAAGTTACATGACCTCAAGCAAATCACTTAAGCACTACGAAGTTCCACTTTCTCATCCATAAAACTGACCTAGCAAGGCTACTACTTGCTATTATGGGATAAAATAGAAGAGTATTCAAGAGGACTCCGTAAACTGTGAAGCATTATACAAATGTCACCTTTTATAACTGATGTTGCTCAGATCTATAAAAGCAGCCATAAAGCAACCCTACTGAAGAACATAATCTCCACAGAACACTGGCACTGGCCATGCCTAAAATATAACACTAAGAAGCTGAAGAAAAATAATACCAAGAGCTTTTATTAAACAGAGACCCAAAATCCTAGAATTACTCAGTTCTTGCGCTCAACTACAGTCAGGAATGACCTTTTAGAACAGATGAAAAAATTAAAAAGACCAGGAATCATAGAGGAGACAGTGAGAATAACAACACCTAGGTACCAGGCTCCACTTGTTTCACCGCTGAAATTTATCTAAGCTTTGAAAATGTCATGCTCCCTTATCAAAACTATTCCAACAGCCACTATGGAAAACAATCTGGAGGTTCCTTAAAAAACTACAAATAGAACTACCATATGATCCAGTAATTCCACTTCTGGGCATATACCCAAAGAAAACCATAATCCCAAAAGAAACATGTACCATAATGTTTATTGCAGTACTATTTACAATAGCCAGGACATGGAAGCAACCTAAATGCCCATCAACAAATGAACGGATAAAGAAGATGTGGCATATATATACAATGGAATATTACTCAGCTATAAAAAGGGATGAGTGAGATGGAGCTATATGTAATGAGGTGGATAGACCTAGAGTCTGTCATACAGAGTGAAGTAAGTCAGAAAGAGAAAGACAAATATTGTACGCTAATTCACATATATGGAATCTAAAAATGGTACTGATGAACTCAGTGACAAGAACAAGGACGCAGATGCAGAGAATGGACTGGAGAACTCGAGGATTGGGAGGGGGCAGGGGGTGAAGGGGAAGCTGAGACGAAGCGAGAGAGTAGCACAGACATATATATACTACCAACTGTAGGATAGATAGTCAGTGGGAAGTTGTTGTATAACAAAGGGAGTTCAACTCGAGGATGGAAGATGCCTTAGAGGACTGGGATGGGGAGGGTGGGAGGGACTCGAGGGAGGGTGGGGGGGGAGTCGAGGGAGGGAGGGAATATGGGGATATGTGTATAAAAACAAAGGATTGAACTTGGTGTACCCCCAAAAAATAATAAATAAATAAATAAAATTAATTAAAAAAAAAACAAAACAAAACTATTCCAGGGTTTCCATGGTGGTGCAGTGGTTAAGAATCTGCCTGCCAATGCAGGAGACATGGGTTCGAGCCCTGGTCCGGGAAAGATCCCATATGCCGTGGAGCAACTAAGCCCATGTGCCACAACTACTGAGCCCACGTGCCACAACTACTGAAGCCCATGCTCCACAACAAGAGAAGCCATGGCAATGAGAGGCCTGAGCACTGCAACGAAGACCCAACACAGCCAATAAATTAATGAATTAATTAATTTTAAAAAAACTATTCCAGATCATAGAGAAATGAGAAGCTTCTCAATTCATTTTATGTTGCTTCCATAAAATTAATATCCAAACCAAAAAGACAGTACATAAAGTTATAGATCACATTAATAAAGCCGCAAAAACTCTAAATAAAATATTAACAAATTTAAATCCAGGAAATATCAGAACATGATGACAAAAAGAATTTATTCTAAGAATACAGGGATGAGTTAGCTTAAAGAAGAAGTCTGTTAATAATATATTTCATTACAACAAAAATTGAAGGAGAAAAACCATGTAATTTTACAATAAGGTACCAAAAAGATGACTCCCAGGTTTCTGGCCTGCTGAAGCCATTTACTGAAATGGTGAAGACTGTCAAAGGAGAAGGTCTGGTGGGAAGAGGCTGTATACAGTTGTGGTGGTGATACTCTTTGAAACTCTTCCGATGAAGAGGTGGAGACTCATTCCTCAATCTTGAATAGAGACTAAGTGACTCTCCCTTCTAACAACCTGCATGTGGCAGATGTGACACTGTGACTCTTGAAGCAATGTCACAGATTCCATCTGGCTTTCTCTCAGAATGCTTCTTCTTAGAAGCCAGCCTCCACTCAGTGAAGAGCCCAGGCCACACATAGCTGTCTGGCCAACAGCCTCAGCGGAGGCCCTAGCTGAAGCCTGCACCGACCAGCAAACGTGTGAATGAGGAAGCCAGCAACTGCCTCCAGTCCCAGTCACCATCAGACAACAATCACATGAGACCCTAACGGAGAACTTCATAATGGAGTCAGTCCATCCCCCAAACCATGAGAATGAATAATGACAAGTGATTGTTATTTTACTCCATTAAGTTTGAGGCAGTCTGTAAAGCAGCAACAGCAACAGCAGCCACAACAAAGGGACTGCAATTTCACTCCTAGCATCTTCCATCACAAATGATTAACTTCGCATTCCTGGGAAAATGCAAATTGTGACCAGAGAAACAGATGAGGGTAATTCTTGAGAATGACCTGAAAGGATGAGACGAACAGTAGCAAGCAGTAATCACTGCCTTGAACCCAGGAAATATTATCATGCGCGGGGGGAACATCATGTTCCAGCCTTCACCTCCATTCACATACACTTACCACATTCCCACTCACGTTCATCATTAATAATGCCCTGTTTTATGACTATGTAAGTAAACACACACGGGTATGTTTGCATATGCATGTCTGCATGCATTATATATCTGCATGAATATATATGTATATATGCTTATTTCTTCCAAAAGTTATATGGCTAGTCTGCTGGAAATGGATTCTAGTAAGCATAAGGAAGTTTAACACGCTATGGTTATCAATTAATTTTTAAAACGAGACACGTAATGTATGAAGTAAATATTTTATAAACTATCTTGAGAAAAACCCTTTTTAAATAAAAATCTTAAAACCAAAGAAGTCCATTAACAGACTTGATAATTACATAAAACCATACTGGTAAAAACAAAACAAAAAAATTAAGCTTTTAAAAACACTAGTTGTGGGACTTCCCTGGTGGTCCAAGTGGTTAAGAATCCGCCTTCCAATGCAGGGAATGTGGGTTCGATCCCTAGTTGGGGAACTAAGACCCCATGTGCTGCAGGGCAACTAAGCCCACACACCACAACTACAGAGAAGCCCACGCACTGCAATGAAAGATCTCACATGCCGCAACGAAGATCCTAAGTGCCGCGACGAAGACCCCACACAGTCAAAAATAAAATAAAATAAAATAACTATTTATTAAAAAAAATTACTAGTTGTTTCTTACTAAAAACAACAATACCTGAAGTTGTAGGTACTTCCACAGTAATACTACTGTAAGGTGGAGGAGACGAGTCGGTCTCAAGTCCAGATGCTGAAGGAGCAGCCTGCACATTCTGTGGTGCTGGGTTTGAAGTTGATGGCTGCTCTACAGCAGATGATTCTGAATTATCCTCTTCATTGTGAAGCTAAGAGAACAAAGGAAAATGAAAACATTAATGTGAATCAAATTTTTTTCCTATTTATTTATTTATTTTTAGAACTTTTATTGAGATACAGTTAACATACAATAAACTGCATATATTTAGAGCGTACAATTTGGTATCCCAATCTCGCAATTCATTCCCCCCCAACCCTCCCCACTTTCCCCACTTGGTGTCCATGTTTGTTCTCTACATCTGTGTCTCTATTTCCACCCTTTAAAAAAAATTTTAAAGATTGTTTCAGGCAAAGAATCATTTTTTAGCTAAAAACAAGGTAAAAGCATTTAAAAAGCAAAATTTTTAAAAGATGTAATCAGTCATTAAGAAGCTTAGGATTTTTATAGTTTCTTTACAATAAGGATGAAGTTCAAATTGTTAGGAATTTATAGAGGAAAAAAGTCACGATTACAAACAGATTCAAGTTCACTCAATCCTACAATAAGTATTGTCTACAAAGTATCAATCACTGTGTACTGGCAAAGAAAAGTAACACTCCTAATACAACCACAATACCATAACTATTACGCTAGTATCTAAAATAACTAGAAAGGTAAAATCAATTAATGAAATGGAATAACAATATATAAACATTCCAAAAATGTGGAATACTCCGAGGAGGTTTTCCCAAGTACCAAAAGAATTACTAATAAAGCAAAATAAGTCAGCGTACGTACACAAAATTCTGAAAAACGTTCATAACAAATTTACTGAAAGTTGAATAAATGCTAGATAATATATTGAGATCTTTATCATTTAACTCATTTAATCCTTACAACAAACGTGCAAAATAAACTGTTAGACTGTTGTATCCCTTTGACAGATTAAAAGACAAAAAGCAAAAACAAAACGAAACAAAACGAAACCACCCTGGATATGTAGAGACTTAGGGTAACTTGCCAAACATCACAGCAGCTAGGAAGGGTAAAGCCATGAATCAAACCCGAGCAGTATGGCTGCACATCCCTTACTAGGGAGGGAGGGAGGGAGGGAGGGAGGGAAGGAAAGGAAGAAAGAAGGAAAGGAAGGAAGAAAAGAAATTTTGTCACAGAGCAAATCTGTGTGTTGTGATATAATGCAGGAAGGGAGGGAGGGAGGGAAGGAGGGAGAGGGAGAGAAGGGAGAGAAGGAAGGAAGAAATTTTGTCACAGCAAATCTGTGTGTTATGAGATAATGCATTCTGGGTTTTATAAAGAAGAACATGCAAATTATTACTCCACTTTCTAGGAGCTTCAATAAATTTTTCTCTGTACCTCAGTGTCTCCACATGTAAGTTCTGAATGCAGCCAAAATCCTCACAGAATTGTAAAACAATACCTGAAAATCATCTAGCATAAAATACTAGTCCCATCCTTCTTCCCTTTTATTTTTTTCTTTTATTTAGTATACTTTATTTTATAAAGTCAAAAACAGAACTTATATGGTACTCTCTGTCAGTCACTCACTTGCCTCGAAAGAATTTTTTAAAATATGCAAAGTAAAACAGGTCAATTTACTTCACTGCTGTTTGCATGTGTCTTGGTAAGTGATTACACTAACAAAACACTTTTGGGAGTTCATAAATTATTATAACTTGTAACAAAACGGTATAAACAAAGCTAAAATTATCTCGAGTTAAGAAGATAACTTTTTCCATAACACTGCGGACTGCCATTCCAGTAAACAATGAATGCTGCCAACCATCAAGCCACTGCAGCCAACCCCATGCAGTGCACCCTGAGAGGAACTCAAGATGGAGAAAAACAAGATACTGGCCCTAGACAGTTATGAAGCATTATCTGAAAAATAATTTCAATAAGCCCAGACTCTTGGGACTTCCTAGGTGGCAGAGTGGTTAAGAATCCACCTGCCAATGCAGGGGACACGGGTTCAAGCCCCGGTCTGGCAAGATCCCACATGCCGCATAGCAACTAAGCCCGTGGGCCACAACTATTGAACCTGCGCTCTAGAGCCTGTGAGCCACAACCATTGAGCCCATGTGCCACAACTCCTGAAGCCCATGCACCTAGAGCTCGTGCTCAGCAACAAGAGCAGCCACCACAATGAGGAGCTCGCACACCACAATGAAGAGTAGCCCCCGCTCGCTGCAACTAGAGAAAGCCCGTGTGCAGCAACGAAGACCCAGCACAGCCAATAAATTAACTAATTAATTAAAAAAAATAAACCCAGACTCCTGCCTCTCCGCATATACAGAAAAGCACTAAAATCATTAACTTAAGACGTCTGTTTTTTGTGATTAGCAGTAACCTTTCATGTTCTACTACTTCTCCCCACCACCCAGCAAAAACTCCTCTGTATCCTGGCTCCTCCCTCACCTCTACAGAACAGTTCCTCAGAGCTATCTGAGAGGCTGTCTCCTGGGCTATAATTCTCAGTAAGGTCCCCAAATAAAACATAACGTGCAATTTTTAGATTATGCGTTCTTCTTCAGTCAACAGTACCCAAGTTTATATAATAAAATCCACTCACAGAAACTGAATTCTAAGGTCAAATAAGTAGAAAGTCAACTCTGTATGAGCTTTTACATTTATTGACTTGCACCACTTTTCCAAGTAGGCACTAAATGAGCACCCACTTGACTAGCAACACTCTGCCCTGGTGTCATAAAGCATCTTCTATGTTTCCCATTACAAGGCACCTAGGAGAATTCCCAATGCAGTCATCTTTGACCGCCCTTTTAAGAGCAAAAATGTCAGATGAGCAAGTTAAGGCAAATAAAGTACAGATACATACTTAGAAATAGTATATATTTAGTAATTTAGAATATATTAGTATATTTAGTATATATAGTAATTAATATTACTAAACAAATAATAGTGAAGGTGCCAAAAAAGAGGAAACCACTTTTCCATACCTACTATTAATACTGCAAATGTAGATGAACTGTACCAAAGAGAAAATCCTATATGACAAATAGCTCTCCTCTAGTTCCTCATAAGAAACACCCCTTACCACGTCAAATACACAAATATGCTCCCTAGAATGACCAAATGCCTTCTGAAACCTGCAAAATATATTCAAATAACTACAATAAAAAGAATAACCACAGACACTTTTACATATGATCTCAGAAGTAAGTAAGTTCTTTGGAATTTACAAAACACACCAATTATTTCACCTGCCCTACCTAACACCTTAAGACTCCGCACTCCCAATGCAGGGGGCACAGGTTCGATCCCTGGTCGGGGAACTAAGATCCCACATGCCGCAAGGCGTGGCCAAAAAAAAAATTATAACATACAGTTAATAATTGCTCTGTGTCAACAGTAAAACCCAATAAGTCAGTCAACAAGCTCTACCCACTGTAGCATAGAATTTCCAATTTACTTTAAATGTAACACTGTAACTTTGATATCTTTGGGGTCTCCATAAATTAACCTGTGTGATGAAACAGAATTATTTTTATTTTAACAGAAAACTTTTTCTGCCACTTGAGGCACTACCTTTAGTGTGCATTGCGCATCTGTACTACACACCGTGTACCTGCACTCCAGTGTGCACTGTGCACGTGCACTATACATTAAGCAGATCCCCTTAGAAGACGCAGGAATGCCTACCTACCCCCAAAAAGCAATTTCCATCTGGTGTCAGCAAGGTAACGCCTTAGGAGATAACATCCCTTTCTCAATCCTATAAGGAGTCAGGATGACCCCACTACTCACCTTGTTGGACTACATAAACTGTCAATATGTTACTTTGTCTCAAAAACTTACATAACTGTGCTTGTACCTCTAAGGGGTAGAAAAGACCTCAGAGCTTTCTGAAAGACTGTCTCTTGGGTTATAATCCTCACATTGGCTCCAATAAAAATTTCCATTTCTTTCATAGATTGACTGCTCTTTAATTTTTCGACACTGATTGCCTTTTTAAATTTTATTAATTAATGTATTAATTAATTTATTTACTGGCTGCATTGGGTCTTTGCTGCTGCACAAGGGCTTTCTCTAGTTGCAGAGAGTGGGGGCTACTCTTCATTGTGGTGCACGGGCTCCTCACTGTGCTGGCTTCTTTTGTTGCAGAGCATGGGCTCTAGGCACATGGGCTTCAGTAGTTGCAGCACACAGGCTCAATAGTTGTGGCTCATGGGCTCTAGAGCACAGGCTCAATAGTTGTGGTGCATGGGCTTAGTTGCTTCGTGGCACTTGGGATCTTCCCAGACCAGGGCTCAAACCCGTGTCCCCCGCATTACTGGCAGGCAGATTCTTAACCACTGCGCCAAGGAAGTCCCTGATTGTCTTTTAACTAAATTCATACAAGGGTTCAAATTAAGTTACATGTTTATCAAATTACACAATGCCAGTTTGTAGAAATTTTTCCTTAATCATGCTGTTATGCTGTTAAATGGTTCTATTTTACATTCTATAACAATTACCTAAACAGCGAAAAAAGGGGGGAGGAGTGGGGTGGGACCTACATATATACAAGAATGAATCAGTCTCTGTGTACCATCCATCTATCATCTCAAAAATTATTCTCCCAGGGAATTCCCTGGCAGTTCAGTGGTTAGGACTCCATGCTTTCACTGCAGAGGGTGCAGGTTCGATCCCTGGTCGGGGAACTAGGATCCCACAAGCTGAGTAGCGGCCAAAAAAAAAAAGTTACCCTCCCAGCTTGTCCTATTTATGAGCCTTCTGGGGGGAAATGTGGGCAATAGCATGTGAAAATTAAAACACCTTTGATCTAGTGACCAGGGTGATGATAAGTTGCACACTGAACCACAGTTTTTTAGTCTGAAGGATGAAAGAATGACAAGAGGGCTTTATTAAACATACCTGTAGCTAATTTTTATAGATGTATATTAAGTATTTTTAATGATAAGAAAACAGTAAGCATTATGATTAGCTAGCTGGAGGTCTAGCCTTCCTGTGTATAAACTATTGTTTCTTTTACTTTAATTGGTGTGTCTCCTATACAAATCCCTTTATTCTATTTCAAGGTGATAAAATATTAATGTAATAACTGGAAGCTTTGTTTCTGAGAAGCTAGAGATCTCACTGAATGTTTTCTAAACATACCAAGATGAGAATTATGCATGTGCAATCAAGTGTTGTTTAGTGAACAGTGCCCTGTCCAGGGCCTGGTGGGTTAGATACTTGTACGATCTTTTTTTTCATTTTTCTTCTCATTTCTTTTCTCTTCTGTTTCAATTTGGGCACAGAAACTGAATTACAGGGCAGAACTGTAATATTTGGGGGGGGGGGGAACTATCTTTAAAGTTGTTTTTTAAAAAAGTTTTTCTAAAGAGTTAATATATATTGTACATCGCCATATTCTGACTACATTTAGTACCAGAGGACAAAACTGGAAAGAAGAGTTAGTAGTTGCAAGGAGATAAATTTTAGCTCAATAAAAACACTAAAAATTTTTAGATAGAACTTTTTAATTTTTAGAATACTAGCTTTTCTGTGGGGCAACGAATCCTTTCAGGCAGATTTTGGATGACTATCTGGCAAGACTTATATAACTAGCATGACCATACGGCTGTTTTCCCCAGGACAGTCCCGCTTTATACCTGTTGTGCCACGACCCCACTCAATTCAGCATTTTCTCCACCCCTTTCATTCTCAAAAAAAGTTGTATGGTTAGTCAACTGACATATAATGGGATTCTTGACCTTTGTACAAAATTAGATGACAAAGGTCCCTTCTAAATCTTAAGATGACGTGACTCTAGGAAAAAACCTCTGGTAGTCTCTATCATTCAATGTGGCTTTATCTAACAGCTGATTTAAAGAAGCAAACAGATAAGGGTCGCAATAAAATCAATCTGTAGAGTCAACCTACTCATTTTAGTCACCCAAGAAGAAAGTGAGCTATCTTATCTATGCTCCTAGGGATAAGGTAATATAGCCTGTGCTAAGAAATTTCTACAAACAGCCCAAGTGTTAAAACCAATAGCTCAGAAGATAGAGTCCCAGAAAACAATGCTGCCTAGCAAAAGGAGCTAGATTTTCTACCAATAAAACTGAATTACAGGGACTACCTTGGTGGCAAAGTGGTTACGAATCTGCCTGCCAATGCAGAGGACATGGGTTCAAGCCCTGGTCCAAGAAGTTCCCACATGCCACAGAGCAACTAGGCCTGTGTGCCACCACTACTGAGCCTGTGCTCTAGAGCCTGCGAGCCACAACTATTGAGTCTGTGTGCTGCAACTACTGAAGCCTGTGCACCTAGAGCCTGTGTTCTGCTACGAGAAGCCACTGCAATGAGAAGCCCGTGCACTGCAAGGAAGAGTAGCCCCTGCTTGCCACAACTAGAGAAAGTCCACACGCAGCAACAAAACCCAACGTAGCCAAAACTAAATAAAAAAAAAAAAAAAAACAAAACTGAATACAGCAGTCTTCCTCATGCACACACATATTATTAAGCAAATTAACAGAATCTTCTTAATTTTAGGTTTATTTCCCGCCAAATGTTTTTCCTCTAAACTTTTGCCATGTCTGGATACCTTCTGCTAATGAGAACTAGCCTATGATAAAGCAACGATTAGGAAATAATTCTAAAGTGATACAAATGGGGACTTCCTAGGTGGTGCAGTGGTTAAGAATCCGCCTGCCAATGCAGGGGACACGGGTTCAAGCCCTGGTCCAAGAAGTTCCCACATGCCACAGAGCAACTAGGCCTGTGTGCCACCACTACTGAGCCTGTGCTCTAGAGCCTGCGAGCCACAACTATTGAGTCTGTGTGCTGCAACTACTGAAGCCCACGCACCTAGAGCCCGTGCTCCACAACAAGAGAAGACACTGCAATGAGGAACCCGTGCACCACAATGAAGAGTAGCCCTCGCTCACTGCAACTAGAGAAAGCCCGTGTGCAGCAACGAAGACCCAACGCAGCCAAATAATAACTAAATAAATAAATTTAGTTTTTAAAAGAAGAAAATAATACAAATGATTAGGAAAGCGTGCATAAGCAACAAGTAAATGTTAACGGAAAAATATTTACCATGCCTAATTTTCAGCTTCTTCTTTTGAAAGTACAAAAGTTTGATTGCAATTTTATATTTCATAATATAATACAGGCATATTTCTGCTGGTAAAAACCTTTGTTAGTATGAGAGAATATCATTATTTCATAGTGTTCGACAAAGAGCACCGTGGGCTTCAGATGCTCTGTCACCTGAACAAGTCTGCAAAACACCTGTTAAAAACCAAGTATCATCAGATATTTTAACAAGATACAACTAAGTGCCTTTTAAACAAAAAGTATTTTTATCTCATTTTTAAACTGTTATTGTCTGCTCATGATATGTCAACTGAAAGAAAGGTGTAAAAGTATGTACAGTATAACAATTTTTTAAATAGAGAGAGAAGCAACACTGTAAATCAACTATTCTTCAATAACTTTTTTTGAAAAAAGCTATTTCCTACAAATTTCAAAAAAAAGGAGAGATTATTTGTGTAATACATAATTCATATAGGCAATCAAAATTTTGGGGAACATACATATAAAACAGCAAAGAGCTGCAGGTGGAGAAGAGATTTCATCATTCTCTACTATTTGATTTCTCACCCTAAACGTAAATTAATTTGAATTTTTAAATTTTTAAGCAGTAAAGCCAAAATGCACAACTTCTCTGATTTCTGGTTTGGCATGTCCCAGAGGCAACAATGTTAAGGTAAACACTATATTCTATGATTAAAAAGGTTTTTCTACATAAAATGTAATATCATTATAATATTTGCCCTGGGTTTATGTATATACAACTTGCAATTAAAAATGACACAATCTGAAACTGTAATCACAGAAAAAATATATTTGAAGAACACAAATGCAAAACTGTTTTTTTTAAAGGAAAAATTGAGAGGGATAATCAATGGGTCAATAGAGTGATTAAAGAAGACAAGAACAAATTTATATTGCCACACTAGACAGTTCTGAACTTCCGACCTAGATACCCACTCATCAATTCATTTCTTAAAACGACGTTAAACATAATCACATACGAAAAAGGAGCTCTAGGCTCTGTATGTTCAGTTCTTTTCCTCCCATACTGCACTGCCTCGTTGACGTCTACACACAGTTTAGATCTCAGCTTAAAATTAAGTTCTCAAGAAAATCTTTCCTATCTCTCATAATTAGATTAGGGCACAATCTTAAAGCACCGTGTTCTTTAGAGCACTTATTACATGGCAATTATTTATGTAATCATTCGTTTAAAATCTGTTTTCCCAGATAAAGTAAGAGCTCTACAAAACTGGAGGTTATGTCTGTCTTGTTGACACTATGAAAAGAAGCTTCAAAGTATTTGGAATCAGCTTTGTTTAAAATTAAAAGAAAATGCAATATAGGTCACCAGTCACAATAGCATAAAACGGAAAGAATGGAGAAATAACCTTGCTATAACTCAAGTACTTTGAAGTCTCTAACAGCTAGTTATTACCTTAGTAAGTTAAAGGAGAAAGAGTTGAGAGTATATTTACATCCCAAAGACCTCCAGGGAACAAAGAAACCAAACAGATGGGATAAAGGTCTTATATAAATTTCTATTTTCAAAAGAATTCAGCCTCCAGTTAAATTCCTTTTTATATGCTAAAACTGCAATGTAAATAGGCTAGATCCTAAGATTCTCTCTTTGAGTACAAAGTGCTCTATATGGTACACTCATTAGTGGTGTTCACAGTTCTTTCATTAAATGACAAATACTTGATCTTATTCTTAAATATTTGTATCAACAGAAAGATACACTTTTCAAAATTCTACTTAGCTTACTCAGATCCTACCTAAGAAAATAAGTGTTTACAAGCCTGCCCTACAATTATGCCTCTTTAGCAATAGGTCAATATGATCGTTAACACAGATTATCATAGTCCAAGGGGAAAAAAAGAAAGAAAAAAATAAAGGAGAAAAAAATATGTGAGTGCTGGGCTGACAGCTTCTCATACTTTCTTTCATTTAAGGTTGTCTGCCTACAGGGCACTGCTCCCTATCAGCCTCCATTTACCTTCCCGGTCTCCCCCTACTCTCTCAATCTAGCACACATCAATTTAGCGTGAAAAGACCATAACGCATGCCATAAATGTCTATATATTTCACCACAGGAAGATGTTCAGCTTCAGCCTCACCTTTCGTGGTTTTATACCAAAATATGTGTTACATATTTTAAGTTTACTTTTAAAAGACTGCATTTTTCAAATCTGGCCAGTACTTGGGTTTTTGTGTCTCTCCAGTGCAAGTGGCTTTTTGAGATATATTTATTAATGACTGTTGTGGTCTTAAGAAATTAAGTTATCTGTGGCAGACATGTGATTGTCTCCCTAAAATTCCTTCCATCCCTCTTTCATTATAGATTCACAGTAATCTGGGTGGGACTGAACCCACCATATCCCAAGACTAGACCCTGACTATCTACATCAGTCAGGATAATTTTCTCCTTTGGCACAGCAACTTCTTCCCAACCAGCCTGGCCCTCCTCCTGGGCAGGGTGCCTGGGTCAAAGGTGGGCAATAAAATAAGCTAAGATTATCCACTTAGAGGATACAGAAAACTGCCATGGAAATAATGATACAGGGCAATTCCAGTGTTTAAGATTTCCTTAAGTGGTTTGGGGACCAGAATTTAGAAACCCCAATGGAGGTGCCCCTATACATTTTTTATAAGCAGACGAAATTTTTAATGATAATGTTTGAATTTATAAAACTATTCAAATCCCGAGTTTTCAAAATAGCTCAATGTTCTGATTTTGACAAGGTAACATACTGGTATTTGTAAAGAAATAAAGTGTTCCCTGCCATTCCAGTTCTACAAGGATCAAGCCACTAGCTACTGCAGTGGCCTAGGGACAGTGTACCCTGAGGGCAATTCAGGATGGTGAAAACCAGGAAACATTCGGTACTTTGGATATACTGGCCCTTAGTTAAGATACATATCAAAGAAAACATTCCAAATGACCTCAGATTCTTACATCTTCCCATACGTAGAAAAGCACTAAAATCTTTCATTTCAGATGTCTTTTTTGTGATTAGCAGTGATCTTTTCATGCTTGACTACATGGCTTTCCCAGCAAATAAAGTTCAAATATATCCTGGCTTTAAGTCCCTTAACCTCTTCCGAGCAGTTCCTCAGAGCTGAGAGGCTATCTCTCAAGTCTACAGTCCTCAAGAAGATCCCGGAATGAAACTGAACTCACAACATTTACGTTGTGCATGTTTATTTCAGTCAACATATCATATCCAACATAAGCAATGATAAATGTAATGACAATGGCAACTTGTAATGAAAGGTTTAAAATCAAATTAAATAAGAACACTTTGACAGATTCTCCAGAAAGTTTCTTACTTGCATGCACCAAAGTTAAGTCAGCAAATGTAGTAACTGGTAAAGTTTAAAAAGCAAAACTGCCTAAAGAGTATACTTCATAACAAAGAACTGAACCTCATATATTAAAGCATAGTAGTAACATTAAAACAGATATCGTCAGACTTGAAATAAGCCCCTTTCTAGCAATCAAAATCTGAACATTCAAGAGGTTTTAAAAGCAAAACTATTCAGGCACAAGAATAAAAAACAAGAGCTAGTAAACTCTAATTGCAACCATTTCCTTCTAGGAAACTACAAGTTCTAAGTTGGTGCTGTACTTCATGAGGCCCTAGAAGCTTAGAGACCCTTTAATTAGATCTGGGAATAGTATTACCTTCCTAGTCAGATCACATGCATCTGATATTTAGGAAGTATGTTTTATTCATCCTGGTATCCCATAAAACAGGTAGCAGAGTTTAGGACACAGAGTAAGCTTTACATTAAATATGTAGTCCCCTAGGCCTCCCAGTTTTTCTACCAAAAGGCAAGAGAGAGCTTGGTCAAGTAACAGATGCACTGAATGTCTCAAGACCAATAATCACACCTCATATATTCTACGATTCCCATGGTGTTTTTACACATGGTAGAAACCTGAAATATTTAATCATTCAACTTTTGCGGGCAATCATCGTAACCTAATAAGCAAATATTTGTCCCCCAAAGCTTACTGAACTAAACTAATGGTGTTTTCCAAAAACCATAGATAACTGAATTAATACATGCTAAGGAAAAAATATAAATTCCATCCCCACATCACCCAAGTTTTTAGAATAACTACTGTAGAGACATTCTTACCGCAACTCAACAAGACAGTCAACACTAAAGAAAGTCACAAAAACCACAAGAAGCTATCCCCTCCCATCACAAAATCAAAGAATTGGCAAGGCTAGAGCAATGGAGAAACTACCTGAGACTCTACACACTGAAGGAAGAAGCGTCAGTGACTCTGAGCACAGACAGTAATAAATGTTCGTACACACGACTTTTATCCATCAAAAAGTAGTTTACTATTAAAGAATATAGATACAAAAAACAAAAACAGGTCACAAAGGGGTGATCTTTTGATACAAGTTAATAAAAATGAAAACTCTAGGAAAAACAGATTTTATTAGACAAAAGAAGTGAAACACCAGCACACAGGGTGAACATAAATTAATTTAAAAAGTAAATATTCTTAATAACTAAGGAAGCAAAAACAGTGTGTTAGGATGGAGTAGAAGTCAAACTACTGTAGCAAGAATATAAATTCATTCAACTACCTTGCAGAGCAATTTGGCAATTCCTAGTTAAGGCTGAAGGTGTGCAGGACCCAATAATTCCACTTGTAAAACGGCAGTACAAGAAAACTCTCACACTTGCACATAAAGAGGCATATACAAGAATGCTCATGGTAGTACTATTTGCAATACTGAGACACTGATAACAACTGTCTGGTCAGCAGGAAATGAATAAATATTATTCCATGATTTATATAACACAATTCATTTTAAACTGATGAATTAGATCAATATGACATCATAGATAAATTTAAAACACGTAAGTGAATAAAGCAAGCTGAAAAAGTATAAAATAGTAAAATGTTGTAACAAATACATGCTAACATCTGTTATCTCCACAGTAGATATAGAACTATCTTTTACATCATTTTCTGTACTTTTATGTTTGAAATGTTTCATAGTTTTAATATTTACATTAAAAAAAAAAAAAAAAGCTGGCTAGACAAGTTGTCTTCCACATAGAAAGTATATACAGCACCCGTGAGTCCTTGGGAAAAACTACTCCATGATGAAAACCAGGCAATCAGAAAATTAAGCAAATAAAAAGTAAATAAGGAGGAAAGCAATGGAAAAGATATGATGGTTAGCACTGAGTCCTTTCAAATACAAAACTAATGGTGAACATAGAGCTAAAGACCTAAATAAACAGCTGCTGACAGACAGTAAGCCTGAAAAAGTAAAAATATAAGCAACATAAAAATCAGGAACTGGGGAAAGAAGAGATGAGAACAATTATTAGGACCACTCACCTCATCTTTCAAAGCAAGGATTTAATCTCTAATATCTAAAATCAAAACATGAGGTTTTAAAAATTATTCGAATTTCTAACTGATTTTTACACTCTCTTAATTTTAGCGAAATCCTACAGAACCTAAATCTCTGTGGTAAAGAAACCTTCATCTAGAATTCAGCAGTTCTTTAAGGATTTTTTTGCTTGCTGTTAAATTCAAACAAAATCGTATTTTGTATTCTCATTTTAAAAAATAGGATAGTGGGACTTCCCTGGCAGTTCAGTGGTTAAGAATCCACGCTTCCACTGCAGGGGCATGGGTTTGATCCCTGGCCCAGGATCTGATTCCACATGCCATGTGTTGCAGCCAAAAGAAGAGAGAGAGACAGAGGGGAAGAAAAAAAAACGAATAGTATTATCCCATTCTTATTACATAATTCCTGTCCATAAGCACAAACAGAATGATGTTCACCAAATGTCAACGTAAGTTATTTCTGGTTACCGATTTGGGTACCTAGATTGCGTCTTTCTTTGCATTTACACTGCCTGCATTTTTTTTTTAATTTTTTTTTATAAATTTATTTATTTATTTTATTTATTTATTGGCTGCATTGGGTCTCTGTTGCTGCACACGGGCTTTCTCTAGTTGCGAGTGGGGGCTACTCTTCATTGTCGCATGCAGGCTCCTCACTGTAGTGGCTTCTCTTGTTGTGGAGCACGGGCCCTAGGCACATGGGCTTCAATAGTTGTGGCACATGGGCTCAGTAGTTGTGGCTCACGGGTTCTAGAACACAGGCTCAATAGTTGTGGCGCACAGGCTTAGTTGCTCCGTGGCATGTGGAATCTTCCCAGGGCAGGGCTCGAACCCGTGTCCCCTGCATTGGCAGGCACATTCTTTACCACTGCGCCACCTAGGAAGTCCACACTGCCTGAATTTTAAAAAATAAGTGCACATCACTTTTATAAAAATAAAAAAGATTATTATAAAGACATACTTCAACCTGGTAATTCTCATTTTAAAACTACATCCAAAAAAAAAAAAAAAAAACTACATCCAAAGAAACTTATCAGAAACAAGACAGGATTTCTTTATAAAGCTGTTCATCATAGTGTGATAAAAATGGAAAACTAGAAACAATCTATTCTTCCAAAATAAAATAAACACACTGTATCAATATAATAGAATACTAAACAGCCATTTAAGATGATGTTTCCAAAGGATACTTTATGAAATAGGAAATGCTCATGATACAGTATTAAAAAAGTAACAAAACTGTTTGCGTGTGTAAATCATATATTATTCATATTATTTTAAATAATATGAAATGTTAGCAGTTTCAAAATGACTGTTAACAGACAAATGGGTAGTATGGGTGCTTGAAAACTATTTTCTTGGTATTTTTTTTTAACTTTTCTGTATTTTTTCTAAGTTCTCTAGAACAGAGATAAAAGAAAGTATGAAACAATCTTTTTTTGTTATTAATGTAGGACAGAATGTGATAAGTTAAAGAGATTTCCATCTATGCTTAAAGGAATAAGTTTCTACAAGTTAGAAAACTGACATTTATAAAATTTCTCAGTGATACTAAAAATGAAAGAAAATCACCACAGACTTTACATCCATTCAGTAACCTTTTATAACCATTCTTGTCTTCACAAGAAAAGAAGGTACATAAACCTAGATATGATGATGCTTGTTATTTTCCATTAACTAGTTAACAGTACTAATACATAAAGTAATACCAGCATGTATCTATTTGAATGTGGTGATACTCGAACAAAACCCATGTTAGAGGTCAAAATGACTCACAAAGGCTTTTTCTTTGTCTCCTTCCCACCTATAAACAAGAGTTTTCTTCATGGTGCCCTTTTGCCTTAACTAATTGTTAATCACATGATATATTCGTCTACCTAATCTATTTTCACAGTAAATACTATCTATTCCTTAGAACTTCAATGAGGACGGCACACTAACATTGTAAGCAACACACCACCGATGTTCCACTGCTTTATTCTACAGCCCAGTTGATTAAAAACCTCCACAAACTTTTCACAAACAATTCAGAAAATGCACGTTAAGCACCCAGCATAGCAGCAGTAAGCTACTGTGGCAGTAACTGCTGTGTCAGTCACCATTCTCCCACGGCAGCCCCACAAATAAAGCGCAGACAGTGCTTCCTCCATGCAAACTAAACTTCAGAAAGCAGACACGTTCACATTACCTAACTGCTGTATGGTAGGAAAGTGCAAAAACGACAGGGACCTGTCACAAGGACATAGGAGCATATAGTCAAACCTGGGGTGATCTGAGCCTCAAAATGATGACAGTATGAGATTATACTCAACAGAATAAAATTAAAATCCATGAATTCATATTGATAAAAATGAATAAAGAAACTGGAGGCTACAGTAGTTCTTCCTTATAGAATTCTACATAATAAACGTAGAAGAAACGGCAATTAGGAAATCACCATTTGACAACCATCTTTATAACTCTCTCACGTAATAATAACCAGGGAGTTCTAAAACCAACAGGGGAAAGTATACTTTTTAAAGAAACTTTGTGGGGTATACTATAAAATAACTGATATGAATCATTCCAAAACATTAATGTAATCCACGACAAAGGAGACTAAAGAGTTGTTCCAGATTAAGGGAGACAAAAAGGCAAAATAACTAAGCACAGCAGCTAATCATGGACTAGATCCTACTCTAAAAATAAGTTTTTTTCTTTTGCTATAAAAGACATTAGTAGGGAAACTGGTAAAATATGTTTAGAGATTAAAGTATTGCATAAATGTCATTGATTTTGATAACTGTACAATAGTTTGTAAAAGAATGTCTTTACTTTTAGAAAATATACACTGAAATATTTAGATGTAAAAGAATAACATGTTTACCATTCACTTTCAACTGTTTCAGAAAAAATATATATAAAGTTTAAAAATATATAAAATTTAAAAATACAAAATATATAAAGTTAAAAAAAACAAAATGCTATATGGCAAAAAAATAGAAAAAAGATATTGTGTGAACAGATAGATTAACTTAAAACTCTATAATCCCAGCTGCTAATTTCCACTCTATCACTAGAAACCTGTATGATCATTAAAAACCTCCACACCTTCAGTTAGTTTACAAAATGATCTCTCCACATTTAATCAAAACCCTATTTTCCCTGGATGGCACCACAACCCTCAAAAGCCTCTCAAACAAGAATGTTAACCCTCACATCACTCCTCCTTATTTGGAAACAAGACAATGTTCTTGGATATAGCCAATGCTTGATCAAGAGCCTTTCTTGAAGTTCACATTGTCTACACAGCCTGCCATACTTTCTCTCATCCTGTTCTTAGTATTTACAAGGGTCCAGGGAGCAAAATTTACAAATAAGCCCCCTACACCTCCAATACCATCGCCTCTACCTTAATTCCTACTATAATACAAGATAGCTACACTAACTTAACGCTTCAGCTCTGAAACAGGAAGTAAAAATAATCAAAGTTGAATGGTCTAGTAACTCTATCAGTTATCTACTTCCCTGACCTGATCATCATTTAGAACTGCTTCCACTACAAAACATTAGATTTCCACATCTTGATTCCTGGTCACAACTTCCTGGCCTTTACCTCTTTCACTTCCTTACTTCCACTAAGTCTACTCCTTGGGTCCTCTGTTTGCTGCCACTTGGATTTACTTTCTATCCTACGTAGCCTGGACTATAAAATGAAAATTTGCATGACACACCCTCAGTTTCCTAGTTCTCATATCCTCTGCCACGGCTACCCCACCAAGACCCAGTGTGGGATGAGTCTAACTGTGTACTGTCTCCTGGGAGAAGGAGGGAAGCAAATCCCGTAACTGTACAGACGGGTGCCAAGTATAAATTTAGTTTCCGATTCCCACAGGGCCCTCAGAACCAGTCATCAGCATGGCAGGTGTTTCAGCTCCGCCACTCTTCTAGCCCCCACTTCCAACCATGGAACTCTCAGTCCAAATCTTTGCTTCCTGCTTCTCAGAGGAAAACGGGATTTCAAGCAAAATCTCCTTCAGTTTCTCTCCCCTGCAGCTCTAAATTTAGCATATGGCTTCCATTTCTATTCTTTACTCCTAAATGCCAGATAACTGTACAGAGAAGCTCCTGCTTCCCAAAGGATTGGTTTTGTTTTCTTTTTCTTTACATTATGTCTCTCCTTTTCTTCTCCACTAACTTCTCTCTCTGCCCACATGTGTATTCTATTCATACCATACTTAGAAAAAACCCACCCCCCCCAGCTAAAATTTAAATTTTTATCTCGTGCTTTTTGAACTATTTCCATCTTTTCCTTCTTTTCCTTCAGTAACAAACATCCTAGAAGAAGAAAAAAAAAATTCTGTGCACTTCCAATTCCCATTTCCTACCCAATCCACTACCATCTGGCTTTCACTCTTACTGAGAACAATGACCTTCTTTCTAATTGTTAGATCCAAAAACCTACTCATCCTACCAAAAATCTTGAACGCAGTCATTCCTGGATATCCAGGACACTCCACTCCCACCCTGCAGATACCGAAGGCCCAGAGATGCTCAAATCCCTATATAAGATGGCACACTACAGCCCGCTGTCAGATAATATCCGCAGATTTCAGAAGCCAAGAATACAGAGGGTATTGTGTACATTCAGCACAGTAAAGTGTAGTTTTAATTGGTTTTTCTTAAGCTTCCAGAGAGTTATTGCCTCTGGTTTTCCTCCTACCTTTTACTATTCATTGTTTCTTTTGTAGGGGTCCTTATTTCCCTCTGCCAACTGTAAAGAGTCTTAGCAAAAACTGAATCCAGAGCTGCGGACACTGCCTCTTACACAGAGGGTAGACTGAAGCTCCAGTTTATGTAATTAGCTTGATTTAGTTTCATTTGCAAGGGCATAAGGCAACTAATCCCATGTAATACTGTTAAAGTTACTATCACAAGCATTCATTTGTCATTTAAAAAGTTACTATAGTGTACTATCTAGTTTAATTTCACATTCTTTTAGATAATCACATGGTTGCTAAATGAATAGAGAAGATAGTTTGATGCCTAAAAATCTACATTTGAAATATAGCTCTACCACCTCCTGCATAACCCTGAGTGGGTCTTCGGGCCTCCTCTTCTTTCTGATTCATTCATTTTCATTCGGTTATCAGTCACTCAATCAACAGTTACTAAAAGCCTAATACAGTATGTCTGAGATACTATACTGGGTGCAAGAAATAGATGCAAATCCCAACCCTTCAGTCCTTAGAACTTCTAACTTCTAACAACTAGGGGTTCTAAGGCAAGAGCATGCTACAGTATGACTACAGCAGCACCAGGGGGAATAAAGAAAATAAAAGTTTGCATATTCTATCACAGGTAAACCAGGGAGCCAAGACCAGCCAGGACCAAGCCTGAAATACCAACTTTCTTCAGAGTAAGTTTTGTTCTTTTCTCAGCAAACACAGAGAAGCTAAGAACAGAATCTTCAAGCAAAACTAAACACAGTAATATCAATTACCAAGGCATGCTGTTGTTGATGAGTCATCCAGGAAGCACAGCAAACGCCAAGATGCCACTGCCGACAATAGTTAAAGGGCTCACCCATTAAAGTGTTACAGCCACAGCAAACCCTCAAAAACTGGCTGACAAATGTAAATACATAATCTGAATAATTTCATAATATCAAAAGCCAAATACACACACACACTCTCTCTCAAAATCGGCAATTATGTGCCCCAAACTAATTCACCCTATATATTTCTTTATTTCTGTATAAATAATACTTACTCTCATGTTACAATGATCATCATAATGCCTCATTTCTAAAGGTATTTATCAATTAAAAAAAAAAACTGTTACACCAAGATTTTCCAAAACATGACATGACTAACATTTCCTAGCAAAAATTTACACACATGTGAATTCATTACTGCATTGATTTGCACTAGCAGCCAAGATGCACAAGACAAAAATATGTTATAACTTGTGCCTTTGAAGAAACCAGAGCAAAAATACTATCCAGAGACAAACTGGATAGGTGGTTCTTTATGGTACTCAAATTCCAACTGTCAGCAAATCCATCCCAGCACACTTAATAAAACAAATTTACCAAATAGTTTTGGGGGGTGAAAAACTCTGATAAACTAAATTTTTAACTTTACCATTTGAAAGACTGGATTTTGCTTTAAAGAGAATCCTTAGTTAGCATAACTAAAACACTGATAAAGACAGCCTTAAAAATATTTCATTACACACTACAGTAACTTTGCTTTAATTAATAAGTCAATGAAAAGCACTGTGTAGGAATATATCATGCACCAATAAGCAAAAATACTGGTACGAATACTTCTGAGACTAACCTCAACCACCTACATTGGACTAAGGATATGAAACATACTGGTTAAGTACAAAGGCTTCGGAATCAACTTTTTAAGACTCAAATCTAGACTCCAGCACTTATCAACTCTGTGACCTGCTTGGGCCTCATTTTTATCATCTACAAAATGGAATCCATATTTTTACAAGGCTTTCATAAGGATTACAAAAAAATGACATTTGTAAATACTCAGAATAATGCCTCACACAGTAAAGTCCCAATAAATGTTACTTAAAAACAAAACAAAGACACTTTACATATAGCATCTACTCTAGTTCCTACAACAACCCTCTGAGGTGAGTATAATGGAACAAACTTTATATAACTGAACTAACATACCTAGTTAGGGACAAAGACAAGATTCAAATTCAGGTTTTACTGTCTCTAAATTCAGACTCTTCCTAAGTCAAGATGCCTCCAAAAAAATTCACAGGTAGTAATCTACCCCGCCACAGGATTATCCTTATGAGTATTTCTGATGCTGATTCGAGTACACACGTATGCTACATACACATCTGCGAATCCACCCATCTACTTCTCTTTAATGTCACCAATTAATTATCTAATCCAAGCCACCATTATCACTTACCTAAACTATTGCCATAGCTTCCTAACTAGATGATGGATCCTGACATTTGGGAGGTCCTCAATGAAAAGGTTGGCTCACCAAGAAATGACAAAACCCTAGATTAACAAGTCAAGAAAACACAAACAGCTTATAGAATATAAAGAAGCAAATTAAGAACATCCAAAAAAAAAAAAACCTCCAACATGAAAGAAAAAAACAAAAATATTAGGAGGAAAGTTAATTCAGGAAGCAGAAAAACAAAAACCTCAAAAATCTTTAGTTGGCTCAAGTTCCAGCATGGCAGTGTAGGCCCCCTACAGTCCATCCCTCCCACTGACAGCCACTATAAATTTGAACACAAAAAAAAAAAAAAAAAAAACTATCTGAGCATTCTGAACATTAAGGAAAGAGATGTGGAGGGAAGTTAAACCTTGGAAAAGCAACCCGCACAAAGGAGAATGTTCCCTTTTTGTTATTTTCGAAGCTTGGCTCCAAGGCAGAACCACAGTTAGTGGAGAGGCACCTTGGCTTGGGCTACTAAAACCTCAATAGAACCCTTGCTATTTCTAGCCAGAGGAAGCATGGAACAAATGGAGCCCAGGCAAGCCAGAAAGTGGAGGGAAATCACTACCCCTCAAACCATGCATGTGTAGGACTGAACTAAAACAGATGAGTAAAGGCCTAAGGAATTAAGCTTAGGTTTGAACCCCGGCACACAGAATGGGAGACAGTACTTACAATCTGAAGCTGAGCTGACTGCCTCTAAAACAAAATAAGTACATTTTTCAGAGGACCATAGCAAAACACTCAGAAGATCCAGGATAAAATCGAAAATTACTAGAAATACAAAATACTAGGAAATATAAACCACTCTCCAGGGAAATGGCAATCAAGAGATGCCAAACTGAGGATGACTCAGATTATTGTTACCATACAAAGATTTTAAAGCTGCCCTTACAACTGTGTTCTGGGAAGTAAAGCAATATTACCTTGAAATCAATCAAATGACAGGGAATCTCAGCAGGTAACCAGAAAACAAAAAACTGAACCAAATAAAAACTTTAGGCTGGAAAAATAAAATACATGAAATAAAAAATTCACTGGGTGGGATCCATAGCACAATGAAGGTAACAGAGGAAAGAGAGAGTGAATTTAAATTGATTGACAGAATTTATCCATTCTAGAGAACAGAGAAGCAAAAGGACTGAAAAAATACATAAGCAAACAAATAGAGCTGCAGAGACTCTAAACCTTTAACAGGTCTAGAAAACACGTAATTTGAGACTCAAAGGAAATAAGAGACTGCAGCAGGAAAAGAAAAAAGAGGAAAAAAAAAAAAACACTGAAGAAATAATGTCCATAACTCTTCAAAGTAGTGAAAGGAGTAAATTTACAAACTCAACCTCAGTGAGGCTAAAACAGAACAAATTCAAAGAAAACTATACTTAGACACAGGATAATAACAGAACTTCTAAAAATCAAAGATAAAGAAAAGTTATTGAAGCAGCCTGAAAAACCAATACAGAGAAACATACAGAGAAACAATAATTCAAATAACTACAGAGTTCTCATCAGAAACCACGGTTATCATAAGAAAATGGAACAAAATCTTAAAGGGCTGAAAGAAAAAACCAACTCAGCCAAGAATTCTACACCCAAAATATGTATCTATAGGGAGTTCCCTAGTGGCCTCATGGTTAGGATTGCACACTTTCACTGCCAAGGCCCGGGTTCAATCCCTGTTCAGAGAACTGAGACCCCGCAAGCTGCACGGTGCAGCCCCCCACCCCCCACAAAAAAACCTAATACTTCAGGAATGAAGGCAAAACATACACACACCTAACTTTTCACTAGCTATTGTAATCTTAGAGCAAGCACAAAAATAATAAAATTATATTATTCATTAATAAATAATATTAATATTATTCTTGATTCATTAATAACTAATAATGTAAAGAGAAACGGCTAAAAAAGCAATACATATTTTGAAAAGGAAACTAAAAAAATTTTTTGATCAAATGATCCAAAAGGCAGCAGAAACGGATGAAAACAGGCGGAAAAAAAAAAAGAGAGGACAAAGAGAAAACAAATAATACAACAGTAGAAGTAAACCAACCATACCAATAATTACATTAAACACAAACACTCTAGTTAAAAGGCAGAAGCTGTCAGAGTGAATAAAAAAGTAAAACCCAAAACTATATGCCGCCAACAAAAGTCACATATTAAGGACTCAAGTTGAAAGTAAACAGAAAAAGATATTCCATGTAAAAAATAACACAGGAATGGTAATTTTAATATCAAATAAAGCAAACTTGAAGACAAAGAGCATTCCCAGAGATAAGGAGAGGCATTTTGTAACAACAGCCTCAAAACACAGGAAGCAAGAAACTGGGATAGTTAAAGGGAGACAGACAACTCCACAAAAACAGCAGATGTTAACACCCCCTTGCTTATTAGCAACTAATAGAATAACACAAAAACAAAAATCATTAGGGAATTCCCTGGCAGTCCAGTGGTTAGGACTCAGTGCTTGCACTGCCGGGGCCCAGGTTAGATCCCTGGTCAGGGAACTAAGATCCAACAAGCCATGTTACCCAGCCAAAAACAACAAAAAGAACAAAAATCAGTAAAGAGATAGATCAGAACAATATTATGAACCAACCTGATCTGACATTTACACAACACTATATCCAACAACTCAAGAATACATACATTCCTTTCAACTGCACATAATACATCACCAAGATAATATACTGGGGCATAAAACAAGTCTCAATAAATTTAAACGGAATGAGATCATACTGAGTGTGGTTTCTTACCAAGAAAAAATTAAATTAGATATTTTTAAAAAGATATACAAGAAAATCCCAAGTAAATGGAAATCAAATGGAATTCAGAAACAGAGGATCCAACCTAGTTAAAGTGACGAAGGGAAAAGTCTTAGGATGACAGCTATGTACCAGACCTAGAGAGCAAATAGTACAGATAGAAACAGGAGGCTGGAGGGCTCTATGAAGAGTGTCTTCAAAGAGCAAAATAAAGGAACTAATACTTATCCAATGCATGTGACCATGCAAAAAATGTAGCTAAAAAGCAAATTTTGAAAAATGACCAGAGGATCTGCAAAGAATTAACAATAGATACACAAGGGGGGTGAGGTGGGGGGATAAATTAGGAGTTTGGGATTAACATAAACACACTACTGTATGTAAAATAAATAACAAGGACCTACTTTATAGCACAGGGAACTATACTCAATATCCTGATATATACATATATATATATATTTGCTGTACACTTGAAACTAACACAACATTGCAAATTAACTATACCACAATAAAAACAAAAAATAAACAAAAATTAGGCAACTCTATAAAAAATTTTAAAATGTTATACAAAACACACCACTTGACTCACTAGTGAACAATACTTTCAAAGTCATAAAATGTAAAGACTAATTATCGATTTAACCACATATTAGGAGCTTTTCATACACTTAATCTTCATAATAATTCTATGAGGGAAGTACCTATACTACCCTTACTTCACAGATGAGGAAGCTACGGCATAGAGAGGTTAAGTAATCAGCCCAAGGTTACAGTGCTTGGAAGTGAGAAGCCAAGATTTGAACCTATGAGGTGAGACTACAGAGATGATCTAGGAAGGGAAAGCAGGACATGTAAGAAAGCAAAGCAAAATAAACAAAGCAACAAGTAGCTTCATATATTGATACATATATGTTAAAAATACAAAGTTAAATAAACAAAGCAGCGAAAAGAGTTAAAGATTGTTTTCTTTTGAGGAGAAAGCTTGGAGGACAAAAGCTGGGAGCTGGGAAAGGAGTCAGATGTTTCTCATTGTCTTTTGGTACTCTAACTTTTGAAACTGTATACCCACATTATTTTGATTTTTAAAAACATAGGCTGTGGTGCGCAGGCTCCTCATTGTGGTGGCTTCTCTTGTTGCAGAGCACAGGCTCTAGGCATGTGGGCTTCAGTAGTTGTGGCATACGGGCTCAATAGTTGTGGCTCACAGACTCTAGAGCGCAGGCTCAGTAGTTGAGGTGCTCGGGCTTAGCTGCTCCATGGCACGTGGGATCTTCCCGGACCAGGGCTCAAACCCGTGTCCCCTGTATTGGTAGGCGGATTCTTAACCACTGCGCCACCAGGGAAGTCCCAGTAGCCCCCTCTCACCACAACTAGAGAAAGCCCATGTGCAGCAACAAAGACCCAATGCAGCCAATAAATTAAATAAAGAAGTCTATAAAAAACAAACAAACAAAAAAAACCATGCTGGTCAAAGAAAACTCATGTACAAGCTGAGTCTAGTCTACTGAAAGATTACTGAGTTTTAGGTTCTGGACAATTGGCTTGCTAGGTTCACTTATTAGCTAGTGACTACCAGTCTCATCCTATACCATCCATGCTCCCTGTGCCTGGCATCGCCATTTATAAAAGGAAGTTAACTATAATGAAAGCTCTATTTCCCCAAGGTCTTTTAACTCAGCTGATATGTATACAAGTACTAGAATAAAATTTGTCCTCCAAGCTTTACTGCACAACCTTAAGCAGATCCTCCCGCAGGCAGTCTTCTGTAAAATGAGATGGTGAAAGAAAATAATCATTAACTACTTCCACAATATTTGGAAACAATTTATTTTCCTTCTTTCCATAAGTAAACCAAATAACCTAAACGTGGTTAATTATCTTGCAAATGCAAGTCACCAGTTGGATGAGGAATCATGTAAAACTACCAGAATTCATCTTAACAGATTTCTCAGAACTATTCTAAAAACAAAGTATCCTAATTATGGACATCCAGAATATCAACATTGTATGAGCTAGGCAATATACTGTTACTTTCACATAAGAGAACTCTGGGAAACTGTTCACTTTATAAATATAAGTATCAGTACTCTCATCGATACACCTGAAATCATTCAGAAAGGGCATTCATTTATATCTTCAATAAGTATTTACAATGCACTATATACTACACTATGTACTATTATAAACAAGACAGACCAAAGCCCTACTACCCATTGAGTTTACAAAGTACATACCATGGAATAAGCACTATGATAGGGATAAGTGCACAGTGTTAAAAGAATACAGTGAACTTGGTAGTAAAGGGAGGAAATGGAGGTGGGGAGGCAGAGGGTGAGGGAAGGTTTTCTGGAGAAAAGAACATCTAAACATATTTGAATAAAGAATAGAAATTCATCTTGGAGGAAGGAGAACGAAAAGAGAAAAGGGCAATCATATGTTCAAAACCCAGAAGGCAAGCAAGAACATGGTTTGGAGTGGTGGGTGGAGAGGTGCAGAGCAAGAGAACAAAAGTATTACAGTTACAAAACATGTCAAAACACAGCACATGTGCAGTGCAATAACAAATTAGGCAGGATGAGGTTAGCAGAGGTTCACGTTGTTCTCCAAGGTTACAAACAAAAACTTACAAGGGTCTCAAGTGTTATTTCAAGTGTTAATTCCTTTTGAGGAAATCACACAAAAAGTCATCCTCATATAAATGAATGCTCTACCCAAATGAGAATAAGTGTTCTCTAAAAACCACTGGATTTCTTCAGTCTAACATCCAAAAGGCTACAAGTCCTAAGAATCTCAAAATTAGTAAAGTAAAACTATTCAGTTTATTTCCTTATTCTCAAAGCTTCTGCCAAACAGCACAGTTGCTTTGCATGATGTAATGGGTAATTCTGGAGAAACATAAACCACAGCACATTCCTACAGTTTTAAAATATTAAATTGTTGAAGTTCAAATCTTAAAAGTAAGCAAGTCGAAACCTTGAAATAATCTGAGAGTAAATCTTAGACTACTGCAGCATTTCCCAACTTGCACTTGGCATGTTTTTAACAAGAATTTTACCCACACCTTAATTCCAGCTAAGTGATCAAACTTTTGGAAGAAACTATAACAACATGGCATGAAAACATACAGGATAATTATAATCACATGGTAGACAGGCAAGGCTTAACGACAATGCTCTTTTGAGTAAATTTATATCTAATAAAGGTCAGCAGAAAGTATCCCCTAGTTATTTAAACTTAAGTCAGGCCCACCTACACATGTAGAATATGTATAAAATTCTAAAATAATATATTATTAATACACATATAACAAGATAGTTTTAGCATGTAGGTGTGATGTTAAGGAAAGACTAAAAAGAAAATAGTCTCTAAGCAGTCAATATAAAACAGATGAGGAAAACCAAAGCAGAGCCCACAACTCCACAGTCAATGAAGGTAGTAAGCAACCGAACAACTCTATGGGACAATCACATGCGCGCGCGTGCGTGCATGCGTGTGTGTGTGTGTGTGTGTGTGTGTTTTGCATTACCTTCAGCTTAACATATGTTGCTTAGTGTCTGTGTCTCTCTCCGCCCCCTTCTCCCTTTTTCCCTCCCTCTCTCTCTCTCCACACACACACAACCTGAGAGAGCCCGTGTGAGTAGCAAAAAAAAAAAAAAAAATTCTTCTAAAAACAGGAATTAGAATAAAATAACACAAAGTTTTGAGTCTATGAAACTGGTCTTGAGATAGCACCATTCATTCAGTCTTTCTTATCAAATACTTCGTAAATGCCTACCATACGCCAGATACCGAAAGATACAGCAGTGAACAGAACAGACCTGTTCTCGTGAAGCTTACACTCAAGGGGAAGGAAGGAGAGAGGAATTAAACAAGTAAAATATGTGAAATATCAGTGATAAGAACTATGGAAAAAACTGAAACAGGAAATGTGGCTAGGCAGTACTGTGAAGAGGGTACTGTGATTTTAAATGGCCTCAATGAGGTGACCACTCCAACAGAATGAAGATTCCATCAGACAGGAGAAACCTGTCTTTGCTGTTCTCACATAAAATTTTATACTCTAATTGGGATCTCCACCCCAATTCTAGTGATAGACTAGTGCCTGCCTGATTACCAGGTATAATACGTGATGAAAAACAACACTACCACGTTTCTAAGGGTTTATTTCAAGACTGAGTGAAATAAAAATTTGTCAGAAGCATTCAGCAACAGGCCCAAACTTAAGGCCTTTATGAGGTACACTCCTCTTTCATCTACATCAGGGGTGGGCAAATTACAGCTAGCAGGCAAAATCCAACCCACCATGTATTTTTGTAAATAAAATTTTATTAGAACACTACCATATTAACTAGTTTACATGTTAAGTATGGATACTTTTACACTAAAACAGCAGATCTAGTACCCAGCTGTGACAGAGACCACATGACCTGGAAAGTCTAAAATATCTACTATCTGATCCTTTACAGGAAAGTCTGCTGACCCCTGGTCTAGATCATCACCACCCCATTACTAGCCTCATAATGAGACTCCTTTCAGGGCCCTCTTTGTGAGCAGATAACAAGTGCAGTCACATGGAACCCTGACTCAGGAGGGCCTCATGGTTGCAGTTTCATGTCTATGGTCACCTTTAAATTCTTAATAATTTTATCTTTGAATCCAAGTTTTATAAGTGAACTCCAATGGGACAAAATAGTATGTGCCAGGGACTTGGTATCTCAGCTCAAAAGGAGTCTGTCTCCCCAGGAAAGATTCTCAGGCAGCTGAACCCCCTGGTTCAGCTCAACCTCCCTATCCTCACCCCATGACTAGAAGTAGGCAAGGTGGTAGCTATCCCCATGCCAGGCTGCCATCACTATGATACATTCACAGGCAAACCAGCAGCTTCCCTGGCCTTTCATCAATTCAGTATTTAGCAAGTCCTAGCACTGAGGCTGCAATCCCTTGGGGGTCGGTCCTCTGCTGTGGGTTAAGACAGCAGACCTGTCGGAAGTGGAGACTGGCTTTCCTACCCCAGGCCAGGGCCCCATATTTTCATTTGGCATTGCACCTTGCAAAGTATGTAGCAGAACTTGACTTTTTTCATGAAACAAAAATTATAAACGAGGGTTCCATTCTTCTATCAAATTCAGCATCAAATTTATTTGTTTTGTACCATTCCACTGAGCCATCCCCCTTCACCTTGCTCTAGGCACACAGTTTTCTTCCTACTTCTTAAACCAACAAGCTCATTTCCACCACAGGCCATTATCACACCTGAAATACTCATCAACTAGAACATTTCAATCAAGTCTTGGCCTGAGTGTCACATCTTCAGAGTGGATGGAGTTCCCTGATAATCCTGATTCCAATCAATTGAGGGGATCAAACCAACAGGTGTAGCATATCATCTCCAAAGATGGCCACCATCAATTTTTTGCCTCCACGTATGTGCACTGCCTCTCCCACATTGGGAGATAGAGTTTATTTCCTCTCGCCTTGAATCCGGGCTGGATTTATGGCTGCTTTAACCAAGAGAATGCAGTAGAAATGACATTCCGGAGTTCTAAGCCCAAGCCTTAAGAGGAATGGCAGCTTCCTCTTCCTTCTATGTGAAAGGCCAAGGTCACATTGAGAGGGCACATGAAGAGGACACACAGAGAACTGAAATGATCGATACTCAACAGTCCCAGATGAGCTTCCAGTCAACAGTCATCATCAATTGCTAGTGAAAGGACTGAGTCATCTGGGATGTTCTAACCCAATCAGGGCCCCAAATGGAGTCCCAGTTAACATCACATGGAGCAGAAGAACCACACTGCTGATCAAAGCCAAACCAAGGAATCTTGAAACATAATAAAATGCCTGTGTTTTGAGTAGTTTGTTACAAAACAATGTAAAATTGAAACACCAAGATTTGAATACCAGATCCATCACAGCTGGATCCACACATATGCCTATTATTTAACCTCTTTATGTCTCATTTTTTTCATCTGCAAAATGAGGATCATGATATTATCTATTTCACAGAATTGTTCTAAGGAATAAATGTGCTCATATTGTAAAGCACACAACAGAGTTCTCAGCATATTCCTGACAGGATGCAAAAAGATATTATTGTTCTATTACTGCTTTTTTATTATTGCTATAATGTATTATTTATTCCATCTTCCTGCTTCACTTTCTTTAAGTCATCTATTATTATCTGAAATTATGCTTACTTATTTATCTGCTTCCCCTCTACCAAAGTATGAGCCATGAGACAAGAAGTTAACTGTCTTGTTCACCAGCACCTAAAACAGAATTTGGCAGATAGAGATACTTTCTAAATTAATATTGAATAAATGAATTATAGGACCTTAGTTTCATAGTTAATAATGACATCTAAAAACTGCTCTCATACCTTAGTATAATCTGACAAGAGGCACTCAAACAATATGCACACAAACTATCTATAATACATTGTTTTCAATATAATTCCAATCCATTTACTTGTTACTGCACAAATACTACACCATTATCGGATCATGTACTGCTCAAATATGCCTAAGTGATGGCTAGCATCTGACTTAGCATCATTCAGGTGTTCTAAAGTAGCTTATTCGTTTGTATAATTTTTTTTAAATGAACTGTACTCAATCAAACTAATAACACACTCTGAGTTACTACTGCTGCATGCACAGAAACAGCCAGAGAAACTTTAATGTGGGGTTCATTCAAAAACATATTACCCTGGCAGCACAAATTAACATAATACTAATCTTCAAGCTATGGAAACGTGGTTTTAAACACATCTGAGTGTGAATTTCCTCACTTACAGTTGTTTAAAGTTTAAAATCTATATTAAAGACGAAATAAAAATCAGACATTCACAGAACCCTGAAGCACCTCTGAGGTAAAGCACCAGTCTAGAAGATACACAAAGACACACAAAAGCACAATTCAGTATAACAAATTTCCTAGTATTATGATTCTCAACTTTTCCTCTGCCATGATGTAGAGATGACAAATGCAAGAAATTCACCCTGCCTCCCTCTTCCAATTATAATTTCGTAGGAGTTTTTACATTTAGGAATGGGGTTTTATAAGGCAAACAAACCACAGAGGTGTGGTACAGAACTTAGATGAGAAATAAACACGTGCAAAGTCAGGGAAGTATGAGAGAAGACATTATGGTTAAAGCTAATAATAAGTATGCCCTGCTGAACTCCAGCAGTTAGTGCATAAAAATTAAGGGGGGGGGGAGGGGGCCCAGAATTGCTGAGATGTGGCAATGTATAGGTAAAAAAACATCCATTCAAGGAACTCGTATGTTAAGAACAGAAACTTATACTTCAAAATCCAATAAGCCACCAGAATGGCTAAAATTTAAAAGTCTGAAAACACCAAAATTTTGGCAAGGTGGTAGATCAGCCAAACCTTTCATATATTATCGGTTTAAGTGTAAAATGGTACACTGGGAAATGGGATGCAGACCTGGAAAAAAGTCAGGTGGTTTCTCATAAAATTAAGCATACACCTACCCTATTACCTAGTAATTCCACCAAAGAGAAACGAAAATGTACGCTCATAAAAAGATCTGCACAAGAATATTCCTAACTGCTTTATCCATAATAGTCCACAACTGGAAACAACCCAAATGTCTATCAACAGAGCAATGGATAAACAAACTGTCATATAGTCACACAATTTATACAATGAAACACTATTCAACAATAAAAAGGGGTGCACTACTGATATAAACAATAACAGGATCAACCTCCTAAACTCCATGCAGAGCGGAAGAAGCTCTGCAGACTCTATGCTCTATGATTATAGAATAGGCAAAGCTCATCTGAAGTGAAAAACAAAAACAAAACAGTATAACAATCACCTGGTGGGTAGGAATCAACAGGGAAGGGTCATGAGTGAACTTTCTAGGGTGACAGTAATGTTCTATCCCAGTGGTCAGTAAACTTTTTCTGTAAAGGGCAAAATAACAAATATTTCACACTTTCTGGGCTTTGCCTCAAATACCCAATTCTGCCACTGTAAAAGAATGGCATGGCTGCGCTACCATTAAGACTTTATTTACAAACAATAAAAACAAAAAAAAAAGGAAAAGAAAAAAAAAACAAGAAATATTTAAAAAAAAAGACTACTTACAAAACAAGAGTTAGAATGTAGTCTGCCGATCCCTGCTCTATATTTTAAAAGTGGTTTGGGTTACACAGATGATGTACTTGTCAAAACCCATCTAAGAGGCTGCAGAAGATTTGTGCGTTTCACTATGCATCAATTTTATCCTAAAGGAAAAAAACATAAAGAAATATTGAACTCTAGGCTAATGATAAGCCTGTAGTTTGCAATGAGGTACACTGATATCTGCAACTTATTTTGAAAGCTCAAAAAATAAGATGGATTGGCAGATACACAGTAACATAAATACAAGAAACTGTTGGGAACTGCAGACCTTACAACTGGTATATGGTATATGGAAGTTAACTGTGCTATTCTTTCAACTTCTGTATATATTTGAAAGTATTTTGTTTCGTTTTGTTTCTGGCCACATGGTGCAGCTTCCAGGATCTTAATTCCCCGACTAGGGATTGAACTCAGGATTGAACTCGTGCCCCCTGCAGTGGAAGCGCAGAGTCCTAACCACTGCACCACCAATAAGAGGCCACTGAAGATTTTTAAGCAAAGAAATGAAAATCAAATTTATATTCTACAAATACAATTCATATAGTGCAAACAATACACTGAAGGATGTCAGATGAAGGAAGCACTAAGCAGGCTATGACAATAGTCCATGCTATAGAAAATATCAACATTTGAGGAGTAAGTACAAAGTGAGTTCATGCAGAGAAGAAAAGTCAGGGCAGTAAAGAGTAGAAAGCTCCTTCATTTCAGGAATGAGGAAGGAGTTTCAAGGAGAAAGTTCACAATGTCAACATAAAAGAACTGAAGCAAGAAGAGAACTGAAAAGTACCTATTAGATTAAGCAATGGACTTCAATGATGCAAGAGGTGTGGTAAGAACGTAAACCAGATAAAGGATATTGATAAGTTCAAAGGAAACAAGTGATGATCAAAAGAATCTAGCTGGACCAAGAGAGGAAGGCAAAACTAGAGAGCATTGTAAAGTAGAAGACTGCAGTACTTCTTTAAAATGGAAAACAAAAGTAAAAAACAGCACCTAAAAATCACTATATATTATCTCACCCAGAAAATGTATTCCTGGGTAAGGCAGCCTGCCATGGGCCTGAGCGTCCCTGCACCTTCTTGCTGAGTGTGGCAGTTTGCAAAGCTCTACCATTTCATGATACTGAAAGGATTCTTGTAAATCCTCACACAGGCAACAGAGAAGGTCAAGGTTACCACAGCAGTAACTGTCTCTCAGGGAGAGGTGAACTGAACTAGCTTGTTTGTTATTTGCTACAACGTTTGCAGCTTGGGGGGTGGGGGCAGTGCTGGACCCTCGGTCCTGAATTCCTTAGCTGTGATCCACTGCCTGCATCCATCTAGACCCATCACCCTCATAGAACCCAGTTACAAGGAAAACCAGCATAAATATGCTAACGTTCCTGAGTCTGCAGTGCTGTGAGTAACAACGTCATTTGTCTGACCTGGGAGTCTTCTGTTTTTCTGCCAGCAACCATGAAACATTAACAGACTTTAACTATCAGCTTGTAAATAGGGTAAAATCAACTCTTAAGACTTTTCAAAGCTCTTGACATGACAACAAAGAACTAGTTGATACTCATGTTGCTAAACGCAGAGATAAAAACGAAGTCACCAGCAAAAATTGAAATATATACATTTTACAGTTTATTTACCTTACATTATTCATAATAACATTTCCCATGTACCAGTCGCTTTACTATATTTTCTACATATATTACATTATATAATTCTTATAACAATCCTAATGAGGTAGGTACTAATATGAGGAAGCTGAGGCTTCAAGATGCTAGATAACTAAGCCAAGGGCTCACACATTGTAATCAGCACAACCTAAATATAAGCCCAGATGACTTTAAAAGATGTGAGGTTTTTTTTTAAACTATTAATAGTCAACCTCCTTCCCAGCTGATTTATCAAGGGCAACTCTAGCTCACCATATATAACAGCAAAATATCTATACCATCACAATATGAATACTTTCATTATTTGTACAGAAAGCTAACATTTTGGAAATGTTAATATAATCAAAGTTTTCTCTAAAAATCTGTGATCAAGGAAGAGCTGGATTGAACAAATCCAAACCATTGTCTTTATGGCAGAAGCTCTCATAGTTTTACTATGCAAGTGTACGTGTTTTTATGCTAATATAAATTATAAATCTTCTAAGAACACCTCTTATTCTGAATGATCCAGTTTGGGAAACGACTGCTACAACCAATAGTGCCACTTTAACTTGTACACTGAATACCTTTGAAAGCTTAGTAGTCAGCTTGGTGGTTCAAGTACACAAATCCTTTAAAATAGAGAACATCAAAGTTAGAATGTGGCGTAACAGCTCCAAGCCCAGTCAACGACTTCATAGTTTGGTAACACTGCCCATTTCCTACCAAACAAAATTGAATTTCCCATAACACAATGGAACTAAATGGCTTTTTCTGAAATTAGAAGGGTAACAAGTTGAGGCTTTTTGTATTTGTAGCTCTGTACATTGTTTTCGTTTAACAAAATTTGGACACTTTAAACAATGGAGGAGAGATCACAGAAAAAGTAGTTTCCACATAAAGCTAGTGAATTGCTTGGTGGTAGTAAGTTATTCTGATGGTCCTAGGCATCACCATTAACTTATCAACATGGAAAGCTAAATTTTAACTCTATGAATAAGTGGAAAATTAATATCGTATACCATTTCACCGCCAAGCATGTTTTCCCGTCTCCTACTTAGTCATCTCTAAACATTCAACAACTGAAACTGTTTATTGCTCCGTTGTTATTAATCATTCCAGAGTTAAAAAAAAAAAAAAAAAACTAAGCTAAAGGGACTTCCCTGGTGGCGCAGTGGTTACAAATCCACCTGACAATTTCAGGGACATGGGTTTGAGCCCTGGTCTGGGAAGATCCCACATGCCACGGAGCAACTAAGCCCATGCGCCACAGCTACTGAGCCTGTGCTCTAGAGCCTGCGAGCCACAACTACTAAGCCTGAGTGACACAACTACTGAAGCCCGTGGGCCTATGGCCCACGCACCGCAACGAAGAGTAGATCCCACTGGATGTAATTAGAGAAAGCTCCTGCACAGCAATGAAGACCCAATGCAGTCATAAACAAACAAATAAATGAGTAAATAAAACTAAGCTAAAGTCAGTCGCACAACAGCTGTGTTCATCGTACAAGCCAGACCTACAGGTTGGTCCCTAGCTTACTGCAAATCAATCCAGCTGCCTTTTTTTTTTTCCCCTATGCTCTGAAGGAATGCCTCCACCCATTCAAAGTCTATGTAGGACACACCTCCAATATTTTGGGGAAGGAGAGGAGAGGCATATACTTAAAGTTATTGATCAGGCCATTCTCGACAAAACCAAGGGTTATTCTAGACAGATGAAATTGCCATGTAATTACACAGGAATTGGAATCAAAATCTAAATGTAAACTGTACTAAGATTCTCAAACAATGCACCTTATAAGGAAAACAAATTGATGTCCTACGTACCTAAAACAAGAATTATCTTCCAAAGGACAGATTTTTGCCCTCTGCTCTGAAGGAATGCCTCCTCCACCCATTCAAAGTCTATATGGGACACATCTCCAGGAGAAAAAAAAGGCAATAAAATATAATACTGTCCACTTACTCTGAAAGGCGTTGTAGAGAAAAAGAAAATATCTTAAAGCTGACAGAGCAATTTCCAACATTTTGGTGTTAGGAATTCTTAAGAATAATGATGATAACTACTGAAAGCAAATGTGACACTATCATAAATTACTTTAAGGCACAGATACATCAGTTAAAAATGTTTTGAGTAATGATTTGTATATGAGAACATGATTGATTCTGATAAGCAAAACCTCCAAAGAGAAAGAATTCGAATCAGCTAACACCATTAAGGGAAACAAATAGAACAGGAAGGAAAAGAGATTAGAGAAAAGAAATCAATTCCACTGGTAACAGTATTCAACATTTACCTATTGGATTTTATTTTTACTAATATCTGCAAAAATAGGAATGCCTTAAAGAAAAGAAATCAAACCACCAAAAGTGTATACACTAACAACTTGAAAAATGCTTTCCCATACTGGCAGCAATATTTTCCAAACCATTCTGAAAATACTGATAAATTTTCACAGAATTCAGAATATACATCATTCGGAGGTTTTACCGGATGTAAACCAGATGAAATGGAAGCTTCATGAACTTCTATCGTTAAAAAAAAATGCAAATTACATACATCGGTATTTCATCTTTCAGTAGCCTTCATATTTGTCAAAATACACTTAATAGAAATTCTCAATTCCCAACTAAATTTCACCTGTGCAAATAGATCTGAAACATGAAATCTGCACTAACACATCTATATTTGTGAATTTCACAAACAGTACTATTAATTGCACCATCAGTGCTCCATATTAACGTTTTTCTCCTCTCCCTCAGTAAACAGGTTTAACTAAATTACCACCTCAAAGTTTACAGAATAACATGCTACCTAGCTGCAACGAAACAGTCAACTATTTCTGAGTCCATTTTTTAAACAAGGTTTAGGTAGGAATCTCCAACGACACCACAGGGAAAAAAAAAATACATTAGAAAAATTGACAGGGAAAACATAGAAGGGCACTTTACACTCATTTCAGCATACAAAGCTTTGTATGGTTGAACTGGAAAATCTTGTATTTAAAGAAAATAATTTTTCAAACAAGATTAGCATTTTTTAGTAAAACTTCCTGTTTCTTCTCCCAATAATAATAATAAGAATAAGAATAATGTGATAGAAAAAAGAATGCAGTCACTTAATTCTAACAGAAAAGGACAAAATGACAAGGTTAACTAGAACTGAGAAACAAGTTCATCCCCAAGACCATTCTCTACAGTTGTACAATTTTTAAACCTACGTGGTTTTTTTTGTTTTTGTTTTTGTTTGTTTTTTTACCAAATCCACATCCCACCCAACGCAGTCCTTACATCTCCCTCCTTCCCACCCACTCCATCTATGACGCCGGGCGATCAGCTCCCCAGCAGGTATATGAACTCATTTCCAGTACACAATCCACTGGAATATCTCTAAAGAGACTGGGTCAGGGCATAACGAAACGATCGAGAAAGTGACAAATAAAACAGATATAAGTTTTAATGGGAGGGGTGGGGATGTGTAACAGCGGAGGAACGGGGACCTCGAAAGAGAGCTGGGTCTCCAAAGAAGGGTCTCAAAAGGGCCACGGGCAGGCTCCATCCGAGAGGTGTGAGGGAAGGAAGGTCCTGCCAAAAGAGCCAAAAATAAATTCGCCAGCATGTCCTCTTCGGGAATAACACGAGGAAAGGGACTCAGGGGGCCACGGCGGGGGGCAATCCCGGGCTCCTCGGCGGCTCAGGAGGCCGGGGCTGGGGCCAGAAACTCACCACCTGGTAGCGGCCAGTCCCCGGCTGGTGATGATCCATCCTGCCCGGCTCGGGATCCGGCTTCCGAGCGGGCGAGTCCCCTCGGCGCTCAGCCCCCTCGGTCACGCCGGTCGTCGACGACGTCGTCGCCGCAGCGACCCTTCCGCCGCTGTTTCTGCCGCCGCGGTCGCCCGGCCGTGCCGCCTCACTTCCCGTCGCTGCCGCAGAAGCCACGGAAACCTCCGCGTCGGCCGCAGCCCGGGGGCGAAGCTCCGGGGCGCCGCGCGCGCTACTGAGCATGCCCGGGATGGTCGCGCATGCTCGCTGGGTCCTCCGGCGTCCCATCCGCGTCGCGGGTGGGGGTGTTCAGCTGGGTGGGAGGATATGGAAAAAGTCAGGCAAGTCCCGAGGAGCAGTCCAGGTTGTCAGCCTGTCCGGAGTGGGCGGTGGCAAAAGGAGCAAGGAAAAAAATATCACCGTCCTTGATTGGTCTTTTCTATTGGACGGGGTTCGCGCAGGCACAGTCACACGGCACAGACACGGATGTTGAGGAGAGCGGGGACGCATTCCTGGAACACCTGAGGACAGGTCACCCAGTTTCGCAACACTTCCTCTTATTACTCACCCAGGCTAGGACAACGCACAGAGATCCGTCTCTAGGACCTTCCTTAAAACTCTTATTCAGAATCATTCGTGAGTTAAAGGATGTCTTGTTAGGTGGTTTTGTTTTGTTTGTCCCCTTCTTGGCAGTAAGAGATTTGAGAATCCAACAAGGATTCTTCAGCCATACTCATGTATCTCGCCAAGGAAAGGGGCCTCTGGAGCACTAGGTTGGTGGAAGGATACAAGAAAATAATGAAATAATATAGGACTCTTGTGATCATATTCATATCAGTAATTCCCGTGGGTTAACAGTGAGGAATCACTTCGTGTGCAACATTGTAAGACGATCTCAGTATCCAGTTAACCAACACATGACCTACTATGTAAGTATCTCCCACAGGGTACAAAGCATGTTTCTCTAGCAAGTGGAAGAGTAAAATGGGGCAGTGTATTCTTTAACCCAAAGACCTGCTTTCCATACCCTGAAAACTGTGATCCCACGTGATCTGGCTCAGCTGTCTTTTTTACTTAACTTCCCTTCTGAATCACCAAAGGATATTCTTGGAATGAAGAAGGCTGCTGGATGGACCTGATCACCTAGTTAAAATAGCAAGAATACAATAGAGAAACTCACTGAGAGATCAACTGAAAAAAGCAAGCCTTCCTAATTGTTTTATTCAAAGCGTTGAGCAGTTCTTCTTATTTTTGCCAGACACATTCAGCGGTAGACGGTATTAATAGGATGACAATAATGAAAAGCACTGATATTGTCATACTTAAATGTCTCTAAACTTTCTTTAGGTCTAACAATGTGTTTTAGATTCTAAGATAATAAACATGATATTTCATTGTGTTACTGTACAAGAGCTTACTCTCACAATTTCACCCCAAATAATATCACTTTTCAATGATCAAAACAACCACTGGTGTCAGCAAAATGAAATTAGATTCCTACATCCCTTATGGTCTATACGGTTCATTTAGAACTTAATGTTATATGCAGTTGCACTTTCATTAATCATTTATACATCCATTTGTTTTTCAAATAGACGGCTGCTCAGCATAGAGGCCATTTTTTTTACACCTAGCACACCCAGAACAGTAATGAGAACGTAAAGGTGAAAATCAGCGGCCTGACAAAAAGCAAACATCCTAAATCTTGTTAGCGTAACAAATTCTTTCAATTTTACTCTCCTCCCAAGTTTTGTGAATGTTTTGCTAATCTAGAGAGCAGGAAACAAAATTCAACAGGAAAGGGGTTTTTCAGTGAAGAGGAGGAAGAAAAAGAGGGGAAAGAGAAGTAGAATAACAGCTGATACATATTGGGCCCTTCCCAAGGAGGGAACTGCACGTGATATATCATTTCATCCTCACAACAGCTCCAGTATGTAGGCACAATTGTAATCTGGTTTAACAAATCAGGAAACTAAGGCACCAAGTGCTTCAGGAACTTGTCCAAAGCCAAATCACTAGTAAGTGGTGACAGACTCCAGAGCCTCCACTGTATTAGGCACCATGGTATAGTACACCCTTAAAACAAACGAACAGACAAACAAAACAACTGTTGTCTCTTTCTGTCCACCACTACCATGAAACTTCTGCAGAAGACTGAAAAAAAATATGATGTATCACAAAGAGCCAGTCTGACTGCCTTAAATGATACCTCCTTGATCTGTATGAAATAAAACATTCTTTTTCATTGTCCTCTAAAGAGCCATTCTGAGCTCCTTTTGCCCATTTCATAACTAAGCCAGTATGACCTGTAATGGACCCTCATAAGCAGAAGTCCTGAGTTGTCCCACTAGGAGCAACATTTGGGGCAAGGTATGGGAGTCATGATATTCTTATCATTTTAGAGGCCTTAAGCAACTTTGATATTTTAATCTTTAATCTTTCAGTGGTGGGACTTCCCTGGTGGCGCAGTGTTTAAGAATCTGCGTGCCAAAGGAGGGGACACAGGTTGGTTCCCTGGTCCAGGAAGATCCCACATGCCACAGAGCAACTAAGCCTGTGTGCCACAACTACTGAGCCTGTGCTCTAGAGCCTGCCAGCCACGACTACTGAAGCCCGTGTGCCTAGAGCCCGTGCTCCGCAATAAGAGAAGACACCACAATGAGAAGTCTGCATACCGCGATAAAGAGTAGCTGCTGCTTGCCACAACTAGAGAAAGCCTGTGCACAGTAACTAAGACCCAACGCAGCCAATAATAAATAAATAAATTTATTTAAAAAAAAAATCTTTCAGTGGTGACAGCTCTAGTTACCTAAGGAATTGGTGCTGGTCTACCACTGTAAACTCAAGTGGAATTTTAGAATGAGAGTGCACTTCACTAACACCTCTTGTTCTGGCCTAATCAATAGTCATCTCCAAATACACAGCCACCAAAAATTTAAGTAGTGCCCTACTGCAGTACTGGGACAGACATGGAGATAAGACAGCTGGATTCCCTGTCATGAACGCACACTCTGCTCAGCAGCATCCAGCTGTTAGTTTTGTTGGGGTTTCCTTGGCTTTCTACCTTGAGGTCATGCTGTTTTCAGGGTGGCACCCTGCTGTTGACCAAACAAGGCAGTGGTACAGGTCTAGCACTTTTGCCTGACGTTGGACCCCTTTAATGGGCAATCTTTGTTTCAGAATTCCCTGCTGAACTAGCAGAGATTTTGTCAGCTCTGCAGTATGTTGTGACAGCTCTCTGTGCCCAATCCTTTTTTCTTTCACAGATGGTAAGTCTCCAAAAAAGCTCCTGCACTCATAACTTCATATCAGCACCTGCTTCCTTGAGAACCCAACCTAAGCAAGTACCAAGATGGTCGACTGAAGGAAAAACGCACAACATGGTTGTGAGTTAAGTTTTCCTCGGGGATCTTTCTGAGGACTGCAGCCCCAAGATAGCTTCTCAGATAGCTTTGAGGAACTGCTCTGAAGAGGTAAGGGAGGAGCCAGGATATCTATGAACTTTCTTTGCTGGGAAAAACATGTAGTCAAGCAAGAAAAGATTACTGCCAATCACAACGAACAGACATCTCAAGTTAAAATGATTTTAGTGCTTATCTGTGTATGGGAAGATGCAAGAATGTGGGGTCCTTTGAAATTTTTCCTTAGGTGTGCATCTTAACTATCTAAGGGCCAGTATATCCAAAGCACAGAATGTCTTCTGATTTTCTCCATCTTGAATTCCTCTCAGGGCACACTGTCACGGGACAACTGCTGTGCCTGATGGCTTAATCCTTGTAGTAGAACTGAAATGTTGGCAGGCAACTTTTTTTAATAAGATATAAAGTGATAGCACATTATTATCAAAATTGTGTTAAATGATGACAACTGTCCTTTCACATACTTGATGTTTCATCTCCAGAATATCCCTCAGTACCCTCCATTGTTACCATTTTCTCATGTGGACATGATGTTATCTACAGCCTTCCTGTTAAGAATGACCTTGATTCTGTTCTTTAGAGTGATGCTGTCAGACCAGGTCACAGGGACCCCTTTGCCTGGACGTACTTCCCACTGGGAATCCCTCTTACCTTCCCAGAAGCACAGTCATTCTCTGCAGCAGTAAACCAATTTCTTATCCTCTGACTCCTCCTCTTACCTCTAACCAGGTATGCTAAACCATGTATACATGTGTAGGATTTTTGTGGAGATTGCCACCAGTTAAAGAGCAGTAGACATGCCATTGTCTGCAGATGACTATATACACAGGCCTAAATCACAGGTAGGCGAATGCTCCAAATTTTCCTTACTTCTTCAGTGATTTTTAGTTTTTATGTCACTTCCCCTACAACATAGAACACACAACACAGAACTACTCCTCAAGTAGCTACCGATGGTTCGTGTGACCATAGGTCCTAATAGTTCATTGCATTTGGAATATGTATGAGTTTGTATACTTATCTGGAGAATGATCAAAAAAAGGTAAAATCACATTCTCTGCCTAAAGATTTCTGTCTCTACCTAATAAAAATTCACTAGCCATTATTTTCTGTACATTAAATTCTAAAGTAGATTTTAGAAAATACAAGAAAGTATTAGAAAATACAAGAAACTATTGTCATTTTAGTAAATGAAAATAAGCATAATTACTGCAGTTTTATCTGTTACCATGTATGTGGATTTTTTAAGCAGTTTGTAGGCTTGAACCTCAATTTAGCTTCACATAGTGTTCCTTATTTAACTGGTTCTGAGATTCCTGTCATCTGTTCAGCTTTATAATTTTAGAGAGGAAATCTTATAAAGTGAGCAACTTGACAATCAGGTGTCTACTTCCTTTGCCTCTTTATTCTCCTCCAGTATGTTGGAAGAATCTAAAACACAGCTAATGTTCTTTATCAGTCAGAGTTCAACCAAAGAGACAGAATCAGTAGAAGATATATATGAAGAGATTTACTGCAAGGAATTGGTTTATGCTGTTGTGGGGGCCCACGAGGCAAGTCCAAAATCCATAACACAGGCCACTGGAACTCTAGAAGCTGCTGTCTACAGGCAGAATATCTTCTTCCTCAGAGAAGCCTCAATTCTGCTCTTAAGGCCTTTCAATAGATTGACTCAGGCTCACCCAGGTTATCAAGGATAAATCCCTTTGCTTAAAATCAACTTATTTTGGACTTTAATCATATGTATAAGATACCGTCACATTATGCTTAAATTAGTATTTGATTAAATAATTGAGGCTATAGCCTAACCAAGTTGACAAAGAAAAGTGACTGTCACATGTGTATTTAAATATTACAAGCAGAGGGACTTCTCTGGTGGTGCGGTGGTTAAGACTCTGCGCTCGCAATGCGGGGTGGGGGGTGGACAGGCAGGCCCAGGTTCAGTCTCTAGTCAGGGAACTAGATCTCACATAAATGCCGCAGCTAAAAGTTCACATGCCACAACTGAGGAGCCCACCTGCTGCAATTAAGGAGCCGGTGAGCCACAACTAAGACTTAGCACAACCAAATAAATAAATAAATATTTAAAAAATAATAATACTAAATACTACAAGCAGAAATTGTCTCTGTATAATAAAAAATAAAGACGGGGAGAACAGAAGAGAGAAAGGGGAAGAATCAGAGAGCTAGCTTAGAGATTTAAAATAAATTTTCATATTAAGTATTTCCTATCAGCTTTATTTTACATATGTACTGCTGTATATAGAGGCAGCACCAGGCAACAATTAGAAAAGATTTGCATTTTGATAAGCTACATCTCAGCTAACAATATTTTTATTTAGCATTTTCATTTTTCCTTTGGTCATGAGCAGCAAATGTGAGCAGATCAACAGCCATTTTGCCTTGGGGATAACATATTTTAAATTGGGCTAAGTTATTAGTTATTAAAATGGTCTTTGCTTTACCTTGAGTATGGAAGGCTGTTCTTTGGCCACACTAAAGCAGGACTTCTTGTGTTGTTATTTGCTTCCTTTTTCTCTCTGAAAGCTTGATAATCACTTTCATCACAGAAAAGCAGGGCTGGCACTGAGTATATTGCCTATCATGACAAGTTTCTCTTGACTAACGTAGGATTATCGTGTAAGAAGACGAACACTACGTGTGTAGGTGGTGTGGGTGAGTGTAAAAAATACTAGGAAAGAAAAATGTCTCCTACATGTCAAGGTGTTCTTAGCATGTTCAAGATCATATGCTTGCTTTCTTCATAAAAGGAACCAGGCCTTATTTGTTAAACAGCCTGCTGCTTCACCATGAACAGTACCATACAACATTAACAGTAGGGCCGCCGTGTAACAAAGTTGCCTGATTTCAGTACTGAGGAAGGTAAAGGGCATTCAACATCTGAAGGGACAAAATGATGACAGTAATTAGACAGAGTGACTTACCAGATGCTGCCTTTCTGAAACTTGGAAAAAATTCATACCTATTACCTGGGCTTAAGATTCAGATCGGGGGGAAAAATACTAAGGGCCTAACAGAGCCAAAGTAAGCCAAGATAATGAAAAAAAGGGGGAGAGGGGAATTCCCTTTATATCTGGACGTTATATCCTAGAATAAATAAAATATTGCTAATGTATCCCACTTCACCTGTCAATAATATGTAAAGTTCCCATGAAATCGCTATACATTCTGCTTATGGAGAATGATCACTGAGAAATCTGGCATTATTTCCCCAATAAGGCTAAAGACATCAAGCTCAAATCTTCTTTTTAATCCAGTATCCTAGTCTTTACAAACAATTGAAATTTATTTCGCACTGTTCTCGAGGCCGAAAGTCCAAAATCAGAGTGCAGCATGGTCTGGTTCTAGTGAGGGCCCCCTTCTAGGTTTCAGACTGCTGACTTCTCACTGTATTCCCACAGGGCAGCAGGGACAGTGAGGGATCTCTCTAGGGACTTTTCTATAAGGACATTAATCCCGTTCATGAGGGCTCCACCTCTGGACCCACTCACCTCCCAAAGACCCATCTCTTAACACCATCAACTTGGGCATTAGACTTTCACCATTTGAATGTGGGGGTTGGGGGAGCGGCACAAACTTTCACACCATAGCATCCAGAGGCTGACTTTTTTTTTAAAGAACTTTTATTGAGATACAGCTAACAGAGAATAAACTGCATATTTTTAGAGTATACAATTTGATATTTTTTTCTTATTCGTAATGTATATATGGCAATACCAATCTCCCAATTCATTCCCCCCCAACCCTCCCCACTTTCCCCACTTGGTGTCCATCTGTTTGTTCTCTACCTCTGTGTCTCTATTTCTGCCTTGCAAACCAGTTGATTTGTACCATTTTTCTGTATTCCACATATATGTGCTAATATATGATATTTGTTTTTCTCTTTCTGACTCACATCACTCTGTATGACAGTCTCTAGGTCCATCCATGTCTCTACAAATGTCCCAGTTTCATTGCTTTTTATAGCTGAGTAATATTCCATTGTATATATGTACCACATCTTTTTTATTCATTCATCTATTGACTTCCATGTCCTGGCTATTGTAAATAGTGCTGCAATGAACATTGGAGTGCACGTGTCTCTTTGAATTAAGGTGTTCTCTGGGTATATGCCCAGCAGTGGGATTGCTGGGTCATATGGTAATTCTATTTTTAGTTTTTCAAGGAACCTCCATACTGTTCTCCATAGTGGCTGTATCAATTTACCTTCCCACCAACAGTGCAAGAGTGTTCCCTTTTCTCCACACCCTCTCCAGCATTTACTGTTTGTCGATTTTCTGACGATGCCGGTTCTAACTGGTGTGAGGTGATACCTCATTGTAGTTTTGATTTGCATTTCTCTAATAATTAGTGATGTTGAGCAGCTTTTCATGTGCCTCATGGCCATCTGTATGTCTTCTTTGGAGAAATGCCTATTTAGGTCTTCTGCCTCTTTTTTGATTGGGTTGTTTGTTTTTTTGATATTGAGCTGGATGAACTGTTTATATATTTTGGAGATTAATCCTTCATCTGTTGATTCGTTTGCAAATATTTTCTCCCATTCTGAGGGTTTTTTCGTCTTGCTTATAGTTTCCTTTGCTGTGCAGAAGCTCTGAAGTTTCATTAGGTCCCACTTATTTATTTTTGTTTTTATTTCCATTACTCTAGGAGGTGGATCAAAAAAGATCTTGCTGTGATTTATGTTGAAGAGTGTTCTTCCTATGTTTTCCTCTAGGAGTTTTATACTGTCTGGCCTTACATTTAGGTCTTTAATCCATTTTGAGTTTATTTTTGTGTATGGTGTTAAGGAGTGTTCTAATTTCACTTTTTTACACGTAGCTGCCAGTTTTTCCAGCACCACTTTTTTTTTTTATAAATTTATTTTATTTATTTATTGACTGCATTGGGTCTTCATTGCTACACAAAGGCTTTCTCTAGTTGCTGTGAGCGGGGGTTACTCTTCACTGTGGTGTTCAGGCTCCTCGTTGTAGTGGCTTCTCTTGTTGTGGAGCACGGGCCCTAGGTGCGTGGGCTTCAATAGTTGCGGCACATGGGTTCAGTAGTTGTGGCTCACAGGCTCTAGAGCACGGGCTCAATAGTTGTGGTGCACGGGCTTAGTTGCTCCATGGCATGTGGAATCTTCCCAGGGCAGGGCTCGAACCTGTGTCCCCTGCATTGGCAGGCGGATTCTTAACCACTGCGCCACCTAGGAAGTCCCCCCACTTTTTTTTTTATAAGAACTTTTATTGAGATACAGTTTAACATATAATAAACTGCATATATTTAGAGTATATAATTGGTATCCCAGTCTTCCAATTCATTCCCCCCCCAACCCTCCCTGCTTTCCTCACTTGGCCCAGCACCACTTATTGAAGAGGCTGCCTTTTCTCCATTGTATATCCTTGCCTTCTTTGTCATAGATTAGTTGACCATAGTTTATCTCTGGGCTTTCTATCCTGTTCCATTGATCTATATTTCTGTTTTTGTGCCAGTATCATACTATCTTGATCACTGTAGCCTTGTAGCATAGTTTGAAGTCAGGGAGCCTGATTCCACCAACTTCGTCCTTCCTTCTCAAGATTGCTTTGGCTATTCGAGGTCTTTTGCGTTTCCATACAAATCGTAAAATTTCTTGTTCTAGTTCTGTGAAAAATGCCATTGGCAATTTGATAGGGATTGCATTGAATCTGTAAATTGCTTTGGGTAGTATAGTCATTTTCACAATGTTGATTCTTCCAATCCAAAGAAAAGAAAAGCATCAATATTTTAAACACACACACATACACATAAATATAGCACATAGAGTAGAAAATCAAATTTAATTTATTTTTGGTTTGAATGGGGCAGATGATTTGCCTCACTGTAGGCCCCTGAAATTTCCTTCGAATCCAATTGTTTGGAAAAGAGAAAAATGTTTGTTTTCATGGAGCCATAAAACTTTAGCATTTGAATGAACCTTCCAGATCACCTGCTCTTCGTTTTGAAAATATGAAGCCTGAGGCTCAGAGAGGTTGAATGCAGCCTTAGAGTGCTGTCTGCGAAACTTTCAGCTTGGTTCAAATGTGGTAACTCACAAATCAGTACAAAATACTCCATTGACTGTTCCCACCACATCCAGCGAGAAACAGCCCTCCAAAACAGTACAAATAAAAATAAGAGATTTAGAACTCTAGTGCATTAGGAACTCAGCATGTCAGGATTTCTTTGGAAGAAATATTATAGTCCAATGTATTATCACCAGAAAGGATTAATTCTGAGATAGTTGGTAATCCTCTCAGGGGTTGCTGCTTTGGAAAAAGTAAAACATTTTCTTTTTAAAATACAATAAATGGGTATATAGTATAAATATATAGTCTTTGAAAACAGAGTAGGTACCTAACATTAGTTATATACATGCAAGCTTAAACACCAAACAATCCCAACCCCGTACATACATACATGTCCATTCATATAAGACTGGAATATAAGATGATCTAAACACATAAAGGTAGCCCAGCCCCTACCCTGACCATGGAACTTTATCATGATTCTTAAAACAATACAGCTGCACATACATACAATAGTGTGTGACCTAGCTACATGTGACCATTTAAATTCAAATTAATAATAGTAAAAATTTAGTTCCTCAGTTGATGAGGAAATTGAAACTTCCTCTCCTCTATCTTGCAAAGGCCTGCTCGCCACTCTCAGTTAAACAGTAAAATGGATTACTAAGAGTGATCAGATAAGGGAAGACTGTCTCGCTCTCAGGCACCCACCCCAAGCCTTTGTTTGAGACCCTTTGCACATAGACTTGTTAAGTGACCATTAAGTTCAACAGGCAACCAATGTGCGAATGCAAATTTTGACCTTAGTCCTGATAGGAATGGAATGTCCGGCTCCTACAAGTTCCTGTTAGGACCCCCTACTATGTGTGTAACCTCTGGCAACTCCTGCACTCTGTAACTGCCCGTGACCTATAGTAATTTGTAGCCAATCAGTTTGTACCAATTATAGCTGTATGTTTTAACCTATATAAGGAGAAGACTCCCCTGAAACGGGGCCCCAGAATTTTGGAGCGTTAGCTCGTCTGGGTCCGCCGGCTCAATAAACCTGAGTTCTCCAACTCTCCGAGTGTTGTGCTTGGTTTCTCGTGGGATCAGTTTTTTTCTGCAACACAGTGACACTAACCACAAGTGTTTAGAGGTTACCATGCTGGCCAGTGCTGATAAAGAATATTTGCATCATCACTTGAACGTTCCATTGGGCATCATTTCTCAAACAAAGATTCTCTTACTATTCACCTTAAATCAGCCTCCTTCATTTACGTCTTGAATTATCCACGTAATTTTCTAATAGCTTTTGCCCCAACTATTCCATATCTCAGCAATGAGGCTTGTGAGTAAGTCACTTAACCTGCTGAGCTGGTTTGCCCATCTTTAATATTAGCACACTAATTCCTTCCCTATCTGTCTCACAGGTTGTTTTGAAGTTCAAAAGAAATGTAACCATACAAATATAAAGGGTAGTTGTTTCCGAAGGTCATTTTTCTTTCTTTCATTTGCTAGTGACCGCCAGAAAAAAAGTGATGTTTAACACCTTTTACACTTAAAATGTGGAATAAATATTACAATGTCGGGGAGATGGAGACTACCTAAAAGAACACAGAAGCTGGTTAGGCCTCCGAGCTTGGCCACATCTTATTTTTTCTAGGCTAAGTGACTGGGCTTATGCTCTACATGAGTCATCATAACATAATAACAGCTCCAATGTGTGTATCCATACAAAGTATGTCAGTTGCTGTTATCCAGGAGTCAAGCTATTCCACAGTATATTTGTCAGTCATTGTAATTATGGTAATAATGGCTAAGGTTTATTGAAAGCTGCTGACATTTTTGCTAGGTGCTTCATATATATCTCTATATTTCACAGCAAACATATGCAGTAAGTGCTATTGTTATTACCATTTTACATATCAGGGAGCTGATACTTAGAATCTTAAGGAATTTACTAGAGGTCACAGATCAAGTGAAGGATAGGAGATTTGCTGGGTTTTTTTTTTTTTCACATTTAACAATTTTTTATTGAACTATATACATACAGAAAAGTATGAAATTCCTCAGTGTACGGCACAAAGATTTTTTATAAACTGAACCTACGTGACCAGCACCCATATTAAGACAGGATATTTCCAGAACCTCTGAAAACCCCTTGACCCACTTCTGGTCACTACTGCCATACAAAGAGTAACCATAATCCTGACTTTTAATACCTGTATATAAACTTTGACTTTATCTACATGGAATCATACTCTATGTACTCTTTTGTGTTGGATTCTTTTGATTAACTTTATGTTTGTAAGATGAATTCATATGGTTGAGTGTAGTTGTGCTTAGTTAATTTGTTGTTGTATAGTATTCCATTGTGTGCATGTACCATACTTTACTTACATGTTTTACTGAATAATTACAGCTAATACTCTTTCAGGTTGTTTCCAGTTTGGGACTTGTATTAGTTTCCTAGAGCTGTGGTAACAAAGTACCACAAATTGAGAGGTTTAAGCAAAAAAATGTATTTTCTCACAGCTTTGGAGGCTAGAAGTCAAAGACCAAATGCCAGCAGGATTGTTTCTTTGGAGGGAGGTGAGGAAGAATCCATTCCATGCTTCTCCCATAGCTTCTGGTGTCTTACTGGCCATCTTCATTGTTCCCTGGCCTGCAGAAGCATTACCGCAGTTTCTGCCTCATCTTCACATGGCATTCTCCCTGTGTGCGTGTCAGTGTCCAGATTCCTCCTTTCTGAAAGGTCTTTAGTCATATTAGATTAGGACTCCATCTTATTTCTCTGTAACCTCATCTTAACTCATAACATCTGCAACAATCCTATTTCCAAATGAGGGCACAGTCTGAGATATTAGGGGTTAGGGCTTCAACAAATGAATTTGGGGACTTCCCTCATGGTGCAGTGGTTAAGAATCTGCCTGTCAATGCAGGGGACATGGGTTCAAGCCCTGGTCTGGGAAGATCCCACATGCTGCAGAGCAACTAAGCCTGTGCACCACAACTACTGAGCCTGTGTTCTAGAGCCAGTGAGCCAGAACTACTGAAGTCCATGTGCCTAGAGTCCATGCTCCGCAATAAGAGAAGCCACTGCAATAAGAAGCCTGCACACTGCAACAAAGTGTAGCCCACACTCACCACAACTAGAGAAAGCCGGTGCACAAAAACGAAGACCAAAAAAAAAACCACATATGAATTTAGGGGGTACATAATTCAACCCATCACAGGGCTATTATGAACAATACTGCAAAGAATATTTTTGCACATATTTTGGTCAATATATGCACTCATTTCTAATATGTATATTCCCACAAGTGGATGTGCTGAATTATATAGTATGTGTATGTTCAACTTTAATAGATACTGCCAAACAGTTTTGCAAAATGATTATACCAATTTCCCACCTCTAATCAATGTATGAAAATTTCAGCTGCACCACAGCCTCACAAACATTTGGCATTTTCTGTCTTTTTTTATTTCAGCTATTATGATAGGACTATAGTTCTATCTCATGATTTCAATTTAGATTTTCCTGAAAATTAATAAAGTTAAACTCTTTTTCATATTTTTATTGACCATCTGGAGATCATCTTTGCTCATCTGTTCATTTGCCTATTTTTTTTTTTTTTATCGAATTGCCTGCATTTGTCTTGGATTTGCCACAACTCGTTATTTTTATGGAAATAATTTGTCCTTTGTCATATTTATATAAATGTATATCCCTTTTCACTCTTCTTGGTGTTAGGAACCGAGGTTCAGGCAAGTGGACAGATCTAGATGATTTACTTCACCTTCTGCCTCCTTCTCTTCTGCATGTGCTTAAAATGCCAAAAGTGGGGGCATCTTCCCTGATTTATCCTGAATGTGAATAGAACTAGGTCTGACCGCTTAAGTGGTGTCTCACTGATGACCTCCTTCCCACTTTCATTCATTACTATAGATAGAGTGTCTTATGATCCTCAACATTGTATTGGTTCTATAATGGGCTAGAGCTCTACTAAAGAGTGTTCATGAGTTACTTTTTATTGTAGTAAAATATATATAACATAAAATTTACCATTTAACTCTTTTTAACTGTACAGTTCAGGGGCATTAATACAGTCATACATTGTGGTGCTACCATCACCACCATTCATTTCCAGAACTTTTTTATAATCCTCCACTGAAACTCCCTACCCATTAAACTCTAACTCCCCTTCTCCCTCACCCCTACCCCTTAGCAACCATCATTCTACTTTCTGTCTCTTTGAATTTGACTATTCTGAGTACCTCATACAGGTGGAATATACAATATTCGTCCTTTCGTGTCTGGCTTTTTTTTTTTTAAGCTCTTTATTGGAATATATTTGCTTTACACTCTTGTACCAGTTTTTGAGGTACACCAAAGAGCTTGTGTCTGGCTTTTTATACTTAGCATAATTTCTTCAGCTTCATGCATGTTGTAGTATGCGTCACAATTTCATTCCTTTTTTTAAGGCTACCACACTTGGTTTATCCACTCATCTGTCAAAAATCCTTTTGGTTTTCACCCGGGTTCTTTGATCTAATCTTCACAATTACTACCCTTGGCAGACCTGAATTTGAAAGCTGGCTCTGTCATTTATACAGCAACTGAGCTAGGCCACGTTGCATTTTTCTCTTTGCGTATCAATTTTCTCATTTGTCAGATGGAAATGAAATTATCCAGCTCACTGTACTGGAGTGAGGATTTACTAAGATAACAAAATACTTCATGCACTGCCTGCCGGATAGTCAGTGTCCAATAAATGGCAGCTGGTAACATAATGATTCATGTTGCTAGTAAGCAATTCAAAAGCCTGTACATTTCAGAAGTCCAGACTACTGTGGGCAATGTAGTCCCTGCTTTATGAAAAAGTCATCTTAGGTTGTATACATATGGCATATCCAAAAGGTATTTTTGGCTTCTAAAGTACTCAAATCAATGAAGGAAGACAAAAATCATTTGTGAAACATGTACTTTTTGTTCCACCTACAATCTATTTGCCAGCCTCAGAGAAGTTAAAATGTCAGTTCAAAGAGTTCAGTTTTAAGGACTCCCAATGACTTGTTTCTTCAGGGAAAAAGATGTTTCATTTTGTTTATCAAACACATAAGTAAGATCATATCTTTAAGGAAGATGGACTTAATAACTTATTAGAAATAAAAGTATCTTTCAGAGTCAACTAAGACTAATTCTCAGAGTGAGCATCTGGGAAAATAAATAGATAAAATTTCAGGAGAATTTTTAATAAACTTTCATAACAATCTCGATTTAGAGTTCCTCCAATACCAAATATTAATGTTAACCATAAAGGAGTTTTAAATATGCTTTATGATTTTAATAACTAAAGTTTTTTCATAAATATTTTTCTTATAGAAAATTTGAACATACAAAAAAGATAGACAAGAATTTACTTCTGGTCTTTTTCCCTAAGCATAGTTTTTTAGGCTGGCAAGTAGGAATAAACATAGTGAATGATTCTCTGTATTCAGTTTTATATCTTTTTTCACTTAACTTTATAATACAGTACCTTACATACGATTTTTCCAAAGTGATGAGAAACTTTTTACAAACACATTTTTTTGAATTTTTTTATTTTTATTTTTTGGCTGTGTTGGGTCTTCATTGCTGCGTGCAGGCTTTCTCTAGTTGCAGTGAGTGAGGGCTACTCTTTGTTGGGGTGTGTGGGCTTCTCATTGTGGTGGCTTCTCTTGTGGCAGAGCACAGGCTCTAGGCACACGGGCTCAGTAGTTGTGGGTCTTGGGCTTAGTTGCTCTGTGGCATGTGGGATCTTCCCAGCCCAGGGATCAAACCCTTCTCCTCTGCATTGGCAGGCAGATTCTTAACCACTGTGCCACCAGGGAAGTCCCTATGAACACATTTTTAACAACTAATTAATCATTCTTTCTTAATCCTTTTAGGCAAATTATTTCAAGAGAGGAAATATAACAAAGCAATTAAGAATGTGAACTTAAGCCAGACTTCTGAGTTCAAATCCCAATTCCACAAGTTGCTAGCATAAACTTGAGTAAATTACTTCTTCTCTGTATCTCAGTTTCTTCACAAAAAAAAAAAAAAAGAAATATTAATAGTGTACCTACCTGTTAGGGTTGTATAAGAATTAAATGTGTTAATCTTTAACGCATTGAATACATATAAAATTATCAAGTACATATAAAATGCCTTAATAGTGCCTCCCATGCTAAGCATTCTATAAATGTTACCTATTATTAGCTATTAAAAATCCTTGGTGTGGTACACTAAAAACTGAAATTGTAAAACAAGATAGATGTAATTGATTAAATTTAAAATACGTAACATTATTTGCAGATAACATAATGCTTTCTCAGTTTAAATTTTAACATCATCTATAAAGTATTTCAGATCAAGTATTATCAGACTTCTCATCCTCAATTTTTAATTTATGAACTAACTTTGTGATTGTTTTTCATTTGTCAAAGGGATATACATCTTCACTGAAAAATGTAATTTGTCAGATCTTCTAATGAAAAGCACTTAAAAACACAAGTGAAAATCAATAAAATTTAAATTTTAATTCCCCAGTTCCACTAGCTATTTGGTCATACCAGCCATTTCCATACCCATAGGTATAGTGGCTACTATATCACAAAGAACTGATATAGGACATTTCTATCACTGCAGAAAGTTCTATTGGACAGAGCTGTATTATGTCTTTGGCAAAAGTAGCATGTTTGCATTATGCACCAATTTATGAGTAATGTGCTTTTTGCCCCAATTTTATTCAACTAATTATGCAAATTTTAATTAATTTTTTTCTAATATTATACGAGCTTCATAACACTTGAGAACTGCATCAGTCATCTATGGTAAGGAGCAAATGCAAGAAAAGCAACACGTGAGTGTGATATACATGTTTTATTTCACTTTTTCTTTTCTGAATTAAGTGAAAGGCTACTCTCACCATACTTAGCAAATATTATCTTTTAGAATACTTAATTTACTAGATTAAACATAGCTTAAAAATTTTTTTTACACTGAAAAACTACAATTTCCTCAGAAGCAGAGAGACTAATATAACAAATCTCCCCAGATCCATCACCCAGTTTCAACAATCATCAATTGATGACCTATCTTTTTTCATCTATAACCTACCTGCTCTTACCCTCTACCCTCCACACTCCACTGGATAATTTTGGAGCAAATCTCAGACATTATTCCATTTTTTTCTGTAAACATTTTAATATGTATCTTTAAAAGATAAGAACTGTGTTTATTTGTAATATTTTGTTGTCTTTATTTTTTCAGTTTTACTGAGATATAATTGACTTCCAGCACTGCATGAGTTTAAGGGGTATAGCTTAATGACTTGACTTACATATATTGTGAAGTGATTACCACGAAAAGTAAGAGCTCTTTTTTTTTTTTAGGATTTATTATTTATTTATTATTTACTTTTGTCTGCATGGGGTCTTAGTTGCAGTAGGCAGGATCTTCATTGAGGCGTGCGGGATCTTTCGTTGCAGTGCATGGGCTTTTCATTGCAATGCATAGGTTTCTCTCTAGTTGTGGCATGCAGGTTTTCTCTTCACTAGTTGTGGTGCATGGGCTCCAGATCGTGTGGGATCTGTAGTTTGCAGCACACAGGCTCTCTAGCTGAGGTGCATGAGCTCAGTAGTTGTGGCATGCAGGCTTACTTACCTCGGGGGCATGTGTGATCTTAGTTCCCTGACCAGGGGTCGAACCTGCACCCCCTGCATTGGAAGGCAGATTCTTTACCACTGGACCACCAAGGGAAGTCCCAGGAACTCTTTTTTGAACATAATCACAATATCCATTATCATAGCTAAAAACAAAGTAGCTTAACAGTAATTTTTAATATGTTCACATATGGTCATTAAACAAAAACAGACAAAAAAAGGCCAGTCACGGACTTCTGAGGTGACGCAGTGGGTAAGAATCCGCCTGCCAATGCAGGGGATACAGGTTCAATCCCTGCCCCAGGAAGATACCACATGCTGCGGAGCAACTAAGCCCATGTGCCACAACTATTGAGCCTGCACTCTAGAGCCCATGAGCCACAACTATTGAGCCCATGTGCCACAACTACTGAAGCCCACGTGCCTAGAGCCCGTGCTCTGCAACAAGAGAGTCCACTGCAATGAGAAGCCCGCACACCTCAAGGAAGAGTAGCCCCCACTTGCCACAACTAGAGAAAGCCCGTGTGCAGCAACAAAGACCCAACACAGCCAATAAAAAAAAAAAAAAAAAAAAAAAAAAGGCCAGTCACTTTTCCTGACTTTAAAAAGCAAAATTCAAGGTTAGGAAGCACATATGATATTGTCATCAATTCAAGGTCATTGATCATTTGGTATCAGAAACACTAGATCAATATTCAGGAAATGAGAGCAGTATGTTTTATCTATTATTTGCTAACAACAACAACAAAAGCTTCATAAACAAACTCAAAAATAACTGATAGAAACAAAAGTAATTTAGGCTATGCAATTACTCAAAATAGGTCAAATAATCCTAATAATAAAAAGTTACTGCCTCACACCAGTTAGGATAGCTGCTATCAAAAAACAGAAAATGAGTGTTGGTGAGGACATGGCAAATTTGGAACCCTTCTCCACTGTTGGTGAGAATGTAAAATGGTACAGCCGTTGTGGAAAGTAGCATGACATTTCTTTAAAAAATTAAAAATAGAGCTACCCTATGATCTAGCAGTTCCACCTCTGGGTATATACTCAAAAGAACTGAGAGCAGAGCCTCAAGAATATATTTGTACACACATGTTCATCACAGCATTATTCAAAATAGCTAATACATGGAAGCAACCCAAGTGTCCATGGATGAATGAAATGGGTAAGCAAAATGTGGTATATACGTACAATGAAATGTTATTGAGCCTTAAAAAGAAAGGAAATTGTGACGCATGCTACAACATGAATAAACACCATGGACACTGTGTTAGGTGAAATAAGCCAGTCACAAAGAGGCAAATACTGCATGATTCCACTTATAAAGGTCCTTAAAGTGGTCAAAATCATAATGACAGAAAGTAGAATGGTGGTTGCCAGGGTCTGGGGGAAGGTATAGAGTTCCAGTTTTGCAAGATGAAAAGAATTCTGGGGGTGGATGGCAGTGATGATTGCATAACAGTATGAATGGACTCAATACCACTGAACTATACACTTTAAAATGATTAAGATGGTAAATTTCATGTTATGTGTATTTTACCACAATAAAAAAGATTGGAAAAACACAACCCACTCTACTATGCACTTTGTAACAGAAGACAAACTGTGCATAAAGGGTGAAACAAAATAGAGTAATAAATATTTTGCACGTGATTGCAAATCTACTATACACAAATACAAGAGTGATTCCTGTGTATCTTGAAGAAGGACAATAATATTCACATAGGAGCTCATTTTTGCTCAGAGTTTTTATAATTTCTACAGAATATAGAGAATATAATTGAGTAAAAATGTGCAGAAAACATAAAAAGTTGACAATAATTCCTTGCACTGGTGGAAGGAAATAAGTTGTTTGACTCAATTAAAACATCCTACTCAGGCCAGAAGTAAGAGAGAGAACATGGATTGTGAAACATTCAACCTGTTTGGCACAGAGATTCAGATACAGGGATGAATAAAGACATACTGTCATTCAAATTGAGGTTACTAGTTGGATTTACTGGATGCATTGAGAAATTTTGTAGCCACTGTAGGATTTTATAATAAAGAGAAAGATAAACAAAGGAAAGGTCAAAGAATTAAGAGTACAGGAAAAACAAAACAAAATAAAATAAAACAGAAAACAGAGCTAAATACAGACAGTTGTTTCTAAGATGTATGTGTAAATTTGAGTTACATTTAATATTTTAACTTTTTAAAATCTGCAGGCATTTATAAAATAGACTATAAGAACTCTGAGATCTTGTCCACATCTAAGTGTAATACTGTAAGTTTCAGCTGCCTTTTGAAATTTTAATTTACATTCTAACTCTTCTTATCTAGGAAATAACTTGTAGCTTTTTAATACTTTTCAACTGAATCCTTCAAGAGTTCATCCAGGCATTCTTTCTTTTATGGAGTACCTACAACAATATTTTATGACATCGTGGTGTATAGTGAGATCACAAAAAAGAATCAGATAACTTGACTGCCCTCAAGGAGGTTACTATCCATGTAGCAAGGGTAGAGAGGTGTACAGGTAATTCCTTTATCTTAAAGGATAAAGAGGGGTGAGGTTAAGAAGTGGGCTAAAGATGTTTCAAGTAGGAGGAATTTTTAAAAATATTTATGTATGTATGTATGTATGTATGTATGTATTTGGCTGTGCTGGGTCTTAGTTGTGGCACCTGGGATCTTCGCTGGAACACGCACCCTCTTAGTTGCAGCATGTGGGATCTAGTTCCCTGACCAGGGATAAAACCCAGGCCCCCTGCATTGGGAGCACAGAGTCCTAGTCATTGGACCACAAGGGAAGTCCTAGGAGGAATTTTGAAAGTGCATAAGTAAAACCTGGGAAACGAGAATGCACAGTGCCTGCAGAAACTGCAGGTAGTTAAGTATTCTTGGGGAGAATGGGCAGCATGGTTAGGAGAGGCCACATAATTAAGACTTCTATTTGGTATGCTAAGGAACTTGGATTTTATCCTGAAGGCAAGGGGAACTTGAGGACTCCAATTAGGAATGTGACAAGATAAAATATGAATTTACAGTTGATCTGAGGATCAGGTGGAAGTGTGTTCAGAAAATTAGAGGCACGTAGGGCAACTGGAAGAGAGTTACAGTAATCCGGGCAGGAGTTAAGCTCCCCTGGACAAAAGCGGGGACAGTGGGCTCTCAGAGGTAGGGATAAAGCCCAGAGGTATTTAGGGGTGGAATTGTCTAAATGTGGTGAGGGTCCCACCCCAGGAAGTTGCTTGCTCTGGAGAGGGATCTTGAGGCAGAGAGTTTAATGAAATTTCTCAGGTAATGCTCTTGCTTAGTGAGATGTGAAACCCACCAGTGCAGATTGCGTCTCAAAGAGCTTGAGTGTCAAAGAAAAGAGGAGAGGGAGGATGGCAGTCAAGGGCAAAGGACACTTTTGGTTAAAGATCAGAGCTATGACTGTTCCCCTGCCAAAGAAAGAGAACCAGTGGGGAGGGAAGAGCTGGCGGAGCCAAGATCATAGAATTTATCTTGCAGGGAAATGACTCTCGATGGGGGCAGGATCTCAGTTCTGAGATAGGAACTAAAGGAGTAAGTATAGGAACGTAGACACAGACAGTTGGAAGGGGAGGGAAAAGAACCAGGTTAAGGGAATTCTACCTTCCACTCCCCCCCCACCCCCACCCCCCCCAACCCATCCATCCCAAGCAGGTGATGCGAGGGGGCTAGTGAGAGAAAGATAAAGAAAGATCAAGAGCCCACATCAGGGAAGAAACTCTGTGTTTGTTCTGGAACCAGTGGGCATACTGTGTTATTTTCTTCCTGCACAGTTGCCAGATTTATCAAATAAAACTACAAGACACCCAGCTAAATGTGAATTTCAGATTAACAATGGATAACTTTTTAGTATGTCTCATGCAGTATTTGTGACACACAAACTTATATATTCTCAACACTAAGTTTATATACATACTTTTAAAAATCATTCATTAGTTTTATAAAATTCAAATTTAACTGGGCATTTTGTGTTTTACCTGGCAATCCTATAGGAGAACTTGAAAAATTGGATGTGAGGCTTATGACCTAATACTTAAAGCTAAGGTTGAAGTTTACAATGAAAGTCCTCTTCATTCATTAATACTTATTTTGTTTGCAAGCATGACTCACTGTCAGCAGCAGACAGGGCCACAAACACATGCTTATAACATGGCAAAAACTACAAGCAAGACTGATTAGCATGTGACTGCTGAGCTGTTTCTTTCCTACCCGCTCCTGTCCCTCCAGAAACATCCCCCTTCACCTCTGGCTCTGAGAATCAGTGTTTCCTAACAATGAATCATCTGTTAGGTTTCTGTTATCCAAATTTGAAAAAATTTAATCATTTCTCTTATACTACCCTAAACCAGCTACCCTGATATTAGCTGAAAGTAGAGTAACCAACTGTCCTGGTTTGCCCAGAACTGAAGGTTCTCAGGATTTAGGATTTTCAGTTTTAACACTGGTAATCTCCCAGGTGAAGCAGGATTTGCCTTGACCATGCTAGTTTCCTTTAAGCCAGCAATGTCTCCATGTTGATTATGAAGCTTTAATTCTGACAGGGCATTATAATTTTTGTCCTCAAAAACACTTTATCATCATTACTTAAATTCTCTCTCTTTTATGTGAAAGGTAAGAATTCATAATGGATAAGGCACATTTTTAATATATGATGCCATATTACATTTTAGTGCTTAGGACATTCTTACTGGAAAAGTATGTCAATTATAAGATCATATTTTTTTTCTAGGCTAATTAGTTGTGCCATTTTTAAATGATTGGGTCAAGGAAGGAGTTGATCCTTCTATATAGGTTGACTTCATCCCTTCTATACCAATTTGGAGATATCCTATGATTCATGAATAATACAGGATGACAAAATACATATATATGTATGTGTTTGTCTACTAAATGCAAAATACAAGTGACTGGCAACTTGTCTTACTTTCAAAACTCAAAAATCATAGTTTTGTACCGTGAAATAAATTTTCATACAAATTTCAAGGAAACTTGCATTCCACTGGCTCAAGCATATTTTACCACAGGGTAAAACAAAGACAACAAAATTTTGGAGTCATGCTTGGATCAATTAAAACCTTCATTGTGATGGCAATGCTAGAATCCTGATTTACAGTTGTGGAAGAAGCTAGCTGCCACACCAATACCAATTCTCTTCTTATTTTTTTTTTTTTAATTTTTAATTTTTTTTTTCTTCTTTTAAAATTTTTTTTTTAATTTTTTATTTTTTTGGCTGCTTTGGGTCTTCATTGCTACATGCCAGCTTTCTCTAGTTGTGGCAAGTGGGAGCTACTCTTCATTACAGTATGCTGGCTTTTCATTGCAGTGTCTTCTCTTGTTGCAGAGCACGGGCTCTAGGTGCTTTGGCTTCAGTAGTTGCAGCATGGAGGCTCAGTAGTTGTGGCACATAGGTTCTAGAGCACAGGCTCAGTAGTTGTGGTGCATGGGCTTAGTTGCTCCACGGCATGTGGGATCTTCCCGGAGCAGGGATCAAACCCATGTCCTCTGCACTGGCAGGCGGATTCTTAACCACTGCGCCACCAAGGAAGTCCCTCTTCTTCTTCCTTAATAACAAAACTTTTATTTTATTCCAAGTAGCAACATGACCAACTAAAGGAGTCCTTTCACAGCCCCCATTGCAGCTAGACATGGAATTCAGAAAGGATTCTTAATAGAGGGACAGCCAGCTCGCATGAACTCTTTTTACTTTTTCTTCTTTCTTTTGCTTCTTGTCTGGAACTCAGATATGGTGGCTAGAGCTTCAGCAGCCATCTTGGACCATGAAAAATCTTGAAGATAGAAGCTGGCTACAAAAGGTACAGTAGGAATATAGGAATAGGCTTGGTCTTGGATGAAGTTGGCATTGCCCTGTGATATCTAGACTATCCATCCCTGAACTTCCTTTACATGAGAGAAAAGCAGTTAAAGAATCTGTTACTTTTGTTGTTTGTTACTAGCTGCCAAATGTCAATCCCATCTGATACAACTGTTCATTGAGAGTGTGAATAAAGGTGATGTGTTGTTTGGATTAGTAACAACAGTAAAACTTATTGAGTGCTTTCTGTATGCCAATTTCTGGAATACTTACTAAACATTATCTCTTTTAATCCTCATAAAACTCTATGAAGTAAGTATCGTATATACTCCGTTTTTCAAATGAAGAAACTGAGCTAAGAATGTTAATTTGCTCAAGATCACAAACTAGAAAGTGGTGGTAATGGGACTCAACCCCAGACAGGCTGACAGGAGACCCCTAGCTCTAAATTTCTCAAAGGTGAGAGGACTGCAATCCTAGTAACAGAAAGTGAAGAAGATTTTATAACTTTTAATATATCAGTCCTTCATTTGTGAAATTATCATTGAATGTTTATTTTGAGCTTTGCTGTTTAACAGAAGCTGATTATGGAGAAAAGAATGACATATATCCCATCTTTATAGCTCCTGGTTTAAGGGAAAGAATCTACCAAATATTTCTACAAATCTGTTTAATAATCTTAAGGAAATTATAAAATAGTTTTCCTTCAGAGCCCTCACACACCTCACCCGTCCTTTCCTTACCTCTAGTTATCCGCAGGGCTGTTGCCTGATTATGCAATTCTAGAAGGCTCTGTTCACATCCATAGTCATCATTGATTTGTATATTTATTACTATGATTTTCTGGCATATGGCAATAAATGTCTTGAGAAAACATGTTTTTTAATAACTTGCACATGGACACTATTTGAGCTAATGGCAAACCTGGTTATGTGCTTCTGCTCCTCTACTGCAAGCACCCTAACTTATGATCTCCCACCCAAAGCACCCCCAAAAGCACTCCAACAGCCCCAGCCCCTGTCATAAACTAATCTTAACCCAACATGCTATGTCCCAGAGAGCTTCCAATGTCTTGTAATTTAACCTCATCTCCATTCAAGGTCTTTTAGCTGTCAAAGCAATGAAGTCTATAAACTAAGGTATGATAAAATTGGAAATTAGTCCTCGTTCTTGGTTTCCTCTCTTGTCAAGATATACTTGGACACTCAAAGTCTTAATTCATAGACATTTGTGGATGTATGTGTATGTGTGAGAGAAAGAGAGATGGAGGAGGAAGAAGAAGAAGAAGAGGAAGGGACAAGGAGAGGGAGAGGGAGAGAAAGAGAGGAAGAAATTTTAGTAAAGCAATAACCAATTAAAAATACAGTCTCTTACTATAATCCCTTACCCATCTCCATTTTATTCCACAGATGAAATTTTTTTAATGCTTATGCTTTTTTCCTATTTATCTCAATGTTTCTAAATAATCTGCTTATACTGGCATGTCTTATTTCTTAATTTCAAATTTATTTATTAATATCCTGTTATGGTTAATGAGGATTTACGTCTCTTACACCACCAATCCCACTTTCCTTACATCTGCCACTCTCCCAAGATAGTTATACCACAATTTTAAGTTAAATCGATATTTAGTGTTTATATTTTTTATGGCCATGTAAATGTTGACACTTCAGAATCATGTTCTTTCCTATTAAGCACTGTTTTTCCCAGCATCAATAATCGCCACATTTGGTCATTTCCTAACATTAATAACTGCCTAATTTCTCAAGAATTTTTTATACATGCTCCACCATATCTCTCAAATATCAATATTTTTCAAATGCTCAAATGTAGCAGATAATATTTCAGTTCTACTTTTTTCCAGCAGGCTCCCTCCATCCTTATGCTCTAGTCTTGATTTATTGTTGGTTTGTTACACAGCTGTCATTTTCGCTATTACTGTATTGGCTAGTTCCTATGCCTCCTACTTGTGTTGGATCCCTTCCTTCCTGTAGTCCCTGAGGTTTGCTGTCATGGATACTCCGGTGCCTGTTGAAGTATCTTCTCCAGTAGTTTCCTACAAAAGTTATACTCTATGTTTAAATTCTCATGTGTCTGCATATGTCTTTATCTACCCTCATCCTTGATCATTAATTTGTGTGGGTGGAAATCACTGTCTCACAAATGTTTGAAGAATGTCCTTTAGGATGCTGGATAGCTGCTAACAAGTCTGATGCCATGTAGTTTCAATTCTCATGCATGTAAACTGACTTTAAAGACACTTTCACGATTCCTTCATCCCTGGTGTTCTGAAATTTCATCACTATATGCCTTGGTTTGGATCTTTGTTCATTTATGCTGCTGGTATTTAACAGGGTTATTTCAATCTGAAGACTCAAGGCCTAAATTCCAGGAAATTTTCTTGTTCTCTTTTTCTGGAACTCTTCTTTCTTCAGATATTCTCCTAGATTGATCCTTAAGATCCTGTTACACTTTCTTAACTAAGTTTTTTTTCTTTGTCCTTTTGTCATGTTTTTTTCTGGAAGATTTTCTTTTTTTCTTTTTTTTTAAAATATTTATTTATTTATTTATTTGGCTGTGCCAGGTCTTAGTTGGGGCAGACAGGTTCCTTAGTTGTGGCATGCGAACTCTTAGTTGTGGCATGCATGTGGGGTCTAGTTCCCTGACCAGGGATCAAACCTGGGTCCCCTGCATTGGGGATAGGAAGTCTTAACCACTCTGCCACCAGGGAAGTCCCTGGGAGATTTTCTTAACTTCATCTTTCTTCTCTTCTGTAAAAGATTTTACCTATCATGTTTTTAAATTTCTAAGAGCTCTTCTTTGCCTCTTTTCACTTCATCCTGCTTTTGTTTTTGTTTGTTAGGGATGCTATATTAGGGGGGAAGTTAGGTGTGTACTGGGATGTTTATATTTGGGCATCACATCAGGAAGAGTTAGTTGGCAGCCTTCTTTGGAGAAATATGAAGAACTAATACACTAACACACTTTCTAAGATCACCAGGAATGATGTAGGATCAGAAATCTTCTCCAAGTGGCTTCAGGACTACCCTTGTTTAGTCAATGGAACAGCATTTTTCTAATTCAGATACAACTCAAATGTGTGGATTAGGTTACAGTAGGTATTAGATAATCTCATGGGCCAAGAATGATTTCTGACAAGACTATTTTCTTATTTTGAGCTTATTATATTAAGCTCTTACCAATACCAAAAGATCAATTTAAACTTAATTTTGTCTTCTAATTTTCTGGCTACAGGATTATTTAAGTTCAGAAGTAACTCAGACTACTCCAGAGATGATAGGTATTTGCTGAGCTTTCTATTTTGATATTATGCCCAGTAATAATTGAGGTCCATAAACTTTATCACACAGAAATATTTCCCTCAGTTTCTTTCTTGTTTATGACTCTTTCTCTTAACTAGGCTAAACTTACAGTTTGTAGTTCTCTCCATTTTTTGTTTGTTGTTAAGTCTTTCCTAAAAAACCAATCAAGGATGGAAAATCTATGCACCTTATACAGCTGTCAAATTAGCCTCAGATTTGTCTCTCTCTCTCTTTGGATCCAAAAGGATCCAACTGTATTAACTTCCCTTTACGTAGTTTTACAACAGTTTGGGTGGGGACAAATATCACAACCTCACCCTTCCCTCCAGCTGGTTAGCCAACATTTCTGTACAGATGGGACCACATTTAATATGAAAACAGGGGCAACTGGAGCTTTGTTTAAGTAGAATAAGGGAGAAGCAGTCCAACCCTTTGTTTTGAAGGCAAAGGAAGCTGGCATGCGCTGATTACACAGACACAGATTTTAGGCCTGTCTCTAGCAGTGGCTGAGCCATTTCCTCTCTCTCAGAAAGAGTCACTGCCCTGGGTGAACTGCCTAGCTGTTGCTAGGTGCTTGTTTTCTAAGTAGTCACACACTCCACCCCCACTTTCCCACACACAGAGTTCTGGGGAATTGCCCCAATTTTCAGCTCTGCTAAGGTGGTTTGTGACTCATCCTCTTTTCTCTTTTAATGACCTTTTAAAGCAACGGGAATAACGTGTATTTTTATTTGATTTTTTTTTTTTTTTTTGGTCATTTCTCTTGTAGGCCTCATTTATTTGAACACAGGTATAATGAAGTCTCAAATCAGTAACTATATTTTACATACCATTTATATAAAATTGGCTTTCTATTCAGCTTCCTAGATAAAATATTTTCTTTCCATTGGGGGAAAAAGGGCAGAAGGATCTTATTCCCTATGGGACAGTGGAATACATTTCCCATTTAATGCTATCAGTAATTGTCCTAAATAAGGTATGGAACTGCAACCCTAGGCATTCTATTTAGGTTCTGTTTATTCATAACATTACATACAATATCTCTCCTAGAATGACAAGGATTGCCAGTGCAAGCAAAATTGTGACATTTGATTTTTGCATTATGCTGCAATGTCAAGTGATTTTTTAAAAAAGCTTTGGCATCTTTGTTTTATTTTATTGTTATAGTTTAAAACTGTTATCATAACTAAATATCCTCACCTTTAAAAAATGCTCCTTACCAATATTTTATGTTAGAGTTCTGGGCATGCTTATTAGCATTTTAACCTCCCATAAAGTGGAGAAACCCTTGTGGATGGGCTATGGAAGATGTCTTTGTGATTGCACTAGCCTGGGAGCCAACTGGATTAGAGAATTTTAAGCAGCCCAATTTTGTTGGAACATAAGGTGTGAAGGTGGGAATGGCAGGAGATGATGTAGGAGAGATAGTGTTAAAGAGCTTAAATTTTGTTATTTTAGAGTTTGTGTAGGTCTGGAGAGAAAGGCTAGGCATAGCCTAATTTTAGGAAGTCTAAAGTCTAATTTAGATCAATTCTCCTAAATTTAAGAAACTATATTTCAAAAAATTCAGGGAAAAAAAGTATAAGGCCCCTATATAATCCAAGAGGGTTTAAAACTCCAGAAATACATTTTTCACTATATAATTCAAATGGCATTAGTAATCACATTGAGTAGATGCTGTACACTATAGAGTTCTTGGTTAGTATATTCGCGAGTGGGCGAAGGGGGAGATATAAAAAGAAACAATGAGATTCACACTGAATTTTTCTGTAATCTCACATTTAAATTTATGTGTATATACATTTATTTTTATATGTAAAATTTTTGTATAAAAATTTATGTATGTGATATCACACACACACGCATGCATGTATGTCTGTGGTGGAAATAAAAAGCATATAACTATGAACAGTGTCAAATGGTAGAAATATGCCTAAAAAATAAACTGAGGTTATTTTTTAAATACCATACATAGCAAGCTATTTCTTTTTTTCCTTTCTGCTTGCTTCCTTTCCTTTTTTTATAAATTTGTTTATTTATTTTATTTATTTATTGGCTGCGTTGGGTCTTCGCTGCTGCACACGGGCTTTCTCTAGTTGCTGAGAGCGGGGGTTATTGTTTATTGCGGTGCGCAGGCTCCTCATTGTAGTGGTTTCTCTTGCTGTGGAGCATGGGCTCTAGGCGCATGAGCTTCCATAGTTGTGGCACATGGGCTCAGTAGTTGTGACTCACAGGCTCCAGAGGACAGGCTCAACAGCTGTGGCGCACGGGCTCAGTTGCTCCGCAGCATGTGGGATCTTCCCAGGGCAGGGCTCGAACCCTTGTGCCCCGCATCGGCAGGTGGATTCCTCACCACTGCGCCACCTAGGAAGTCCTGCTTCCTTTCCTTTTGCACTCCTTCCCTCTTCCTTCTTTTTTTGGTTATATTTGACCAAAAAGAAAGAAAGAGAGAAAGAAAAGAAGGAAGAAAAGATAGAGAGAGAAAGGAAGAAAGGAAGGGAGAAAGAAAAAGAAAGAAGACCCAGTTCCGGCTGCAGGGGCTGGCACCTGCTTGTGGTGGGTCTGAGCTAGGCCTGCCACACTTCATGCATGTTTGCAGGTTGGTCGTTGCTGAACAGTGCTGATGAGACATGATTGTAGTGCCACTGTACATGAATAAGCCCTCGTCATTTTTATATAACCTATGGACCAGGTAGCAAGATGGTGTCTATGACACACAAAAAACTGTACCTAGAATGTGGATGAGACACACGTAATATAGTTTGCTTAAGACAGTTCTAGAAACCATATAATTTAATTATCTTGGAGTTTCAGGTGAGCATGATTTAAGTAAGAAGAGCAGCAGCAAATCTAGGTTTTATGAGGTCTGAAATGTATTCAGTTTGCGAGAAGGGCCTTATTTAAGACAAAATAAAAACTGACAAATTCAAAATCTCTATGGTCTTTCCCAAGGCCTTGGGAAGGACTGATGAAAGCAAGGGACCCTAAAGCTTAAGCTTTAACCTGCCTTTGCTCCAATAAGGGACTTTCTTTGATGTGGCAGGACCTTATCCTGGACAATCACAAAACCATTTCCACCACGCAAACACGTACTTTGCAGGACTCAAGAAGCCACATTCTCTGCCCACCTGAGCCAAAGAACATGGAAAAATGATTTGTGACAATAATCTCAATTCTCCCCAAATTGTTACATAACTAGAACCACTCCAGATACACAGGAGAGAAGTTAATTCATTGCATACAATGGATGCCTTAGCGCAATATGGCCTAATTTTCTCACGAAACTAGTTGAGAAAGACTGCCCTAGCTTCATACCTTCTGGTATTCTTTGCTGCAAATGTATTACTGGAAGTTACACAATAGACTCTGTAAGATGTATATGTCGGAGTGTGCACTTTTACTACACTTTAATGCCAATTTCTACAAGATTGAGTCATCACTTTAGATTATGATTCCAGAAATAGGGCTTACTCAGAGTGGACCCATATGGGCAGATATGATCCTCTGGTTGTTATCAGAGGAGTAATAGAAATCATTAGGGCCAAGAGGCAAAGATGAGGTCGTAAACAGGAAGTGAGGAAAAACATCAGGAACCATGGTGGTCAGAAGCAGGTATCAAGGCTAAACATAGAGGAAATGTTGCAACTTTGTTCTTAACTGGTGCTACCCACGTGATACAAACAAGCTTGATAGGATGGCTCCAGATTGGGAGCCAATGGTGTGCTAATGACATAAAGAAAGTATACTTCTCATTTTCTGTGCTGTTCTAATATTTTCTCTCAAGGTAGAACACTTGTTTTCTGGACAATCATGAAATGAATAAAATAAATAAATAAATAGAAATCTACAATTAAAGAAGAGGTTGCAAAGAACATGTCCATAATGTACATGAGATAGAGTCTCCTAACTTAGGTAAATTCCATGTCAGTTGTGGGATAAAAAATATAGTTACATATTAGCTATGCCTATGGGGAGGAGGCATCTAGGAAGGATCCTCAGAAATGGCAATGCTTGAGGCGAATCTCAAAGATGAACAGAACATTACAGGTGGACGGCACACGGTAAGGAAGGCTAAGTAGTGTGAACAAGAGCTTGTGTTGGTATCAGTAATGTGAGGGGCTGTGAGAGACAGATTCAGAACAGGAGTAAAATAAAGATTATACAACATTCAGAAGAGATAAGAAGATTACGCTACAAATTTCTAAAATGGTTGATCCCAAGGAGGATTTTAAATTGGATTATTAAGGAATGCTTCATGTCCTTCTAGTTTCTGGCATGGATTAACTTGAAAAGATCAATACATCCTAAACCTGCCTCTCCAAATCTCACACATACCATTCATTACTGGCAGGAGAAGAATGTGTCTGTGTGCTTGAAAGAGTGGGGAGAAGAGAAAAGGGGACATTTACTGAGGGGACGGAATGAAAGTTAGTATAACATAACCCTGGGGATTAAAGCAGGCAGTGGGAAGCCTATGCAATAGGAGATGTTAAGGCCGGATGACTGAGGAAAGAAAAAGAAAAAAAAAATGTGCCAAGTTTCAGAAATGTTAGAAAAAAATTTACAGGACTCTAAGGCAGAATATAATACCAAAAATATGAATCTCAGGATAATAATAAGTGAAGTTTGGGATTAAATCAGAAGAAAGGGAGAGAAATAGGAGAAGAAGTAGGTCCTGAGTGGTTGCCCTAAAATATTGGTTTCTAAATTGTGAAGCACCAGATAAGTATCACATGAGAATTTGTTAGAAATGCAGATCTCCAGGCCCTGCCCCAGACCTATTGAATCAGACACTGATGTGGATCCAGCAATCTGGGTTTTATTTTTTTATTTATTTTTTATTTTTAGCAGCAATCTGGGTTTTAACAAGCCCACCAGGTGATTCTGGCACAACTAAAGTTTCAGAAACACTTCCCTAAAATATCAGCTAGAGTTTGCAGCTTGCTTCAATGCGAGCAGGGAACTCAGTCTATCTCCAGGGGCCAGTTTCTGTCTTGATTGTTGTATGTTAAAGGTTTTTATTTTAAAAAAGCTACCCCAAATTTCTGTATTGTGTTTAGATTTCAGGGATCAATCACAAATTGTTTTGTTAAAAAGACCTGCTGCAGAGAAGAATGTCATTTTTTTCTAACCCCTGAGAGTTACAGTGAGCTTTTTATAGCACTGAAAATAAAAGACCTAAAAAGAGAAAACTTAGTGAACTTGCTACTGATTCATTTGTACCAACTGATAAACTTTATGAACCATCATCATTTTTCACTCTAGCTATTAAATCATGACTTTAGGCAATTATTGACAACAGTGCGTCACAAAACATTAAGACTTACTCAAGCACAAAGGTTCCTATTGTGTATTTTATAATAGATAAAATCAGGTTCCATAGCACATCCTTTTCTGAGGACAGGAGCTTAGAGAACAGAAAGTACACTGTAAAACAAAATGTAATCTGACTTAGGACATTTATTCCTATCCTAGTAAATCCAGTGAGCAAAAGGCAATTTACTTGATGCAAAAATAAATGATTTTCTTCTCAAAGGGTTTATAAATCAGGGTCCAGTCAGGAAACAGAAACCACACTAATTATTTAAGTGAGAAAAGTTCAATATAAAGAATTGTTGGTGGTCATCTACCAAAAGGAGTACAAGGAGCCCAGGAATGTCAGGTACAAAAAAAAACAAAAACAAAAACCAAAAACCAGCTACTATCTGTAGGCTCTGAAACTAGACAATAAAGGAACTAAGTACAGCACCAAGAGAAGGCTTCCCCTACCTCGACCCCCACCCCAGGCTAGGATTTGGACCTCTTCAGAGAGGATGCAGCTACCATGGTAAAACAGCCTGCCAGTGGCCCAAGAAGTTGCCAGAGTCTATGCTGGCACTGGTCTGTGGAAGAAACCCACCATTGCTAGTGGTGATGGGTGGGCTGAAAGTGATACACCATTTGCCAGACGGCGAAGGCAGGCCAGAGCTGTTCAGTCATCTGGTAGGAAGATCGTGGCCTCAGGATATGATCGGAGCTCCTCTGCCCAGCAGGCTACTGATATCCTGCTCTGAATAATCATATCTGAGGACTGGAATCTGAAGGGGAAGTGTTTTACTGCAGCTCTTGCCTAGAGGGTCACACAGTGTCCCCTACTGGCAATGTCTAATATTCCCTTCATGAGCCTCAAAGAATTTCTGGGTTCCAGACACACTATTTTTTGCCTCTATGTGTGGTAGCAACCCAGCTTCCCCTTAGTAATTGGGATCAGTTACACCAGCCAGTAGAGTAACTTTTTTTCTTCCTGTCACATTCAAATGACAAGTTGGTAATCTTATCTTCCAATTCAATAGAACCATTATTTTGTCTTCTGGTGGAAACATTCCCTCCTGAGAACTAAGACCTCCGAACCAGTGGAGCTCAAAACTGCTAGGTCACGAGGCAAAGATTCTATAAGTGTATTGCTGGGCATAACAGTCAGAGAAGCCACTGCTACTTCTACCTCCTGATTCCTACTACCATATACTTAGGGGGTAGAGAGTACCACACAAGTCTCTGATTCAAAGTGCGTAAATGTATTCCGTAAGACAGACTCCATATCTTCAGGGCAGTTCTTTCTTCTAAACTGGAACTATAATCGAGTTTTTACATTTACTAATCAATTAGGCCAACTGCTTCTAGACCTCTGGCTTCATACATTTTTCTAAAAGAGAGGACTTTTATGTTTGTTTTTAGAGCGGATAGTGAAAATGGCTTAGATCAAGTGTGACTTGAACCATAGTGGAATATTTGACAAATGGATAATGATATAATTATGAACCATTTAGGGAAATATGGATTGAGCTGATGGCTTGGATTAGAAAATAGTTGAACACCCATTCCCAAAATACCCACAGGTCTATTTCACCTGAAAGGGACATATCTAAGGTATCAATACAGAAGAGTATTTTTGGCCCGCTAATGTATCATGCTGTGATAAATGGCATGACTCGTGATATGATTGATGTTGAGGGCATCAAATCTTCTTCAAATCTATTTATGATAAAATAAAATCAGAAGGGATATAGAACAAATTGAATGAGGTAGGACATTAAAATATTTAGACCTTAAATTTGGGACTTAACAAGATTAAATTTAACATAGAATCAGTACAAATTCTAATAAGCTCTTATGGAGTTATACAACTTGATACTAAAGTTCGTATAGAAAAAAAAAAGGCAAAAGTAGCCAGGAAAACACTGAAAAAGGAAACACTACCAGGGAACTAGCCCTACCAGAAATTAAAACATAGTACATATAAATTCTCCATAATTAAAACAATGTGGTACTGGCACATGAATAGACAAACAGGCCAGTGGAATGTGATAGACTAGCCAGAATTAGACCCAAATATTTATGGAAATTTAGTACATGAGAACGGTGACTATTCAAATCACTGGGTTAAAGATAGACTTTTTAGTACATGGTGCTGGGACAACTGGGTAGCCATTTGTAGAAAGACAAAATTAGATTAATATCTCACACCATATACAAAAATAAACTCCAAATGGATTAGTCATCTACATGTAAACTGAAAAAATCATACAAGAACTAAAGTAAAAATAGATGAATTCCTCCTCAACCTCCATGTGATAAAAGACTTTCTAATCATGACTCAAAATCCAGAAGCAATAAGAAAATAATAAAATTGACTACATAAAAATTTTTTTTAATTTTGCATGACAAGAAAACCATAAACGAAGTCAAAGTGTAATTGACAAATTGGGTGAAATGTTGATGATACATAAAACATACAAAAGGCTAATAATCTCAATATACAACTAATCTTAAAACTGAGGGACAGCAGCTAAAGCAGTGCTTACTCGGATATTTATGGCATTAAATATTTATATTAGACAGGAAGAAAAGTCTCAAATCAATAACATAAGTTTTCAATTTAGGGACTAGCAAAGGAGAGAAAAAATAAAACCAAATCAAGAAGAATGAAGGAAACAATAAACATTAGAGCAGAAATCATTTGAATTGAAAACAAAAAAAACAATACAGAAAGTCCATGAAACAAAAAGCTGGTTCTTTGGAAAAAAAAAGAAAGGGAAGTTGATAAACCTCTAGCAAGACTGATAAAAAAGAGAGTGGCACAAAAAACTAACATCTGGAATAAAAGAGGGGATATCATTACAGACCCCAGAGCCAATAAAATGATAATAAGAGAATATGATAAACAACTCTATGTGCACAAATTTAATAACTCTTATGCACATAAGATGAAAAGAACAATTGCTTGAAACCACAAACTACCAAAATATATCTAAGCTGAAATACATTATCTGAATAGTCCAATTACTATTCAAAAAATTGAATTCATATTTTAAAGCCTTCTGAAAAAGAAATATCCAGCCCAGATTGTTTCACTAGAGAATTCTACTAAACATTTTAAGATGAATAAAAGTAATTCTATAAAATCTCCTCCAGAAAATTGGAGATAACACTTCCTAATTCATTTTATGAAGCCAGCATTACACTTATGCCAAGTCTAGATAGCGACATTATTAAAAAAGGAAACTACAGACTCATACCTTCAAGAACACGGACAATAAAACCTTCATCATAATATTAGCAAATAAGATCAAACAATATATAAACAGAATAACACATCACAACCAACGAGTTCATCCCAGGAATGCAGGGCTTGTTGGTTCAATATCAGAAATTCAGTTATTGTTATTCGCCATATTAGTAGTCTAAAGAAAAAAACCACATGACCATTACCAATTGATGCAGAAAAAGCATTTGACAAAATTCAACATCTTTTCATGACAAGAATTCTTGACAAACTAGAACAGAAGGAACTTCCTCAGCCTGTTAAAAGTTATCTACAAAAATCTTATAGCTAGTTTCTAAGTTAGCCTCAACTCAGTATCAAATATATATATATATTCATAGGCAAGATATTAATATTTCATAAAGTTGATATAAAGTCTTTCTCTAATAGGTGATGTGGATCACATATTTGCACACATGATACACAAAGAAGAAATCGTTCCCTTCTTCCCATTTTCCCAGGATATTATAATATTATCTTCTGGTGATCCCAACCTATTTTGGTCAAAAAAGCCAGAATTCCAAAGTGCAGTTTGTTCTAACATTTTATTTTTCACAAGGCAGAAGTTTCTCGTACAAGTAAAATGGCTTTAATTATAATTAGAACAAAGAAAAGTAGTCCTGCTGAAAAGCACCCCCAGGTTTTTCCTCATATAAGTTACATTCAAGGTAATTTTATAATTTAGGTTGCATGGTGAAAGGCAATATAATTATCTTACTTGTTTATGAAACACAACACATGATGATGTATTGCAATTCCAAATTCCTGCTTCAAACATTGTTGAATGTTCCCTCTACAAAAAGGATCTCAATGAAAAGACCCATATGTATTGTACTATTTACTTTAATCTATATTCTATTTATATGGAGAGTTTGGGGAATGGAAGCTTAATTTATCTCATCAGCTTCATTAATATTTGCTTCTGCTCAGAAGGAATGTCAATATAGCTTATGACAACTACTAAACTTTTTAATTAGTACACATAATTTTCCAAATGGCTAGAAAAAGAGTGATTCTATAATTCATAACTCTTATTTTAAAATAATTTAAGTACTTACTTTTGCTTTCTCTTAGTATATAAACCTAGAGTTATAAATTTATAAGACTGATGTAAAGGAGTGTTATAGACTGAACTGTGTCCCCCCCTAGGTTCATATGTTAAAGTCCTAACCTCCAGTACCATAGAATATTTGGAGCTAGTGCCTTTCAAAGAGGTCATTGATACAATGAAGTCATATGGGTGGTCACTGATCCAACATGACTGGTGTCCTTACAAGAAGAGATGAGGACATAGACATAGTAACAGAGGAAGGACCATGTGAGGACACAGTAGGAAGGTGGATATCTGCAAGGAGAGAGGCCTCGGAAGAAACCAAACTGGCTGAAAACTTGATCTTGGGCTTCCTAGCCTCCAGGACTGTGACAAATAAATTTCTGTTGTTTAAGCCACTGAGTCCATGTTACTTTGTTATGACTGCATTAGCAAATGGATACAAGGATTTTCAATAATTTTTTCCACTTGTTGAGAAATGTCTGTTGTATGCTAGGCTCCCTGGGGAATACAAACATTTTAAGAAACAGTTGTTTCACTCAAGAAGTTTAGAATATTCAGACTTAACTGGGTTGAAGACTGTGGCAGATCTTATATTCTATAATAAGCAGAATGATATGTGTACATACACTCCCTTATAGCCTTTAAAAGTAAACAGAAGAGAGCACTGAGTTTTCTCTTCATGATGGTTAAAACAAATCCTACAGTGTTTTTGTTTTGCTTTGTTTTGTTTGCACTGTAATATATAAAGCCCCACAATAACATGTAAATGCAGTTTAATCTTGGACAAATTATTAATGAAAAGCATTTTTTTCTGCTTAACTGCACTTTCTCAAGAAGTATAAAAACAAAGAGTAAACTTTATACCACACTTAACTGAGAATGTTTTTAAGATCTCCAAACAGGTGCTCATTAACAACCGAATAACCTACCTAAAGATAACAATTTGAGGCCAGGGGACTGACAACTAGAGCTGAGTAGAGACAGGGTCTATGCACCAATGGAGCTAGAATCCAAATGGTGGTATCTGGGATTTTACGCCTCTTACAAAACGGGAGCGACTCTTGTATTTGTGATTGTTCTGAGGAGTAATTACTGGAAATTTCTTTCCAGTAAAAAGTTTCAAAACTTACACACTGTTTTTTTCAGTGGAAAAAAAAAACTTATTAATTAAAAGAAGATATGTTGATAAATGAGAATTTTGTCTATTTTCTGCGGTTTCATACAAGCTGTGTAATCCATTTCCATCCCACACGTCTACATTACTCAACTCTGTCACTGAATAATTGAAAGTTAGCCTCGCATTTAGGCACTTACTGCATTGTCTTCTCATACATTCTTAATACTGTATTGCTAATAAGTTGATAATGTACCCCCTTGCATTAGAAATAAATAATCAAAGGTGCTATACTCTGGGATTATGAGCTGTCAGCTTTCCTTTCCTCCCTAATATTGAATTCATTACTTTGATCACTTGGGCCAGTGGTTAGAGTTAAGGATAGCCCATCCTCTGCTGAACATTGAGTAAGCATTTGGGGGAAGCTCCTTTTGGAAATGAATTAATTTTATAAGAAAAGGACAGAGGCAAATTTACAGCCAGACATGTCCGTAATACTTGCTAGGAAAGATTCCCAACGCATAGTTATTGCTAAAAACTATATGAAGCTTTCTCAGGCTTGGTCTATAACTTTTATGATTATTAAACAGATTAATTCCATTCATTCATTCAATCAGTCAGTCAGTCAGTCCACAGAGACTTGCTGAATGCCTAACTACAAGATGCTATCTAATGTCAAGTTCCCTAGAAACAAAGCCCGAGGTGGAGATTCTCATCGAAATGATTAGTTGAGACAGTTGATCTCAGGAGAATGGGGGTGAGAGAGCCATGTTAGTACAAGGGAGAAAAGCTTAGCAGGGGTGTAATCTCCCTGGGACTCTAGCTTCAGTCGGTCCCACAGGAAATTCTGGTGTCATCTTGAGGCAAGGAGGCCAACTTTTATGCCTCATGTCAGTCAATTATTGGATGGGGGCTATATCCCCCAAGGTGTGGCTGCTCCAGTCTCTTATTCTGCTGAAGAGAAGAGAGCAGTTCTCCTGGGTTGGGGACAGCCTGAGTTGCTAACAAGAGATACTAATAAAAGCTCGGGAATGGACGAACCAACCAGATCAAACAGGGTGGGCACCGATGCAGTTCAGCAGATGACTGTGTTAGATACGGTCCTAACTTGTTAAATTTTTAAATTTTTGAAAATTTAGAGGTAGAACGTACTTTAGAGATTAGGTAGCAAATTACCACTCATTTTCCAAATAAGGAGAACTGAGGTTCAAAGACAGTCTTAGAAGTGCCCAATTTGGCACAATACAGATTAAAGCACAAATCTTATTTGCAGCAGTTTAACTTTTATTATATCCCAATTCCTAGTTCCAGAAAATTTTCTTTGATTAGTATATAGGTAGCAGAAAACTTATCTCTAATATTTTTCTTTCGGAGAACAAAAGGACTTGATAACACATTTTGGGACAAAATAAATTTTGTAATAGGAAGGAATTAACCACTCAAGAACAAATAACTGTACTTCTGCTTGCAGTGTGTTTAAGAAGAACTCAGCATCTAAATTTAGATGAGAATGAAAAAAAATAAAAAGGCAGCCTCAAACTGGAGATAAGAATAAGAAACAAAAGATCAATTTCTTCCTATCACACATGATGTAGCAGAAAAACCCTAGACTGGAATAATGCCTAGAAATGAAAAAGCAGAAAGAGATGCCTCATCTCTGGACTTTTTTTTTAACAGTGCTAAGTATTTTGACCACATTTTATGAGGAAGAATCTTGAAACAAAATTAGGATTCTATTTTTGAGTCTTTAGACTTGACATAGACAAAACCAGGAATTTTTCCTTTTCTCTTAAAACATCTTGGCTTTATAGATATATTTATGCTGTCTTTAGGCATTATGTAACTGTACCAAATAGTCAAAATGTGAGGATTATAAATTCCATTCACCTTACCTGTTTATACCAGGAGTTCTTAACCTGGAGTCCTTGGATGCCCAAACTGTCCACAGATAGAATTCAGTGGGTGCTTGAACCTTGATGGGTAAAAACATTTATGTCTTTATTTTCAGTAATATTTAACTGAAATTTAAAAAGTCAAAGTATGAATGTTGGCAAAAATCTTAGTCCCTGTGACCCTATAACCAATAGAAATCACAGAGGCTTTCAAATCACAGTGAAGTTGTTGCAAATATCTCAAAATACCATTTATTCATATCACTCCATCAAAAATACTGCAGTATTAGCCCTCAGCCTCCCTGTCCACAGACACCCTTGCAGTAGAGCTGGCCAACTGCAGAGCAGCTCTGGGCCTCCATATGGTGAAGCTATATAACCTCACAATAGAAATTTAACTCAAACAGCTTTAGAGATTTTTGATATTCCTTGACAGAATCTATGCATTCCTTGTTAAGCAAGCTACGGAAACTTTAACTAAATTTATGATATTATGTTTTTAAGAATCTGGGTTGTCAGCACTCAAAGCCAAAAAATGAAAAGTAGAAGTCAGCTGGATGTCATATGACATGGATATTGCTCTGTCAGAGAAAGTTTATCATTCTTATTCATGCTAAGTAACAACAGCCTTCACACAGAGTTGTAAAAATAAAATTTAAATTTGAGTTGCCTATATTTTAAATCTGTTGTTATTTAGTGTATTTTTTTTAAAGCTCATGTATTGATTGCTACAGTACAGAAATAACATTACAATTTTTTCAATATTTTGAAATATTGAAAAAATTTTCAATATTTTTTCAGTGATTTTCTTCGTAATCCTATATGTTCAAAACATTTTTTAATTTTCATTTAATAAAAAAATATGTATTGAAATTTACCACGAGCCAGCCATTGCTAGGGACAAAATGATGAGTAGCTCTATCTCATACATAAAGACAACAAAGTTTTGACATGCAGAAGTTATTTAGTTATTTAGTACTAATACAAATGTCCACATAACCACAAAGATGAAAATCAGTCATTTTTTTTTCAAACCCTGCTGTCTCTTGAGTTGCTCTTAAGCTCAGGTAGTTTCTATACATCAGGGCAGCTTTAATGGTCTTACTTGGCTACACACCTGGCACTTATCCATGCCTAGTTAGACACAAAGTAACCTATCAGATTAAACAGGGAATGGATTTTACAATTTGAAAATGCAAACTATATAAGAAGTGCTGACAACATTTGAATTTAAAAACACTATTCTTGGTAGGAATCCATAGGCTTTATCAGACTGCCAAAGGGGTCCATGATATAAAAGAAGGTTAAGAACCTTTGATTTAGATGCAAGTTGTTATTTATGTAAATCATGACACTGAATGGTTTCTCTCACTGACCCTTGCTTTTGTGTTCTGATTTAAATCATTTTTATTATTTCCTTAACTCATATTTCTTCCTATTTTTATTCCTTTAATGAGATATATTTTACATACCATAAATTGCTCATTTCAAGTGTATAATTCAATCATGCAATTAGTAGCTTTCTTGAGTCAATTTTAGAACATTTTCATCCCCCTAATAAGATCACTTATGGTTATTGATGGTCCTTAGATCATTATTGGGCATATTGAAATTGTATCTCACCTCCTCCTCATTGATTATAGTGTTTTTTAGGTTATAAGAATTCACTTATAGTGAAAGTCCTATGACTTTGCTAATACTTAGCATGGCATGACTGGTATACATTTGAGAAACAGGTTTAATTAAAAGATCTTCATTCTAATTAATTCAGGCAGTAGTTATCAACAGGTGCCAAAACTGGTGTGTAAATTTTTGAGGAGTAATAAGATTGTTACCCACTCTCAAAGTATGTTTCCATAAAGTATTTATTAATTATGAGATCACATAATAATGCTACAGTGGAGAAACATGACAGATACTACCTTAGCCAAATGATCAATGTTAACTTCAACAATAATGGAACAAATAAACAGCATACGCCTCCTCATGTGGTGCAGAGAGGAACACAGCCTCGTTTCTATGATATTCCTATCAGAAGTGCATAACCTGAATCTAATCATGAGAAAACATCAGATAAATCCTAATTTGAAGGATACTCCACAAAACCTTTGTGCTGTACTCTTCAAAAATATCTGCTTCATAAAATACAAAGAACGTCTCCGAACTTCCATATTGAAGGAAAGTAAAGAGATACAACAACTGAATGTGATGCATGATCTTAAATTTCTTTTGTTGTAATTGACATTACTGGAAAATTAGGGAATCTGAGTAAGGACTATATCATAAATAATAGTGTTATATCAGTATTAATTTCCTAATTTTGAAAATTGTACTGTGGCTATATAAGATGTTCTTGGTTTTAGGAAGTACACACTGAAATATACAGCAGGAAAGAAGTATTGTATCTGAAATTTACTCTTAAAAGATTCGGAAGTGTGTGTGTTGGGGGTGTGGGTGTGGGCGGGTATGTGCACGCATGCTTGGATGCATGCATGTAGACGTGTGAGAGGGAGAGGGAGAGGGAGAGAGAATGAAGAAGTTTGTGAGTACCATAAAAGTTAACATTTGAGGAATCTGGGTGGAGTTTATTCCAGAATTCTCTGTACTATTTTTGAAACTTTTCTATAAGTATGATATTATGTTAAAAGAAAACAGAAGATTTTTCTAAGTGTACTCACTGTCATACCAAATATTGAAAGTTCTGGTACCTCAATTTACACTCCACTCAGTTATTTTTAGCTACTGGCAAATTTTCTCCATAGATTTTCTGCTGTGCCCTATTTGCTTTTTTCATTTGAGTATTTGTGCTCTCCTCTTTTGTTTATTATTTCCCTAGGGCAGATGATGCTGAGATGTTCGCTAAGTTGCAAACATATGGCCATTTTCATTTTCTGCCAATCACTTATAAAAAAAATGCCCCCAAAGACCAATAGTTGTGATAAAATAAAATAAGGTATGGAAATGTGAAGAAGAATGAGTCATATATTTTGCGAGTCAGCAGCTTTGGTTGGCTGCTGATTCAATTCGTGACCTTGGGGAAAAAACACGTCATTTCCTTATGCCTTATTCTCCTCATAATCTTTTTCATTACCGAGTGTTGAAAGGATTAATTTATGATTGTGTATCACTTTGAATCTCCATAATTTAGGTATTAAGGGAGTTACCATAATTAAATATTCCTATAAATAGCATACTTATGAAAATCTTCTTCTTGGTATTTTGGTAGTTGCTTTAGAATTATAAAAGCTTTTCATAATGCTCAAAATATACCAGCCTTGGATGGTAGTAAACTTTCTCCCTGTAGACATTGTATTATTGAATATTGTTGAAGAGAACAGGAATTATGCAAGGGATTTATAGATTACCAGTGTTTTGCCTATTTTGTCTTTTCATTTCTAGACTGGAAGTAGCTAAATTAATTTTTTTCCTTCAAAGTTTTTGCCCTCTGCATAAGGTCTGCTATATTTGCTTGTGTGGTCTACACAAGCTGGAATTGAGTTTAAATTAGGGAAACATGCCTCCTCCAACTCATTCCATATGGTTTAGTAAGGAATGACCCAGGAGGATGGGGTCCTGGATGCAGATCTGGCCAATCAGAGCAGCATATGCCCTGTTTACAATGATTGTAGGAATAGGCACGTGATAGTAAGGACCATGAGTTTACGACTCATTCTAAAATTATTAAGAAACTGGTGGGACTTCCTAGGTGGTGCAGTGGTTAAGAATCCACCTGCCAATGCAGGGGACATGGGTTCCAGCCCTGCCCCAGGAAGATCCCACATGCTGCGGAGCAACTAAGCCCATGTGCCACAACTATTGAGCCCATGTGCTGCAACTACTGAAGCCCGTGCACCTAAAGCCCGTGCTCTGCAACAAGAGAAGCCACCACAATGAGGAGCTCATGCACCACAATAAAGAGTAGCCCCCACTTTCAGCAACTAGAGAAAGCCCATGTGCAGCAATGAAGACCCAACACAGCCAATAAAAAAGTAAATCCAATAAGTAAATAAAGAAATGTATTAAAAAAAAAAAAGCCAGGTGGGGGTGGGGGTTGAGGGATGGTGTAAAAAGGAAAAAGAAAGAAACTGGTGATCTCTTTCCTCTGGGATTGCTAAACTGAGAAAATGTAAGTTCAGTCTTTCTAATAGCTATCTTGTCATTATGACAGGAGGGCACATCTAAGCCTGTTTTCAATCCAGGTAAAAGCAAAGGTGAGAGATAAAAGGAAGTAAAATTTCCATGATCATTTGAGTACCTAGATTGGGTATGCCTGTACAGAGATAACACTTTGCTAATCTGGGTCAATGTATTTCCTTTTTTTTTTTTTTTTTGGCTTAAGTTGGTTGAGAGAGCTCCAACAATATCATTTGGTATGTGTGGCAGAGACAGCTGGTTGCTTATTCAATATCCATTTTCCTCTTTATCCTTAGTAACAGCATCTCAATTTTATTCAAGGTGCCAGTTGCCCTAGCTTTAAAAAAGAAGTACTTCCCAGCCTCCTTTACAGGTAGGAATGACGATGTAACTAAGTACTGGTCAAGAGATATAGGCAGAAGTCATAGGCTGGGATTTATTAGAAGACTTATTAACAGAAAGCTTGGATGAGTTCTTCTGTTCCTCGCCCTCTACTTATCTGTTCTTGAAAGAGACATATGACGGTTGCAATTCCAGTGGCCATATTGTGATTTTGAGGATGGAAACCATGTATTAAGAAAGGACTCCTGTTGTCGTTGTAGAACTTTGTACCAGTGTGGATAGCCCACTTTTGAGTTTCTTATATGTAAAAGAATAAACTCTTAGGTATTTAAGCCATTATAGTCAGGTTTTCATTGCCAGTAGCTGACAAAATTCCTACTTGATATAATACAACTCTGAAATTGAACATCAATGGTACTTCAGGAGATGCTTGAATTTATTTTCTGTGAAATGAAGAGAAATGAAACAATATTTTTGCTTAAAGTTACAGGTAATTCTCTTTATGAATTTTGGGTGACAAGCAATTAATAATACTGGCTGCTACTTCTGCAACCTCTTTTCTGATCCTTTCTATACAATGAAGACAATTTTAGATGGGTCAAATGTGGTAGTTCAGAGTCACAAAGTCACCAATATGAGCTTGTAGATGTTCTCATTTTGTTGGCCTTTTCCATTTTTATGATTATTGTCCCATTTCAGGACATCATCAGTCTGTAACTTGGAGCTTCCTGCACCCAATCTTTTGTTTGCTAAACCCAATTCTCTGCATTGGCATCAAAGTGATCATTCAAGTATACATCATGATTTTAAAAACTGCTTTGAAAACAACTACCTAAATGAGCTGGAGAATGACCACAATCAGGCAGAAGCTGGAGGAAAGTCAGAACTTGAAGGAAGTGGTAACAGTTGATTTTTATCCTGAAGGCAGGCTCCAGTGAGGAAGCTAAAACTTGGATGGAAACCCACAGTAATACTAGCTTAAAGAAACAAGAAACAAAGTACTGAGTTTAGGGTGACCACTGAAGCTGGAAAGAAAGAGAAAAAATCTCATAAAGGAGAGTTCCAAATTCTCTGCTCAAATCTTTAGTTGAAACCCGAACTCTACTTGCACAGGACAGATTAAAGGGGCTCAGATAGGCCAAAAGATGTGAGCAGTAATTTAGCTGCTGCCCTCTATAGGGAAGACAGATTTTGGCGTGTAAGTCCAGATATGTTAATTGCATACTAAAAAGCAAACAAATAAGCAAATGCCACTTTTAGCAAAGTAGGAATAGAGAGAAAATTCTTCAACTTGATAAAGAACTTGATAAAGAACCAATAGCTAGGGACTTCCCTGGTGGCACAGTGGTTAAGAATCCACCTGCCAATGCAAGGGACATGGGTTCGATCCCTAGTCTGGGAAGATCCCACATGCTGCAGAGCAACTATGCCCATGTGCCACAACCACTGAGTCTGTGCCTAGAGCCCATGCTCTGGAACAAGAGAAGCCACAGTACTGAGAAGCCTGCACACTGCAGTGAAGATTAGCCCCTGCTCACCACAGCTAAAGAAAGCGAGCACACAGCAACAAGACCCAATGCAGCCAAAAAAAAAAAAAAGTTTTAAAAAACCTACAGCAATTATCATACTAAATGGTGAGAAACTTAAAAGTTTCCTGCTAATATCAGACACAAAAGGACGTCTCTCCTCACCACTGCTTTTCAACATCATACTGGAAATCCTAGCTAATGTAGTAAGACAAGAAAAGGAAATAAAAGTTATACAGATAAGAAAGGAAGAAATAAAACAGTCATTTTTTGTAGATGACATAAGTGTCCATGTAGAAAACCCAAACGAATCAACAACAACAACAAAACCTCCTGGAATTAATGTTATTATATTGAGATTGCAGGATACAAGGTTAATATACAAAAGCCAGGTGCCTAATACTGGCAATGAACAAGTGAAATTTGAAATTAAGAAACACATTACCATTTACATTAGCATCGCCCCTCAATGAAATACTTATGTATAAATCTAATGAAATATGTACAAAGGCTATATAAGGAAAACTCCAAACTCTGAGGAAAGACATAAAGAAAAACAAAATGAGTAGAGAGATATTCAATATTCATGGCTAGGAAGACTCATCATCATCAAAATGTCAGTTCTTCCAACCTTGATCTGTAGGTTCAGTGCAATCCCATTCAAAATCCCAGGAAGTTACTTTGTGATTCTAAAGTTTATATAGAAAAAGTCCCAGAATAACCAACTCAAGACTGAAGGAAAAAAAGAAGAACAAAGTTGGCGAACTGACACTACCTGATATTCTTGAAAACTTATTATTAAATTACAATAATCAAGATAGTGTGGTATTGGGACTTCCCTGGTGGTCCAGTTGTTAGAACTCTGTGCTTCCACCACAGGGGGCACAGGTTTGATCACTGGTCAGAGAACTAAGATTCCACATGCCACGTGGCCAAAAATATAAATACACAAAAAATAAATGAGTAGGAATTTCCCTGGCAATGCAGTGGTTCAGGCTCCACAGGTTTGATCCCTGGTTGGTGAACCAAAATCCTGCATGCCATGTGGCACGGCCAAAAAGAAAAAAAGAGAGAGAGAGAGTAAATGGTAAATTAAAGCAGCAACAACAACAAAAAAAACCCAGTGTGGTATTGATAAGAGAACAAACAAATAGATCAATGGAACAAAACAGAGAGCCCAAAAATAGACTCACATAAATATAGTCAACAGATTTTTTTAAATTGAGGAAACTGACATAAAACATTTTATTAGTTTCAGGTGTACAATACAATAATTCAATATTTGTATGCATTGTGAAATTATCACCACAATTAGTCTAGCTGACATACATCACCATACATAATTACAAGTTTTTTTTCTTATGATAACTTTTAAGATGCACTCTTTTAGCAACTCCCAAACATGTAATACAGTATTACAGCTATACATTACATCCCCATGACTTATTTACTTTATAACTGGAAATTTGTATCTTTCTGCATACCAAATAAGTCCAAAGACAACAAAGTGATGACACATATCACACATCACAAAGGAGAGACAGCTTACAAATTAATACTACTAAAGAGAGACAGCTTACAGATTAATAAGAAAATGACTGACAACTCAAAAGAAAATGAGCAAAGGATTGTGAACAGTAAGTTCATGGAAAGGAAATAAAAATAGCTCTGACGTGATGTTCAATTGACATAATAAGAGAAATGTACAATACACCTACAACTAGGTACATTTTTCATCTATTAGCTTGGCAAAATTCAGAAGTTTGATAACACTCAGTTGGCAATACTGTAACAAAATGGCTACATTTCAAAAAGAAAAAAAAGAAGTAAGTTTTCTACAATAGATTTATAGAAAGATTTCCAAGATATATTAGTAATAACAGCAAGATACAGAATAGAGTGTATGATATGCTGCTTTTTGCATAAGAAAAAAATGGATTAGAATGAGATACACATGTATCTGGATTCATAAAGAAATTCTGGGAGGATACATAAGAAACTAATAATGAATGTTTATCCATGAACGTGGAGGGGCCGAGAATTAAGTGTGTGGAAACATGTTTATGTTTTATTACACATGCAAGAATTACATTTAAAACATATCATATTTTACCTATCATGTTCTATATTTGTAACTGGAAGATTTTCATTTTAGTTCAGTCCACCTTACCAGAACCAGAAATCTTGGTTAAAAAAAAAATTTTTTTTTAAGTAAAGCCTATTGGAAAAATAAATGGAAAGAATTAATTTTAATTGCCTGCCATTTCTAAGTAAAATAAGTGATATTGATATCTTTTTTGTTCAGGAATATATTTATTATTTGAACAAGAAATATGATATTTTTAGTAACACATTTTTATTATTTAAATAATTACTACATTATTTTTCAGAATCCAGCAGCTTTTAAAAGAGAAAATAATTTTCTTTAGTTAAAAAACAAAACAAAAAGTTTGAGCTCCCTCTGCTGGCTCTGCAGTAGCATATCAGAGTAAATTTTGGTTTTATTTAGAAACAAACCTGCATATGGTTATTGCTATTAATTCATTTGCCAATATTTAAGAGAGTAATTCTAAACTGTGTTTTCCACAATTTTATACATGTTAAGTTCTTCTAATACATCACTAATATTGCCAGGTTAGATGAGCATTTCAATATAAATC